>NC_041391.1:412581028-412582502 GCF_002162155.2 Triticum dicoccoides | reverse complement strand
TATGTGCACTAATCTTCTGTTGATCGCGATCAGTCTCATGAAATCCGATTCGTGCTTGAAGATATGTTGCATACGGTTGCTGTAATAATTTTGGGGCATGAATCGTAGTAGAACTTAAAATACGGATCTTAAAGGTTCAGTTTGAATTTATCGTTCGGTCTGTGGTTGTGTTGTTGAAGCATTGCAAACAATGCCTGCCCTCGCCAAAAAAAAAAAAAAACAATGCCTGGTGGTTGTGGATCCATGGATGCACTTGACATGTAAATTACTACTTCAGATAATTGTGTGATAACCCGAGGACAATGGTGTTTGTTTGCTGCAACATGCTGTAAAATAACGTTAGTACAATAGCCCATATAGAATGTTGCTGCACACCTGGAGCACACTGAAGGTTGGTGATGGTGCTAGGCTGGAACATATTTATTTTTCTTTCCAGATTTATCCTGTGATAGAGCAGTGAGCGTTTGGAATAGGGATATTTTGCTAAATGTTTACCCAGCAACTATCTACTTGAATAATCCTTGCAGTAATTACTAATTTTCTTTTTGGACATATGCGATATGGGCTAGGAAGAGGACTATCTGGATTGAGATAGTGATGTATTTTTATGAAGGCACGCTAGAATGTTTTGCATGGAAGGTGGCACGAAATGCTATACAGATGACTCAAACACATGTTGTGCACATATTCTATCAGTGTAGTGAGTGTGGGGCCCGTAGCATGGTGTTGGACCAAAGCACTGGCGTATTGATAGCCATGGTTGCTTAATTAGACGAGGCCCTGTGGATTAGTCTTTTCATAATTACCTACCTGCTGGCATGCATTGAGATGTGTGCTTGAGAAACATAACTGCGCACCTGCTTCAAGTTGCAGGTTTCTGATGTGTGGTTAAAATACCTAATTTTCTTGAAAAGGAAATCATGTAATGATCACAAAATTAATTTATGGTTTTCATCTTATCCGTGTTTAGCATGAATCGTATCAACAGATAATTGGAATAGAAATCAGGACTGCCTTTCAACTGAGGAGCTTGACTTTGTTATACTTGTGATTATAAATTCAAAGCTATATCTGTCAATTCACTGGTTTCAACTATGTTTGGATTATCCCTGAAAAGACCAAATTCTATATTTGATGGAGGGACTGGTAATGTGCAGCCATTACTTGGATCTGATGATCGAATTAGGCTATGCCATAATTAAACTATTATGCCAATGTAGTGAATAGAAAATGGCTTTTAGCTTGTGACTGGCAATAGTATTCTTCTCTTACATTGTTCCTTGCTACCCTACTTTAACTTTGCACTGAGCAACTTGAAATTGGATGAATGAGAGTTGAAAGGGGATTAAGGAAGGAAGATGTGGATTACTGTTGGATACTATAGTATTTAAGATTTGCATTGATACGATGACATGTATGGTGCGCCCATTTAGCTTATCATTTGTTGCAGTTAGAGGTCTACAGTTTTTTTACG
>NC_041391.1:412575308-412580809 GCF_002162155.2 Triticum dicoccoides | reverse complement strand
TTTTCTGTAGACTTTTACCCCTCCAAGAGTTGACTTCAACAAAGTGCAACTAGCAACTCGTATGCCATTTCTTGCACCTACCACAAGTTCCATGTTTGGAAAGTTTAATAAATCTCTATTGAAGTTAAACCTTGGTGTTTAGCCAGGTTACAAAAATCAATACCTACTTCACTGCAGACTTGTAAGAGTGTAATGTTCTGTCTTGTTACAAAGTATTGTAATGTCTATCTTAAATTGCAGGAATCCCAATCATGACGAGGGCCCAGAGAAGCCACCCTTTAGACCCATTATCTGCTGCTGAAATTGCTGTGGCTGTAGCAACTGGTAGAGCTGCTGGAAGAACTCCTGAAGTTGGTCAACCTATTCTCTTCTCTCAAATTGTAAACATATGTTTCAAATATATAATTAATATGTCACTTACAAAATTTATAGGTACGAGACAGCATGCGTTTTGTTGAAGTTGTGCTCCTGGAGCCAGAAAAGAATGTTGTGGCATTAGCTGATGCATACTTCTTTCCACCATTCCAACCATCCCTGCTTCCCAGAACCAAAGGTGGTCCTGTCATCCCAAGCAGGCTCCCACCTAGGAGGGCCAGACTTGTTGTCTACAACAAGCAAACAAACGAGACTAGCATTTGGGTTGTAGAACTCTCTGAAGTGCATGCTGCTACTAGGGGTGGGCACCACAGAGGCAAGGTTATATCATCAGAAGTTGTTCCAGATGTTCAGCCTGCAATGGTATATTTTTAGTTTCCATATATTGGTGGACACCATCCCACCATTATCTTTCGTAATCCTTGCTCAATACGATACCCACCATATGCTCACCCCGAAAAGTCTACCAATCTCTTATTTGCTCTAAAATGACTATGACCCTTGCGCGGGTGACTCCATTCTGCTGTGGACAGACGTACCAATTCTGGTATGGAAAATGGAATATGGGAGTTGAACCTTAGGAGGTCGAATCCACCCTTTTTGAACCGAAGGAGACACTCTTTTATTACTTGAGCATTTTATGCAGTTCGTTTAGAACGTCAATTTAGGGCAGCAAGTTTATTGTGTAATGAACTAACGACCATGTGGTTATCTCATCAAAATTCTTGTTGGTGAATTGTGGTATTAACAGTTTCTTGCACTAACATTAGCATAACCGCCTGAATGACTGACTCTTAAAATCAAGTCATAGGCTTGTTAAGGTGGTGGTGCATCATAAAACCTTTGCCCTGTCTACTTATATTGGTCAAGTTTCATACGGCTTTGGGGGTTTGCAGGACGCGATGGAATATGCTGAATGTGAAGCTACAGTAAAAGATTTCCCCCCTTTTATTGAAGCCATAAAGAAAAGAGGCATTGATGACATGGAGCTTGTCATGGTAGATGCATGGTAAGCTATGTCTAAATTGTTTCGATAGTTAATTATTTTCTTTAGCATTATCTTTTTACGCCTTCTGTGATAAAATCAAACTTTGAAACTGAACTTTTCTGCTAAAAATAATAGGTGTGCAGGCTATTATAGTGATGCTGATGCTCCCAACCGAAGACTTGGCAAGCCTCTAATCTTTTGTAGAACTGAAAGTGATAGCCCTATGGAGAATGGCTATGCTCGTCCTGTTGAAGGGATCCATGTTATTGTTGATATGCAGAATAATGTTGTAATAGAATTCGAAGATAGGAAGTTTGTCCCTCTTCCCCCACCAGATCATTTGAGAAACTACACTCCTGGGGAGACACGAGGTGGTGTCGATAGAAGCGATGTGAAGCCTCTTATTATCAGTCAACCTGAAGGCCCAAGTTTCCGTATTACTGGCTCTTTTGTGGAGTGGCAGAAGGTAAAGTGATTTCTAGTGTCTAATATTTCAAATGTTAGCTAATACTATCTAACAAGACCTAGTTAAAAATATCACTTGTATATTTTCTGTTGACCAGTGGAATTTCCGTGTTGGCTTCACACCCAAGGAAGGTCTAGTTATCCATTCTGTTGCATATGTTGATGGAAACCGTGGACGTCGTCCAATCGCTCACAGGCTGAGTTTTGTTGAAATGGTTGTTCCTTATGGAGATCCGAACGAACCACATTACCGGAAGAATGCATTTGATGCTGGAGAAGATGGGCTTGGAAAGAATGCACACTCTCTTAAGAAGGTCTGTTAGCTGCTTTCTGTGAATATTGTCTTTATTTTGATTCTGGGGGATATATAGACATATAGTACAATCAAATCATCTTGGTTGCATGTCAAATCAACTTGGAATTTTCTGAATAACTTTAGCTTCAGTGTACTATAGCAAGCATGTGCAGAGTGAAACGACAAGAGTAATTTACTAGGAATAGTGCTAGCATTTCCTCTGCAGCTTTCTGATGATACACTTACCGTGTTCCTTTGTTTATACTTTTGGTTTCATGATTTTATGATAATTCATCATTTTTTATTTCTCTGAAAATAAACTGAGTTATGTATAGAATGTTGTTTGGTTGGTTGATTACACCGTGTGCTAATCAAAATTTTGTTGAATTTTCATTTGGTTTTGTGCCCTTGCCAAGAAGTTTTTGCATGCTTGCATCCAACGGGCTGTTCAACCTCCTGTTATTTTTGTATCTGTACGTTTTCTACTTTAATAATCTAACTATGTTACGAATTGCTTTGTGTAGGGATGTGATTGCTTGGGATACATAAAATACTTTGATGCACATTTTACGAATTTTACTGGTGGTGTGGAGACAATTGAGAATTGTGTTTGTTTACATGAGGAGGACCATGGAATCCTCTGGAAACATCAAGATTGGAGAACAGGATTAGCTGAAGTTAGACGATCACGCAGGCTTACTGTCTCCTTTATATGCACAATTGCTAACTACGAATATGGATTCTATTGGCACTTTTATCAAGTGAGCATCAGCATTACCTTTTTCTTTTGTACTCCCTCCGTCCGAAAATACTTGTCATCAAAATGGACAAAAAGGGATGTATCTAAAACTAAAATAAGTCTAGATACATCTCCTTTTATTCATTTTGATGATGAGTATTTCCAGACGGAGGGAGTAGTAGTGTATTTATATTCTACTTAACTCCAGTTCAGAAACTGTTTTCTTCAAGTTCTATTAAAGTTTCTCTTCCTTATGTGATAGATATTTTCTTGTTCTTTGTAGGATGGTAAGATAGAATCTGAAGTAAAGCTTACTGGGATTCTAAGCTTGGGAGCTCTAATGCCTGGGGAACAAAGGAAATATGGCACAACTATTGCTCCTAGTTTGTATGCACCGGTTCATCAACATTTCTTTGTTGCCCGTATGGACATGGCAGTGGACTGCAAACCAAATGAAGCTTATAATCAGGTAGGTTTCTTGCCTGCCGTGTCGTGTAAGCCTTTTATGCGGTGATAAAAGGAACCTTGCTTTCATGATCTTGCAGTTTTTCCTATCCACTTCTATCAGCTTCTACAGCATGATGTTGGGCCATGCCTTTTTGACTTGTTAATTTGCATCATTTCATTGTCTTACCGGACATTACTTAAAAACGAGGATCTAAGATTAATTTTATTGACGTGTACTCTGCATGAAGAATATGCATTTCTTTGAATTATCATCTGGCTTGTGATTTTGATACTATTGCTACCTTTTCCATTGCAGGTGGTTGAGGTAAATGTGAAAGTTGAAAGTTCAGGCCCAAATAATATGCATAATAATGCCTTCTACGCCGAAGAAGAGCTTCTGCAATCTGAGTTACAGGCAATGCGTGATTGTGACCCTTCATCTGCACGACATTGGATTGTAAGGGTGCATGCTAAACATGGCTTTCCTTTTCCTAAGTCCTAAGTTCGTTGTGTGTGAAGAGAGCATGTACGACATCTCAGTCTGTTATTTTCTGTCTCTGAACCACACATCAAGAATTTGGATATTTAACTTTTGTGTTGCGCTGTTGCCTGCATATGTTGTTTTGATAAGATGTTCTTTGCATGTTGATCAGGTAAGGAACACAAGGACAGTAAATCGTACTGGGCAGCCAACAGGTTACAAGCTCATACCTGGTTCAAATTGTCTGCCATTCTGCCTGCCAGAGGCAAAGTTCCTGAGAAGAGCTGGATTTCTAAAGCATAATCTTTTTTTTTTTGAAACCTAAAGCATAATCTTTGGGTTACATCATACAAAAGGGATGAGATATTCCCTGGAGGAGAATTTCCTAATCAGAACCCGCGCATCCATGAGGGTCTAGCTACATGGGTCAAGAAGGATAGATCCTTGGAGGAAACCAACATAGTTCTCTGGTATGTTTGTCGCCACCTGCCAGCTGGTATTGATTTGCAGGTTCATTTCGGTTTGAAACACCTATCTGCCGTGTCTCTTAAAACATTTACATGCTGCAACTACAGGTATGTTTTCGGGATCACCCATATCCCAAGGCTCGAAGACTGGCCTGTCATGCCAGTGGAACGCAGCGGCTTCATGCTCATGGTAGTGCATCAGCCTTTAGATATTCCTGCATTATTCTCTTCAGCGTTTTGAGATAGATAGTTCTCTCTACTAGATCAACTCAGACTCTCAGACTACTTAGTATTTTGGAACGGAGGGAGTAATATATAGCAGGGATCTCACAAACGAAACCCTGATGCTTTGATTGTGCAGCCTCATGGATTCTTCAACTGTTCGCCTGCTGTCGATGTTCCTCCTGCATCCGATGTGGACGCCAAGGAAGCTGAGACGCCAAAGGACATCCAAACCGAGCTCATTTCAAAGCTGTGAGCCCCGGAACCGGAGAATCATGTGGTTACTCCTTTGCATTGACATGCTGTGTACGCCCTTATGATACGCTGCAGCTGCCTCTTGTCGTGAGCTGAATTCAATGTTTGCGATTGCTTCGTTCTTCTGATTTTTCCTGTTTTTCTGATTGGCGATTAGGACTCGCACTGAAGTTGCCACTCGAATTTTGTGTCCGGGAATGGACATGAGTTGGGGTACTACTTGTTCAGCGTCGGCGTTGTCTCATCAAAATTTCCAACCACTTGGTCACTTGCCAGATGAGCCAGCCTTGGCTGGGCACGTCCTCAACTGCCCAGTCGACAAGCCGTCTGGCTAAATGTCTGCATACCTGTATTTGGTTCCGTTTGCTTTATTCTCATTGCTTGCTGTATCCCCCACAAGGCCACGAGCTACCGTTGGTCCCTTATTATGCGAATGGATGCCCCATGCACCACCTAAGATTTTTGGCACACTGCACCTAGCACAAGCTCGTGGACCTTTACGCTGTTTAGATTTATGCACATTTACACGTCATATGGTAAGTGATGTAGAGAACCTACAAATAGTGTACTTTTTTCTCTCTAACAAACACTTCGAAAGCAAGTCCTTAGTCTTGAGAAATACTCGTCTAATGCATGCACCAGCACAAAAGTCCCCTAGGAACCTCTTTCTCTCTGTCCAGGTTCAGCTAGCGTTGGACAGTTGAATAGTCCTGTCACGACAGCCTATTGTCGGAGATTCAGTATTAGATCTGCCGATACATTTGCAA
>NC_041391.1:412549517-412575033 GCF_002162155.2 Triticum dicoccoides | reverse complement strand
AAACTTTTTTTTGCGAAAAAAAAAGAAGAAAAAAGCTGGATACATTGACTTGAATTCACTGATAAAAAAATCTGGCCTTTTCTCGAAAAAAAAGATCTGGCCATTGTACACTTTCAGTAAGTGGTACTCCTACTTACCAGCAGTTGTTCACGGCCAGCAGTAAGTTGCTTTGCAGTTCCAAAGGAAAAAGAAAAGAAAAGAATACATGCTTCCTGTCAATTTGTAACCCCTCTTTGTAACCCCTCTCGTCCCATTTCTGATTTTCTAGCTCTGACGTTGTGACGCACATACTAGTGTGTATTGTTGTTAGTGAAAATTGATCAGATAGGAATTGAACAGAGTAAAAGAGAGCAAATAAAAAGGACAGTTTATTGAACGCTCTAAGAGCAAGAGCGTACATAATTAATGCGTGGTGTCCTGGTCTCCCCACGAGTATCAAGGTAGGAGGAGGAATGCATCTTATGCTACAGTGACATGTCAACACCATCGTCTTGTCTTGGAGCGCCAAATTTCTTGTGTGGATTTGCAAAAACATATTCCATTTGTGCTTGATAAAAATGCTGTAATATCTTGTGTGGATTTGCCAAAAGATAATACTAATGCTTTTCCCAACAAACTTGATAAGGAACATTGCGGCTGGACACGCCACTTAACAGCTCCGGGAGCTAATCAGTGCACTTCAAATCAGACTATAATGTCAAGTGTTGGCGCCAACCAAAACCAGATGAGACATGAGAGGAGTGAAGGAGGTGAACTAGGAAACGACAAAGTGCGTACACCCACCGGCGTAGGTCCCGTTGGCCAATGGGCGATGCAGGCAGGGGGCAGCACAGCGGCGCCCCGT
This sequence comes from Triticum dicoccoides, assembly GCF_002162155.2. Lineage (NCBI taxonomy): Eukaryota > Viridiplantae > Streptophyta > Magnoliopsida > Poales > Poaceae > Triticum > Triticum dicoccoides. The sequence goes on along the minus strand of NC_041391.1, from coordinate 412,574,189 downwards.
ACAGAGGAGCAAGGACGTGCGCTTCTGCTCCTGCATCGCATCGGGCGGGCCTGCATCCCCAAGTACTGTGCGCCCACCCAATTCCGTTGCTACATCTGTGCTTGTCCTGCTCCGCCGACCCGACCGGACCGGCTAGCAGGACCTACCAGCACGCCACTTAAGGCCACAGCACATGCGGGCACAGTGGATCTGTACTACACAAGCGACAAACCAGTCCTCCCCCGTACACGTGGAGGAAGGGTCGAGAGCCGACTAGGCCTGGTCGGGTTGTTTAGACACTTTCGCGCCTTCAAGGCGGCTCATCAAATTGGGTTGGACTGGTTTGGAAATCAAAATCCTTCAAATATTCTTTTTGGCATCAAACTGAATGAAACTTTTTAAACTCAAGTCGTCTACCATGTCGGATTCCGACAGCCATGTCTCACCCAAAATCCCATGCAACTCGCATTTTCTTCACAATCCTGCACTCCTTCTTTCTCGAGACAAACACCGCCCAGGCCTTGCCGGCCACAGACGTCGTACTCCCCTGAATCCGATCGTCGCCTAGGTACCCTCCGCCCCGGCCACACCGTCCATGACGGACATCTTACGGACAAATGCCGAAGTGCATTTTTTATGTTCTCGTTGTTTACTTTGAAACAAACATGCTGGCTTCTGATGAGGAGTGCTTCTACGCCGACTTCATGCCTTCATATTTGTGAATGATGACGAATATGAGGATGAAACGACGAAGATGAGGGCGGTTCTTGAATAAACAGAGCATGCGGAGGATCATGTTCTCAACTTCAATGGTTCAACAAAGGGACATTCAATGTTGAATCGGCGTGGCAGACATCTGGACTCCACAAAAGTAATAGCACTACTTGTCTAAATCAAGTGAAATTTGGTAGGTTAGGATATGAGGTCAAAACATGGCTATGAGAATTATTTGGGAATGTTTGGAGAAACATCCCTATGTCAGTATTTCAAATATTTGAATTTTGCATAAACAAATTATGGGTGATTTGGTCCACTTATACTCATGTTCAAGTACCATATGAGTCTCTCTGAATTTTCCCAAATTTTTTGTATACAAAAAATATATTATTTTCCTTTATTTGCCATTTATGGCCATTCTGGAAATAATTAAAAAGAGGGGGGGTTAAACTTTTCAAATATTTTGTCATGGAAATAGTGGTCTTTATATATAGTAGACCCGAAATATGAAAAAAAATTAAGCAGCATCTATTAAGTAAAAATAAATACTTGTAGTTCAAACCATAGTTTTATGGTTTTAGGCAAGAAAATGACTTTACAGTTTTGGGGCCAAAATGATTTGTAAATAAAATACTTTTAGGTCCTAAGCACTTGTGATGATCTTTGGGTGATGTTTGAGACAAGGTGTTGAAGGGAATTGGCCTAGGGATTTCCTATGGATTACGAGCACATGGAAATCAAACAATTCAAGCAATGCAAGAAAAACAAAATAAATGGAAATTGAAATTAAAATATCATAAATATTCAAAAAATTCTTTATTGACTCAAGACAAGATCATAAAACTCAGGGTGTCACAGACCTTCCCCCTAAGAAGAATCTCATCCATGAGATTCCCTAGCTAGACACTAAAGAAAGACAAAATTCAGATATGAGTAGTCTTCGCGTTCCCACGTAGCTTCTTTGGTGTGGTTGCTCTAGTGAACCTTGAAATACTTGATGGCGTGTCTTCTCGTCCGCCGTTCGGCTTCATCAAGAATGCAAATTGGGATTTCGCGATAAGTGAGATCTGGCTGAAGATCGATAGTGTGATGATCGATCTCCTTGTAGATATATGGCTTCTTGGCGACTTGAAGAAATATTTGAAGCTTAGAGACATGGAAGACGTTGTGCACATATGGTAGTTCTGGAGGTATCTCAAGTTGGTAGGCAACTTGATACGGGGCTAACCCGGTGTAGGCCGATCTTTCACGTTTGGAGTGGGATCCCTCGAAGAACACGAAGAACACGGGGAAGAACGGGGAGAAATCACAAGGGGAAACACTCAAGAACAAGTCCAATCACATATCCACTAGACAATCAAACACACAAGATCCACAAGGTACATGAACAACAAAAACATGAACAACAAAAGGAAAGATACAAGGTAGAGTTCATCTCCAAGAGGAGGTCTTGATGGTATCCTAGATGGATCTTTCCACGAGGGGGTCTTGATGATATCCCGCAGGATCTTCTCACATGGAGGTCTTGAACTCCATGGGAGTGATAGTCTCTCTCTCTCTCTCTCTCTCTCTCAAGAGTAGAGATAGGAGCAAAGCTCACCTAAGAATGAGCTATCATATTTGCTAACCCTAGAAAGGAGGTGGAGGTGGTCTATTTATAGTCTAAGCCACGAAGGGGTAAGTGGGAGAGGGATACAAGGCCAAAGGCCCGCGACTGCGCACACAGGCGTCGGACGTCCGGTCGGTGTCGGACGTCCGGAGGCTCGGGACGGTCGGGACGTCCGGAAGTCTTCGGACTTCCGTAAATATCGTTCTGTGAAGGTGGCACCGGACGTCCGGAGGGCGTCGGTCGCCCGGGCGCTGGGACTTGTCGGACGTCCGGCGTTCGTCGGTCGTCCGGCCACTGTAGCACTCGTCGCATGGAGTTCTTCTGGCCGGCTGGGCCGTGTCAGGTACCGGATGTCCGGTGGCGTCCGGACGTCCGGTGGCTATAGCATGTAGCAGCTCCGTTTTCTTCCGTCTTCTCTTCCATGCTTCCCTCGCGGATGGTGTAGGTGTTTCTTGGCGCTTGCACTCCTCCTACTCGTCCGTGAAGCTCCGGCAATACCTATGCATGCACACGAGTGGAGTGTCAAGTAGTATGCCATCCTCGAAGGGGTCAGGTGAACACGTGTAAAGGAGAAGATTCACCTTTATGTGTGAGAAGTAGATGTCGCACGTGTCACTTGCCAAATGAGCTCTTGACATGGTGATGTCCGTAGGATGCTCCGCATCATCCCCTCCCCCTTGGAAAAGATCTGACCTTGAATCGAAAGCCAATCACCATGGGAAAGAGATGGCGTTGCCATGTCGACGCGGTCGATCACCAAGCACTCATCATCTTGAAGCTCAAAATAGGCACTCTCCAATGTCGCACCGTCTAGGGATTCCTTCAAAAGGGGCAAAGACAACAAACACTTGGAAAAACAAATGTGGTTAGCGTTAGTGCAAAACCAAGCATTCAAGAGGTGATTCACCAAACAAGTGTTGTCATCATGCGGAGCATACGGTTTGACAAAGGATTGTGACCCGGCATGTAAGCATATCAATCGAGCACAAGCAAAGATATCATGGGGACAAGTATGCAAATGTGAGGTAGAGATGCAAATATGTGTGACAAGAGAATAAGCATCTACCTCAAGGTCATAGCAAACAAGCATCAAGCACTCAATGGAAGGTCTATGGTAGGCATAAGAAGTGTTTACAACACCAAATAAAATGAAGTGTCTAAACACATGGGACAAGTGCAAGACAATCGAAGCACAACGTGCATAGGGTGTAGTGAATATAGTGTGGCACTCAACACAATAGAAAGAGCAATTGTTCATCATGTGTGAAGCAATCAAGTGAATCATGTGACAAGCAAAGGGACATGGCATATGTGAAGAAATGACATTGGTGAAACCAACATATGATAGTAGCAAGTAGTCCAAGAATTGGATGCAACACACAAGGTACATATGTCATGAAAAATGGAAATGTGGCAATCATGGGTGAAAGCTATATCTCGAACATGCGTGCAAATGGTGCAAGCAACACATGAAGTATGATCCACAATATCCAAACTCAAGAAGGATGTCACCTTGAAGGCGTGTTCTTGTGCATTCTTCACAATGCCGAAGTGGTAGGGAATGCGGTGTAGAAGCGAGTCGTGGTAGAATATATGAGGCTCGCTCGCAAGAGCTCGAATGGTCAACTCACGTGAAGTGGAAGTCGACACGAAGTCCAAGTATCCTACACATGCACACAACAAAACAATGATCATATGCGCATGGTAGATAAACACATCATCCATCATGATGGTTCTCTTCTCTTGCACATAACCATTAGAAGCAAAAGTGCATGAATAATATGATGCAACAATGGCGATATTCATGGCGCTAGGTATATGATGCAAAGAGGTAAGACAAGCATGCTTCACAAGAAATGTGTCAAAATCTCCAAACATATGCGAGAATGCTATGGGGGAAATCTCATGAGCAAGACGAGAATCATTGTTGCACTCAATACGTGGCAAATCATCTAGCATGAGAGAGGCAGCACATGGAGATATATGACAAGAAGCAATATGAATCATATGCAAAGCATATAGATGGTTGTCATCAACCGCATGAAATGAGCAAGTATGAATCATGGGTGATGCAACATGAGCAAGCATAGTAATCAAGTCGTGCAAACTAGTGGAGCAAAGATGCAACACACTAGAGTAAATCATGGCAATCATGTCATGTGAGAAAATAATAGGCATAGGTAATGCACATGACATCTCGCAGGCACGAACACAAAGCAAGATCATAGTATCATCATAGGAATGGGTCATAAATGGAACATGGCAATAACAAGCAATGTCTCCACCAAGTTGCAAATACACATACAAGTGCTAGAATCAATCATCATGTGTAATGCAAAGCATGGGTCACAAGTGCATGGCAAAGGCATAGTAATGAGCATATCATGCAAAGTGAGCATGGCAAGATGGGCATATAATATGTAATGGACAACAACCCATAGCCAAGTGAGGGCCATGTAGAATGAATGCGCGAAGTCTTTGCGCAAAGAGAGCGGTGGGAAAGACAATCCATGGGATCCCAAGTCATCATTGCTCTCTAGAGCTCATTTTGTCAACTCATGGGATTGCGAGGTTGACAAGTATTCATGGGTACCTACACAAAAGAGACACAAACCAAAGAAATGGTGCGCGTGGTAAATGTAATCATCCATCATGATGTGTATGTGCACGTGTGAGTTAGCACTAGATAAGCATCGCTCAAAGAAATTTTATGCATGGTATAAGAACATGTCATCCATCATGAAAGAATAGTTATTGTGTATGACATGATGGGGACACAAATTGAGAATGCAAGTATATGGCACATCAATAGCATGTTTATTCATGGGGAGCATATGGTGCACACAAGTATTGGGTTCATGCAATGAATGGGATGGATCAAAATCTCCTAAAATGTATGAGGAAACTATGGGGGTCTCCTCATGAGCAATATCGGAAACATCACATGGAGAAAATGGACAACATCCAAAACAATGCATATCCGAAGCTAGGTGGTCATGGCATGGCATATGAGATAAATGATGCAAAGGGAGCATATCAATATCATCACAAGAAAAACAAATGCCAATAACCATGGGCTTGTCATCTATGCCATAAGTGCAAATTGGGTTTATTTTAATGGCATGTGCATAGTCACTATGAAGAGATTGCAAATAAGACATATGGTTGATCTCATGCATAGCATATGACAAGTCAAGCAGATTATCAAACATGATGTGACCTAAAGAATTGTCACAATAAATCCTATGTAACATGGCATCACAACTAATAGACGCCACATGAGAAGTATCATACTCATCATAAATGGGCAAATCATCGCACGGGGAAATCATACTAGCATGAAGCATGGTACTAGGTTGATCAACAACATGCAAGCAATCAATATCAAGAATGTCCACTAGTGGGACTAGAGCATCACCGTCACATATGTTACCTTTGTCATTCCACTCAAGTGGTGTAGGTGAGGTGAGAAATACCAAATGGTGGTCATCTTCATCTTGATGGAACCATGTGGGGGGTTCATCATATTCCACCATGGCCATCATCTTGTCCAAAGGGAGGAGGAAGTCGTCGAGGATCGGTGCGTCATCATAAATGGGACCTAGCACCAAATGAGAAGACACAATAGAGGTAGAGGTCAAGTTGTTAGAAAGGAAAATGGCCTCACGAGACCTATCAACTATCTCACTCTCTCTATGTGGTGGTTCACTCACTCCCTCAAAGTAGGTGCACTCAAAGTCACACATGGTGGAGTCACTCATCTCACTCAAGTGGTGGGGGTTGTGGCTCTCCTCACATGGAAACTGGGGCAACTAGTCATATATGGGGCTAGTGGTGAAGTCACTCTCACTCTCAATATGGTGGCAGAAGTCACTCAAGTCATCATACGTCGCCGTGGTCGAAGAGAAAATCCCATGCTCAACCATCTCGTCGTCGTCGCTGTGGATGAAGGCCGAAGATGGCGCATCATCACTCTCCTCCATGACCGAAGGGAAAATCCCATGCTAAATCATCTCGTCATCGTCTCGGTGGATGAAGGCCGAAGATGGCACATCATCACTCTCCTCCATGACCGAAGGGAAAATCCCATGCTCAATCATCTCATCATCGTCGCCGTGGATGAAGGCTGAAGATGGCACATCATCACTCTCACCTCCTAAGGTGGAAGCATCATCCTTGCTCACCACCTTGTCGCTCGCCTCCAAAGCTTGGTCCTTGAAGGTCTCCGTAGTCGTACTCGTCGCTGCACCGTCTTGAAAAAGAGTCAAGGTAGACTCGGCATCATCAATGCCACAAAGAGGGATGGCGGTGAAGTCGAACTTGGGAGCATCGTCTTGGAGCTCGTCGGGCTTGGACATCGTGGTGGTACTAGCCTCATGCTTGTCGTAGAGCTTGGTCGCCGCGAAGTGTGCTTGGGGTGGAGAAGCCTTGGCCTTCATGAGTTCTTGTTCCGCCTTGAGAGCACCAATGTAGTAGTCGTCGATGGACTTGTAGTTCACGAGGAAGATAGTCTTGGAGATGTCGTTGTTCAATCCCATCATTAAGTGGACTTCATCGAAATGGGGTCATCTACGCCGGCTCGTTGTAAGGAAATCTTCATCTCCTTGAAGTACTTGTCGACGGACTTGGATCCTTGGATGGTGTTCTCCAATTGGCGTCGAAGTTGTTCCGTGTAGGTTGGAGGCACGAACTCTCGCCGCAAAGCTCTCTTCGTCTTGGGCCAACTCAAGACGTAGTACTCCGAAGGTGTGTGAAGCCACCAAGTTGAGGCGTAGTCGTGGAATTTCTTGTGGCGCACTTCACTTGATCTTCAGAAGGGACATGATGTAGCTTGAGGTAGTTGTCCATCGAACGCTCCCACTCGAGATAGTCCTCGGGTTCTTGAGTCCCATATAAAGGAATCTCATTGTCGGTGTCGAGGTCGTAGTAGCTCGTGGAAGTCACGGACTTGAGCTTGGGGAGCTTCTCTTGAGCGTAGTCTTGGGGTGCTTGTTGGTGAAGATGTTGTATGTCCGTAGGCAAAGATGCCTTGAAGTCGCTTGGCGAAGATGCCAAGGGATATGGTGAAGTCGTTGAGCGGTTGTTGGTGTTGAGCTCTTGACCTTCACGTTCTTGTTGGTGATGGTGTCGATGCCGATGTGATCTTGCCGTAGATGGTTGCTCGGAAGCATGTGCTCTTGAGCGTCTTCTCGAAGATGAGGAAGATCGCTTGTAGTACTTGATGAGGGCTTTGATCTCCTCCATTTGAGCTTGCATCTTGGCGTCGGAGTTGTTTTTCGTGACATCAAACTTGTGGTTGTTGTTGTAGACCGAAGGTGAAATGCCTTGCCTATCCATCACAAGACTCGAGTAGAGGTGAGTAGGAAATGAGATAAACAATACCAAGTTACCTTTTCCCAAAGTTGAGGATGTATCCCGTGTCACTCAATGTGAAGTGAAAGAATGGTGGAATTGGTACCGGACTTGTTCACTCACATCTATCAAGTAAAGCTTATGGTAGAGCTCGGTGAGGATAGTGGCACAAAAATTTGATGCAAAATGTTAGCAAGAGTCAATAATGTTGAAAGAGGTTCACAAATTCGCAAGCGAAACAAGTAGACCAATAGCAATATGTGGCACACGGAAACACACACACGGATAGATAAATGGGGTCGTGCAACCAAGGAATGAGCACAAAATGTGGAATCCACGAAAAACGTTTGTGTTGCACAACTCAAGAGAGACGCTAGCACAATTGCTCAATAGGCGGATACGACACTTGTGCACAACCTATAAGATGCCAAATGGATAAAGTATGTATGGTTCCCGGTGTTTCTCTCAAGATGATCGGATATGACAATATTATATGCAATGTGGTATGATGTTATGGCACTTGCTTACAAGCTTTATTTCTTTTTTTTGTATCGCCACTTTTGCACGATGCACAAACCAAGATAGCAATTGTGTATATGCAGGAACAAACTTGTGACACAAGATATGATACCAATATATGCACCATGATGATATGGTATGTATGCTATGGGAAGTATGATCACTAATGTGCACAAAAAACGTTGCCGACCATACTCAAATGGCTAGTGTCGGTGTCAAAACCGGCGGATCTCGGGTAGGGGGTCCCGAACTGTGCGTCTAGGCGGATGGTAACAGGAGACAAGGGACACGATGTTTTACCCAGGTTCGGGCCCTCTTGATGGAGGTAAAACCCTACGTCCTGCTACGAAGTGGGTGGTGGGTGGGGTCTGAATTTCTTCGTCGTCCGCGTCCCAACCATCCTGGCCGTAGTTCGGCCAGGGCTCTCCGGATAGCGAGAGATGCTTCAGCGAATTTAAGATATCGCCGAAGGGTGAGTGCTGAAAGATGTCCGCAGCGGTGAATTCCATGATCGGCGCCCAATCGGATTCGACTGGCAGGGGCGCAGGAGGTTCGGAGTCCGGCAGAGAGTCCGGCACCTCGGAGTCATGAGCTTTATGCGGGACAAGGTAAGTGTTCGGCTCCATCGCCATGGAAGTTGCAGCTCCCGAGGCGGTGTCCAGCCATCTGTCCTTGATCTGAGCGATCGGCTCCGGACTATGGGTCGGAGCGGATTCATGTGCGGCCTCCAAGGTGTTGTCCGGCGGAAGAGTTAGGTCGTGCCCATCGTGACAGCGCGGCACGCTCGGTTGTGGCTCAGATCCATGGAAGATCAAGTCCCCGCGGATATCGTCCGTGAAGTTTAGGCTTCCAAACCTGACCTGACGGCCAGGGGCGTAGCTTTTGATCTGCTCCAGATGGCCAAGTGAGTTGGCCCGCAGTGCGAAGCCGCGGAATACGACGATCTGTCCAGGGAGAAAAGTCTCACCCAGGATTGCGTCGTTGTCGATTGAAGAGGCTATCAAGCCTATCGGTGACGACACAGAGGAACTCTCAATGAAAGCACCAATGTCGGTGTCAAAACCGGCGGATCTCGGGTAGGGGGTCCCGAACTGTGCGTCTAGGCGGATGGTAACAGGAGACAAGGGACATGATGTTTTACCCAGGTTCGGGCCCTCTTGATGGAGGTAAAACCCTACGTCCTGCTTGATTGATATTGATATTGTGGATGTTTACAAGAGTGGATCTACCACGAGATCAAGGAGGCTAAACCCTAGAAGCTAGCCTATGGTATGATTGTAATGGTTGTTGTTGGGTCCTACGGACTAGAGCCATCCGGTTTATATAGATACTTGAGAGGGCTAGGGTTACATAGAGTCGGTTACAATGGTAGGAGATCTACATATCCGTATCGCCAAGCTTGCCTTCCACGCCAAGGAAAGTCCCATCCGGACACGGGACGAAGTCTTCAATCTTGTATCTTCATAGTCTTGGAGTCCGGTCGATGATGATAGTCCGGCCGATGATAGTTCGGCTGATGATGGTAGTCCGGCTATCCGGACACCCCCTAATCCAGGACTCCCTCAGTAGCCCCTGAACTAGGCTTCAATGACGATAAGTCTGGCGCGTATATTGCTTGGCATTGCAAGGCGGGTTCCTCCTCCGAATGATAGAAGATTGTGAACACCAGGATAGTGTCCGGCTCTGCAAAATAAATTCCACATTTCACCGTAGAGAGAATAATATATACACAAGTTCAATCTACTGACTTTTTTGCGGCATGACGTCACGCCACTACCAAGCCATTACTTGAATCGTTTTTTACTCTACCACCTCAGCGCATTTAGCAAAGCGGTTTCCTTGGCACGTCTTGTCGAAGCAGAGATCGTGTTCCCCCTTAATCCGGGATTCTCATCAATACGGACGTGGGTAACCCAACCGCGCCCGTCGCCACGCCCCCTCTATCGAAGGTGAGTCCCAAACGGTCACGGAGACGACTCTTGGTATTCTCCCTCTTTATAACGGGACCAAGGCTCGTTTCTTTTCTTCAATCCTCCATTGAATCTTCTCCCCGCTCCAAGTTCCAGCACCTAGAGCTCCAGATTCGAGTGCTTCAGACTTTCAACGATGTCCGGTTCCGACCTCCAAGGCCGGTAGATGCCCTCCTCCGTCACGGAGGAGGACGTGCTAAAGCTGCGGGAGGCCAAGTACCTGGCTTATGAGATTTCGCACAGGTTGCCTGCCGAAGGGCAGGCCATCCCCACCCCCGAGCCCGGCGAGTATGTCGTTTTTGTATCCCACCTTCGTCGGGGTTTAGGCTTCCCAATGGATCCTTTTGTGAGAGGGCTCATGTTTTACTATGGGTTGGAATTCCACGATTTGGCTCCGGAGTCCATCCTCCATATCTCCGCATTTATTGTCGTCTGCGAAGCCTTCCTCCGTGTCACCCCTCACTTCGGCCTGTGGCTGAAGACCTTCAAGGTGCCTCCGAAGATGATCGGGGGGCGTCAAGCGGAGTGCGGCGGGGCGGCCATAAGTAGGAGGGCCGATGCCCCGTGGCCCGCTGGCTCCTTCCAAGAGGAGCTCGGCCCGTGGCAGCAAGAGTGGTTCTATATTACCGTTCCGAGGGGCCGCGGACAAAAGTCGCCGCCCTTATTCCACCCGAGACCTCCACGACGGTTGATGTCGTGGGTCAACCAAGGGCTCAACTGGGGGCCGTCAAAGGACGTGCCCCTACTGCAGGGCCGGATTCGAGATCTCCAAACGAGGGAGGTTGATATGGTGGTGGTAATGCAGGTTATGCTGATTAGGCGTCTCCTGCCCTGCAAACGCCGCCCTCTCCGGCTGTGGGAGTTCAATCCGGAGGGCCCACGGATTCTTCAACACTTCATGGGTATGACACCCCTGGAGATGTACAAATTATTCTTCGGATCGCAAGAGGCGCGTCCGGAATTGACCGAGGATGCTGGCCTAAGCTGCAATCGCCTGGATACTCAAGTAAGTAGTTCCAAGTCCGGACATACCGTTTGTTTTCCTTTCGATGATTCGCCTTATGACCAACTTCCTTCTAAACAGGAGTGGATAGCGGAAGCAAAATTGATATGGTGTCCGGGCCCCCTCCCCGAGACCGCGCCGGATTCCGTGCTGGTCCGGATGCTTGAGGTTGCGCCTCCAGAGGAAGGCGAAGGGGAAAGCAGGAAAGCTACTGCCTCGCCTAAGGAGGCTCTTGAAAGAGGGGGGATCGAGAATCCCTCCCTCCAAGGGGAGAAGAGGACTGCCTCCGAGGACCCGGGGGCAAAAGCCCCTAAACGGGGGAAGAAATCTTCGCCAGAGGGTCCTGCGTCCGGGGAGGCCCCGGCCGCACAATCTCCCTTAAAGAATCAGCCCTCCAACGAGCCGTAAGTAGAAAGAAGGGAGTTTTATCATAAGGGACATCCCTATTTGTGCTTCTGAGGATAACTAAAGTTTTTACCTTGTAGTTCAGATCTCCGTCCTTCGCAAATGAGCTCGTCTTCGGGGGACCTTCGTCCGGAGATGATGGAGAGCGAGACGCCTCCGTCCGGGGCGCCGTCGGATAGGGCGGACGAGCCTGAAGTGTCGTCACGGAGGGAGCCCCCTGGTTTGGCAAAGCCGGATAGTTCGGCGCCAACTGGTGTACGGCTGAAGGATCTGCTTGAGAAGGCGTCTATCTCAGAAGATCACCATGCATTGATGAGCATGGTGATCGAAAGGATTTCGTCCGCCGAAGGCGGGTTGCATAATGTCGTCAGGAGTTTGCTGGCGGGGTTTGAGGTACGTAAAAATGACACACCTTTTAACAGTTTTGCATATAGAATGCGCCCTGTATAGATAGTAGCCCCTGAGACTCGGTAGGTTGTTGAAATCGACAGCGTGCCGAGGATCAAAATCACAGGTTTAAATTCCGCCGTGCCGATGCAGGTGGCGGGTCGTCCAGGGGCCAGCCGGACTGATGGAGTTGCTGAACTAAAGCGGCAACTCGCTGTTGCGGATGCGGACATCACGCTGGTCAACAGGCGACTTGATGAGTCGCAAGGTAAGTGTTTCTGTGCGGTCACCAGGTAAGGGAGCCGAAGCCAGCTCCTTACAACATGTGTGTGAAATGCAGATAGTGCCGCTGCTGTGGAGAGCCTTCGGGCCGAACTTGCTCAAGCCAAGGAGCAGGCCAGAAGGAGTAATGCGGCGGCCTCGAGGGCAGCCGAGGAGTTAGCGGCCGAAAGGGTCGCACACTACCGGAGCAGGGAAGAGATGGCCGAAATGGCCGTGAAGTTAAAAGATGCTACCGACCGCAATGAGGCTCTTGGGAAGGAGTGCCTAGCGGGGCAAGGAGACCTGTGGAAGGCCACCGCCGAAGCCAAGGATGCCCGCTCTGCAATGCGGGCTATGAAGGAAGAGCTGCGATAGGCCGGAGATATTGTAGCTGGCAAGCCTTTTCTACTGCGCCGAAGGTTTACGGATCCAAAGTATGCTCAGCTGGGCCAACTGTGGGGTCCAGAGGACCCTTATATGGACTTAGCAGCGAGTGCGGCGGATGCCGTTGTGCATTTTCGAAGCCAGGAGGATCACAAGACGGAAGAGCTGTTTTGGTCTCAATTCCATAGTCCGGAGTGTTCACTTCCGCTGACCGACCGTTTGGCCGAGTGGGCTGAGCTAAATAGGTTATCCGGGCTTGCTATGACGGATATAGTGACCTATGTCTGGCCGGATAGGCCCGAGCCGAAGAGTTACTTTGGCTTATTGCAGCAATTTCTTGGGGCGGTGCCGCATATCAAGTCGATGAAGCGGTCGTCCTGCATAGAGGGTGCGCGGATGGCACTCGCCCGTGTGAAGACACATTGGACAGAGATGGATGCCACCGCTGTTGCGACCCCGGGTTCGGACGATAACCGGTTACCCGCCGAGCACTATTTTGGCGAAGTGTTGCGTGGTGCTCGTGTAATAGAGTCGCAGTGCTCAAAAAATGTTACATTCGAATGAATGTTTTTATGATGTAAGCGCCTTTTATACTTGTGCGTTCAAGTAATAGAATATCTCCTATGCGGCCGTTCATGTATACGTGTGTATAACCTGAAAGATGGCAGTCGTCGGCTTCAGCCCCCACGCACAAGGTGCGGGGGTGTTTGCAAAAAATAGCGCGTTTTCACACTTAATCCGACGTCTTGGTCCTGTAAAGGAGGTGGTAGCGTAGCGAACGAGGCAACCGGACTATAATGCTTTATCACTTTCACTTAGCCATGGAGTTCGAGGGTGGGGCTACGACATAGCCCCTGGGGGCACCGCGCTCTCCGAATTTGGGGCGCGTATGTGCCTGACCAGGAAACGGCCCTTCGTCAAAGCGGAGGAATTCTAAACATTCCCATGGTTGATCGAGTGGTTGACCAGTCTCTCACTGCATCATGACAGTCAGTTTTCGGCTTTCTCTACTGAGGTGCTCGCCCAGCCGAACTGGGGCACAATCGCAGTAGTTCTCCTGGTGCCGCGTTAGCCGATGATACGGAACGTAAGGCAGCAAAACACAGGAGCCGGGAAAACCCAACAATTGACCAAAGACATGATTCGGAGCTGATGCATATAAGGCCTAACTCGAGACGCCGAACACTCCCGAAGGTGTTTGGTCTTTACAATAGCGGGCAAAACAATGCCCTAAGCCCCTTGTGTCTAGGTACGGGCAGGTTCTTCTGGCACAGCCGATGCCAAAACGCCAGTCTCCACTCTGGTTATAATGAGAAACCAGGGGATTATAGCAACAAGAGACAGTAAGAAAGGTTTATGTAGGGTCTTAGTCTGAAAAGAGTCCTTGCAACGGGTCCCTACTGCACGTCTGCGTCTGTGTCTCTGTTGTGCCGTATCCTGGACGGGTGTGCACGTTGTTCATCTGTAAAAAGAGAGGAACTTAGTTTGAAAAAAAATCGTGCGAGAAAGTGCATAAAAAATTTGAAATATAGATTAATAAAGTTGGGCCTATGCTGGCTCATTATGGCTTATATATACAAACCCTTGTGAAGGGGTGTGCGGCTAGGTAGCCCCTAGCTTATTTATTCCGGACTCGTCCAGCCGTGTCCGGGGTCTTAGGCGACCTTTTAATGAAATGATGCCACGTGGACCGGGCATTTTAAGCGTAAGAGACGCGTAATGTGGTATTGCATTGAAGCGGACGAAAGCTTCCCGTCCCAGTTATGCTTGATAGCTACTTTTAAATGGGGCGACATGAAAGGTTAGCTTTTCTTGTCGGAAGTTGTCAGGTGACCCGAACACAACTTCTAGTAATAATGAACCTGTGCACCTGGCGTAAGGGCCTGGCGCCACTCCTTTGAAGGAAGTGCGGCTATGCCGAATTGTAGTGGGGTCTATCCCAACTTGCGGATTGTGTCCGGATATAGCAGGTTTAAGTCACTGCCGTCGTCCATCAAAACCTGCGTGAATTGCAGTCCGTCTATTATGGGATCCAATATCAGGGCAGTCTATCCTGCGTTCCGGATACTTCTGGACTAATCCAGATGGTCGAAAGTGATTGGTTTTGACATCCAATCTCGGTGTTCCGCTGGGGTGGACCGTGCGACACTTGTCTTAGCGAGTGCCGTGTTGGTTTTCCGTACTATCACATGAAGCGAGTTTACTGTTTTGACTTCTTGTGGGAAAGTCTTTTGACTTCCGGTGCTCTGCTGGTGGGGTTCGTCATCGTCCTCGCTTGGCGCATCGAGCCCCTTGTGTCCGGCGTTGAGTCTGCCGGACTGTTTAAAAACCCAACAGTTTCAGTTGGTATGGTTTGCAGGCCTTCCGGAGGTACTGTGGATTTGACATATCCGATCTAAAATTTTGTTTAAATTTGATAGCTCGTCGCTGTTGTCCTTAACAGGCATTGTTTTATTGTTTGGCCGCGAGCTTTTGAATCCGGCGTTGACCGCCGTGCCCTTTGGGCTTTTTTCTTTATTCCGGCGCTGATCTTTCCTGCGTCGTGATTTTCCATTTCCATCTCTGATCTCGGATGTACTCGGGTCGTTGGTGCTGCATCTTGCTAGCCAGCTGTCTTCTCCTGCGCAAAAGCGCGTCATGATGCTTGTTAGCGCGGCCATTGTTCTTGGCTTCTCTTGGCCGAGGTGTCTGGCGAGCCATTCGTCTCGGACCTTGTGTTTAAAAGCTGCTAAGGCTTCCGCGTCCGGACAGTCGACTATTTGGTTCTTTTTGGTAAGGAACCTGTTCCAGAATTTGCGCGCTGACTCTCCGGGTTGTTGGGTTATATGACTCAGATCGTCTGCATCCGGAGGGCGGACATAAGTCCCTTGAAAATTTGCTCTAAACGCGTCCTCAAGCTCTTCCCAACTTCCAACAGTGTTTTCTGGGAGGCTTTTGAGCCAATGTCGAGCTGGCCCTTTGAGCTTGAGGGGTGGGTATTTTATGGCGTGGAGATCATCTCCCCTAGCCATGTGTATGTGTAGTATGTAATCTTCTATCCAGACTCCGGGGTCTGTTGTGCCGTCGTATGCCTCTATGTTTATGGGTTTGAACCCTACTGGAAATTCATGATCCAGCACCTCATCGGTAAAACATAGCGGGTGTGCGGCGCCCCTGTATTTGGGTGTGCCGCTGTCTTCGAACACTTGTCGTGTTGTGTTACTTCCTGGGGCCCTCTTTTTTGGCCCGTAGATGGACCTAGTTTGGCCGTCCGTTTTCCCAGGATCATAAGTCGGCTTGTGTGCGGCGCCGCTTGTCGCTTTTGGCCTGTCATCTGGCCGTCTATCCGGCCAGGCGGCCTCTTTATTTTTTGACTGTGAGGGCTCTATGGCTTCCTCGTCAAATTCTGGCAGCAGCTTGCGCTTCGGGTAGCTCTTTGTTTGATGGCCATTGCCATATTTGTCTGCGGTCTTGAGTACTTTGCTCCACTTCATTCTGAGTATGTCTTCCGCTGTTTTGAGCTTCCGTTTTTCCTTCTTCAAACTTCTTGCAGTGGCGACGAGTCTTTTGTGAACGTTCTTATGCTCCGGTGTTGTGTCCGGACTGTTGATTGCTCCGTGAAGGGGTTGATTATCCGGTTCGTCCTGTTCGGATGGTTGCTTGGTTGTATGTTCGTCGTCCGGTGGTTTTCCCTGCTCTATCACTGGGTCGTTAGGAATGCTGCTTTGATCGAGGCGGGACTTAGGGCGGCGTTTACGTCGCCGTTTTGTTTGTTTATCGGCGGGATTATCCTCTGCCGCGTCCCGTTGTTCCTCGTTATCGCTTCCCTTTGGGGTGTCCACCATATGTATGTCATGTGACGAGGTGGCCTTCCAGTGCTCTGTAGGCGCTGGTCCTTGATCGTCTCCGACATCGTCGTCCATACCGTTGATGTCTTCGGAGTCGTAGTTTAGCACGTCGGTTAGATCATCGACGGTGGCTACGAAGTGGGTGGTGGGTGGGGTCTGAATTTCTTCGTCGTCCGCGTCCCAACCATCCTGGCCGTAGTTCGGCCAGGGCTCTCCGGATAGCGAGAGATGCTTCAGCGAATTTAAGATATAGCCGAAGGGTGAGTGCTGAAAGATGTCCGCAGCGGTGAATTCCATGATCGGCGCCCAATCGGATTCGACTGGCAGGGGCGCAGGAGGTTCGGAGTCCGGCAGAGAGTCCGGCACCTCGGAGTCATGAGCTCTATGCGGGACAAGGTAAGTGTTCGGCTCCATCGCCATGGAAGTTGCAGCTCCCGAGGCGGTGTCCAGCCATCTGTCCTCGATCTGAGCGATCGGCTCCGGACTATGGGTCGGAGCGGATTCATGTGCGGCCTCCAAGGTGCTGTCCGGCGGAAGAGTTAGGTCGTGCCCATCGTGACAGCGCGGCACGCTCGGTTGTGGCTCAGATCCATGGAAGATCAAGTCCCCGCGGATATCGGCCGTGAAGTTTAGGCTTCCAAACCTGACCTGACGGCCAGGGGCGTAGCTTTTGATCTGCTCCAGATGGCCAAGTGAGTTGGCCCGCAGTGCGAAGCCGCCGAATACGACGATCTGTCCGGGGAGAAAAGTCTCACCCAGGATTGCGTCGTTGTCGATTGAAGAGGCCATCAAGCCTATCGGTGACGACACAGAGGAACTCTCAATGAAAGCACCAATGTCGGTATCAAAACCGGCGGATCTCGGGTAGGGGGTCCCGAACTGTGCGTCTAGGCGGATGGTAACAGGAGACAAGGGACATGATGTTTTACCCAGGTTCGGGCCCTCTTGATGGAGGTAAAACCCTACGTCCTACTTGATTGATATTGATATTGTGGATGTTTACAAGAGTGGATCTACCACGAGATCAAGGAGGCTAAACCCTAGAAGCTAGCCTATGGTATGATTGTAATGGTTGTTGTTGGGTCCTACGGACTAGAGCCATCCGGTTTATATAGACACCGGAGAGGGCTAGGGTTACATAGAGTCGGTTACAATGGTAGGAGATCTACATATCCGTATCGCCAAGCTTGCCTTCCACGCCAAGGAAAGTCTCATCCGGACACGGGACGAAGTCTTCAATCTTGTATCTTCATAGTCTTGGAGTCCGGTCGATGATGATAGTCCGGCCGATGATAGTTCGGCTGATGATGGTAGTCCGGCTATCCGGACACCCCCTAATCCAGGACTCCCTCAGCTAGTCTCAATAGGCAAGTGACGGAAAATGGGCTAGAAGTTATCAATGCAATTGCAAGGGGAATGTACAATGGTGTCGTCGAGGTTACCGTCCTTGGCAATGATGAGAGGCGGTGTTGTCGATGTAGACCCGTTCCTAGTTAGTCGAAACACCCTAGGAAACGGAAAAACCACAACTCAAAATCTCAAAGGCAAACGTCAAATGGTAGTAGCAGAAAAGCGGTGGTGGTTTGCACTTGGCAATCCGGAAGTGGAATGATGGGCTATATACGTGTTGGAGTTGAAGTTGTCGTCCTTAAGTAGCCGAAACACCTTAGGAGACACAAGCCACAACTCAAACAAGTTCAAACAAAAGTGGGTTAAGTTGGGGTGGTGGAAGTGTATTGTGGGCAAGGTTATGCGGAAATGGTGGTGCTGGTTGATGAAGAAGCAACCGTCCCTAAGTAGCCGAAACACCTTAGGAGACTTGAATTGCTACTCAAGCAACCACGAATGCTATGGGGAACAAAATTGGTTAGGTTGCAGAAGACGGTGGTGGCTATGCGGATGATGTGGTGGAGGGCCTAGGCAAACTTGCCAAATTTTCGAAAATTTGATGGAGTCAAATGGTATTGGTAGTATTTTTGTGGGATGGGGGATGTCAATAGCTTCAAAACGAGCTAAAGAACATCAAAATCGGAGTTCGGATGAATTAGTTATGGACAAAACAGAAATTAGCCGAAGTCTGAAACTACAGGTTACGGACGTCCGTAAAAGGACGGATGTCCGGTCGTCGGATGTCCAGTCGGGCTCAGAAATCCGTAAATTTGGTTCTGTTGGGTGGCACCGGTCGTCCGGAAAGTTGCGGACTTCCGGTCGTTGCAGGGGCTCCGAACATCCGTAAAAGCGTCGGTCGTCCGGTGTATCGGGGTCAACGCGGGATTTGAGATCCGGGGCGCGATTTTGGGCGGAAAATGGGGATTTTGGGGTCAAAATTGATGAGATTTCGTGGATGAAAGATGGGAAAACTTGGGGAAATGCTAGATCCACTCGAAACCAAGCAAATCCATGGATCAAAATCAACAAAACATCATCAAACCAACAAATTACAAAAAAAATTGGGGCTATTTTTGGTGGGGATTTTCGAAATTTAGGACGAAATCAAGCAAAGGAAGGCTAGAAAATAATGGGAGGGGCTCCAAATACGTGATTTACGTGGCTCATGATACCATATGATACGGGGCTAACCCGGTGTAGGCCGATCTTTCACGTTTGGAGTGGGATCCCTCGAAGAACACAGGGAAGAATGGGGAGAAATCACAAGGGGAAACACTCAAGAATAAGTCCAATCACACATCCACTAGACAATCAAACACACAAGATCCACATGGTACATGACCAACAAAAGAAAAGATACAAGGTAGAGTTCATCTTCCAGAGGAGGTCTTGATGGTATCCTAGACGGATCTTCCCACGAGGGGGTCTTGATGATATCCTGCAGGATCTTCTCACATGGAGGTCTTGAACTCCATGGGAGTGGTAGTCTCTCTCTCTCAAGAGTAGAGGTAGGAGCAAAGCTCACCTAAGAATGAGCTATCATATTTGCTAACCCTAGAAAGGAGGTGGAGGAGGTCTATGTATAGTCTAAGCGACGAAGGGGTAAGTGGGAGAGGGATACAAGGCCAAAGGCCCGTGGCTGCGCACACATGCGTCGGACGTCCGGTCGGTGTCGGACGTCCGGAGGCTCGGGACAGTTCGGACGTCCGGAAGTCTTCGGACTTCCGTAAATATCATTCTATGAATGTGGCACCAGACGTCCGGGAGGGCGTCTGTCATCCGGGCGCTGGGACTTGTCGGACGTCCAGCGTTCGTCGGTCGTCCGGCCGCTGTAGCACTCGTCGACTGGAGTTCTTCTGGCCGGCTGGGCCGCGTCAGGTACCGGATGTCTGGTGGTGACCAGACGTCCGGTGGCTGTAGCATGTAGCAGCTCCATTTTCTTCCGTCTTCTCTTCCATGCTTCCCTCGCGGATGGTGTAGGTGTTTCTTGGCGCTTGCACTCCTCCTCGTCGTCCGTGAAGCTCCGACAATACCTATGCATGCACATGAGTGGAGTGTCAAGTAGTATGCCATCCTCGAAGGGGTCAGGTGAACAAGTGTAAAGGAGAAGATTCACCTTTATGTATGAGAAGTAGATGTCGCACGTGTCACTTGCCAAATGAACTCTTGACATGGTGATGTCTGTAAGATGCTCCGCATCACAACTTCTCCCCGCCTTCCGGTGATCTTTAAGGGTCCGATATATCGCCGGGGAAGCTTTCCTTTGACATGGAAGTGTTGATTTCCCTTGAGCGGGGTGACCTTTAGGTAGGCATGATCTCTGGTCTGGAAGATTATGAGGCAACGATAAGAATCGGTGTAGGTCTTTTGTCTTGATTGGGAGGTCATCAGACGTTCCCGAATCAGCTGCACTTGTTCTTCTGCTTAATGTCACGTCCGAAAATGGCGCTTTCTTCGGGCTCCGACCAGTTGAGAAGGGTCCAACACTTCCATCCATATAAAGTTTCAAATGGTGCCATCTGGATACTGGACTGGTAAGTGTTATTTTAGGAAAACTCTACCAAGGCAATCTTCCCATTTGGCTCCATAAGCTAAGACACAAGCTCTTAGCATATCCTCAAGTATCCAATTTACTCACTCTATTTGTCCACTGGTCTATGGGTGAAAGGCGGTGTTGAAGGATAACCTCCTTCCCAAACCTTCTTGTGCAAAATCTAGAGGTGAATTGGGTTCCTCTATCCGATATAACAGACCACGCAAACTTACTATCCGAGATATGTAAAGATCCGCCAGTTGACTTCCTTGGTTTGATCCACCTGGGTGGGTCTGACCTCGTAGCCAGTACTGACTATCTCTAAGCCGACCTCTTTAAGCTCTGCATACAGGGTTGGTTGTGCTGCTTTGATTAAGGCATTCATGCTACATGTCTTTCAACTGAGGGCGTCTGCTATGGCATTTGACTTTTCGGGGTGGAAATTAAAGCCAAGATCATAATCCTTGATTAACTTAAGCCATCAGCTCTGCCTCATGTTTATTTTGTTCTAAGTGAAGATGTACTTTAGGCTCTTATGGCCCGTGTAGATTTCACAACGATGACCAATAAGGAAGTGTCACCATGTCTTAAGAGCATGCACTATGGCTGCTAGTTCCATATCATGAGTAGGGCAGTTCTGCATATGAGATCACATTTACCTTGCCAAGGATGTCATGGCTCTTCCTTCCTGCAACTACTGAACCTAGACCTTGCTTAGATGCATCACGATAGACTATGAACTCCTTGTGAATATCTGGGGTGGCTAACACTGGGGCGGTGATTAACCTCTCTTCAACTCTGGGAAACTTTTCTTCACTCTTGGATGTGCATTCAAACTTTTCATCCTTCTACAGAAGTTGGATCATCGGCTTTGCGATGCTAGAGAATCCTTCGATGAACTTGAGATAATATCTAATGAGTCCGAGAAGCTTCTGACTTCAGTGACGTTGGTTGGTGATTCCCATCTGGTTATGACTTCTATCTTCTTGGGATCGGCTGCTAACAGTTAGGGCATGTCCCAAAAATGCAACTTCCTTTAGACAAAATTCATACTTGTTGAACTTGGTTTAAAGGTGATGCGCTCGAAGTTTTCCCAAAACCATCATCAGATGATGCTCAGGCTCTTCTTCTGTCTTGGAGTAGATAAGTATATCACTGATGAAGATCATAACAAATTTATCTAGAGAATCCATGAAAACCTTGTTCATTAGATACATGAAGTAGGTTGGGGGCATTGGTCCATCCAAATGACATGGCCGTATAGTCATACATGAAGTAGGCTGAGGTCTGCAAGGACCAGGGCCGATGTCGCGTCAGACTTTGTGAACGAGGCCCGGCACACCACATTGTGCCGTTCTCTCCATGCTGCCTCTCTGGTAATCTTCTCCTCCGCCGAAAGGATGCTCTACAACGAGGAGTCGCCGTTGGCACGCCACTGAGGCAGTGGAGGAGGCACCCAGACACCTTCTAGGTTACGTGGGGCACCTCCTCCTTGACAGAATTGATGTGCCAGACCTGGCGCGGTGGCGACGCCGGCTCATCCTTCACGCAACATCCGATTTGGAAGCCACGGTTGAGCGAGGGGCACCGACTCCGCTTGACGCGACAGCGACGCTGACTCTATCTTGACGCGGTGGCGAGGTGGCGACGCCGACTCCTCCTTGACGCGGGCTCGCGGTGGTGAAGGCGACGCCGGATTGTGGTACTAGAGCGATCGCTTGATCACGAGCTCCATCTACGGAGGCACGTCTGCTGCTCCTCCTCGTCGCCGGACGAGATGACGAACCCCCTCCTTCTCAGAGGAGCCGACCCTTTAGTCGTGGAGGTCGATGGCCCGGAGAGCGACGACTGTGACACCAAGGTCCGGAGCCGCCACCTGCTGGCGCGAAGAACTATGACTTTGGCATCGTCAACATCTGTGAGCGAAGACCGAGAGGAGTAGCCATAATGTAAGCGGGGAGGGAAGGCGGTGTAGTGTAGACGGCATTGGAACCGTGCTTAAATAGGCATGACCAGACAAACGGACGGGAAGCTGGCTTCAATGTGGCGCACCAGCCAAAGTAGACTTCTCGGTTGCCACGTCGACATTAAAGTGGTGTCACCCGCCCGTCCGGTCTTGTTGCACTGACTGGCATCAATGTCGTGTGGGAGTCACACCCGTTCTGGAACAAGCTGACCGGCATGAATGCATGGCGATCGCTTCACGCGGAGAGGGTTTTGGGGTGGGACCTGGCGGTCAGGCGTGTACGTGTCGGCGGTCCCAAGCCATGAAAGCTCCCCTAATTTGTATCTTGCTTGCAGAATTTCGGAAAAACCAAACGCGTCGATAGACCGATGTGGTATCGCACTTGCAGCGTTTGGACATATCGGTCCGAAGGATTTGCGTACATTTTAGTCCGCGTTGGAGAAGGAGGCCGTTGAAAGATCGCACGGGAAGACACGTCAGGCAAGGTCCCCGTATAGATTTCCCCCAAAAATCAAACGCTTCCTCTACATGTTCCATACCGCAGCACACACACTCCTCACTCTTTATAAGCACCAACCCCCTTCCCTGAAAGAAAAGATCTCGCACTCGAGCTAGAGAGGAGCTAGGAGAGAGTTTGATTAGCTAGCGAGAAGATAGGCATCCCCTTCATGGCTGGCCTGAGCGTTCTGCTAGAGACCCACGAGAGCAACTCCATCAAGGCCAAGATCATCAGCAAGGCCACCCTCCATAGCCCCAAGACCTCCTCACCCCCTTGGTCGCCGGCAGCGAGGCCCACCGCAAGCACGAGTTCCTTCTTGCAGCGCTGCTTGCTGTGCCACAAGGATCTAGCCGAGAACAATGACATCTACATGTACAGGTTAGCTAGGTTGCGCGTGCAGCTGCATCAAGAAGCTATAATCAATGCACACCCGATCTTGCTAGTTTGTTCATTCATTCATATCTGATGTAGATCCGTGGTATTGCAGAGGTGACAAGGCGTTCTGCAGCGTGGAGTGCCGGTGCAGGCAGATCTTCATCGACGAGGACGCCGGCAGCAGCTTCTGCGCAAAGGGCGCCTCCACCGCCGCCGTGCGGTCCGGCCGCCGTGCCACTGCCTCCGGCGGCGGCGTCAGCTTCGCGTACTGATGTACTACCACCAACACGCAACACCAAGCAACCGGACGCACGTAGCACGTAACGTACGTGTGCAAAGGCAAGAAGAAAAGAAAAGAGGTAATAGCACCCCAGGTATCCTAACTTGCACAGGATGTGATGATCTAGTCCCAAACTTGCAAAAGTTGACCAAGCCATACCCCAACTTGCATCTCATGTGATGTTTTAGTCTCAGACCAATCACAGCGCGCCAATTGGCTGGACCGGTCAGCGCGCACAGTTTTGCACAAAACCCCCTGCCGTTTGCCTGATTCAACCCGCGCCGCCTGCTCCCCTCGGCCGCCTCGCGCGACGGAAGGCTGCACCCGTCGAGGAGTTCCAGTGGCTCGGGCTGACGCTGTTCGTCGCCGTCCCGTTCCCAGGCACAGGAGCATGGACCGGCGCCATCATCGCGTCCGTCCTGGGCATGCCGTTCTGGTCAGGCTTGTCCGCCAACTTCGTGGGAGTGGTTCTCGCGGGGTTGCTGGTAAACTTGCTCATGAACCTCGGTCTGAAGTACGCCATTGGCACCGGGGTGCTCCTCTTCATTGTATCAACTGTCATGTGGGGTGCCCTTCGGGGTGTGAAGAAATCGTTGAATACGAAATGATGCTCTAGCTGAATGAATCCACACTGAAATTTTTTGCGGTCCGTTGAAAGGAGTTTATTTGTAATAACCCTTGCGAGGCCTGTTTGATGAGTTGCAAAGACCATTTCTGCTCCGCTTTCCCTCCGTGCAGTAAACCGTCAGCTCATAGTCTTTTGCTTGCAGTTCGTCAAAGATTCAGAGTAACCGAAGTAGTAGTGAACAGATGTTGTGTTTCGCTGAATCCCTTGTGTTTGTAGCAACAGTGGATGGTTGAGATCCAAATCGTAAGATGGTGTCACTCAAGATGGAAGTTTGTAACTAGAATTTCATGTCACAAACTTGTCTTTGTGGTAGCTGCAGGACGGAAGCTTCACTGCCGTAACATAGCGCAGACGGCAGATCCATCCATGTTACGAAACTAGAATGGGTTTTTTACAGTACAGTTTTTTTGTAACAGCATTCCGTAAGATGGTTGTGTTCCGTTCCGTCTAAAGAAGAAGAAGGCGTAGCTGGTGAACATTGGCGGTACTGCCTCCCTCGGTGCATGCTGATCAAAAAGAGAGATCCAAACGAGTAAAAACCATTGCACAGAAATGAAATTACCGAAGGGAAGCAAGGGGAGATGATACA
>NC_041391.1:412533620-412549098 GCF_002162155.2 Triticum dicoccoides | reverse complement strand
CGACGCCTCCACCTTCGTCTGCTTCTGCGGCCTGGGCGGCGCGGCCGCGGCCGCGCCGGGGGCGGCGGGCCGGGACTCGAGGCCCATGAGGCGCGCGACGACGCCGGGAGGGGCGGCACCAGCTTTGCCATCGGCTCCAGCGGCCGCGCTCGGCGCGTGACGAGGAAGCTGCGGGGCCGACGGAGAGGACGGCGGCGGCGGCGCGAGCCTGCGGAGCGAGGAGCTGCGGGCGGCCGAGGGGAGCAGGCGGCGCGGGTTGAATTAGGCAAACGGCAGGGGCTTTTGTGCAAAACTGCGTGCGCTGACCGGCCCAGCCAATTGGCGCACTGTGATTGGCCTGGGACTAAAACATCACATGAGATGCAAGTTGAGGTATGGCTTGATCAAGTTTTGCAAGTTTGGGACTAGATCATCACATCCTGTGCAAGTTAGGGTACCTGGGTGCTATTACCTCAAAAGAAAATAGAGCTGTTTAAAGAACGGAGTTAAGTACCGCCGTTATGTGACAGCTCGTCGGCGGGGGCCCACACGCGACGGGGAGCGTACGTGTCCCGTGACCGTACCTAACGGATAAGATGGCCGGACAGCTGGCCCCACCTGAAGCGGATCAGGATCCAATAAACTGACGATACCTTTTTTTAATTCTTTATTATTATATCATATCACGTCTCTCCCGTCCCGTCTCGGTGGGGATTAGCTTCTGCGTGAAGATCAACTACAACTAATTAAGCATGGTGAGAAGGTGAGCTGACTGAGGCAGTGAGGCAGCTGTGGATGTGGTTGTGTGAGTACAAGGATGGAGTGATTGCGATAGAGTTTGACATGCCTGGCGCCTTGTGATTTTGTATTCTATTTCTGGGTGTAACAGTGCTAGCAAGCTATCAACTGGTGTACTATATGGTTTGAAACTTTGGATAATAAGAATTTTGCGTTCAAAATTCCCTGTAGAAAGAAGAATTTAACATTACGGCAATGATAAATCCCGAACGTTCGGATTTTAAGCATGGCAACCTGAACTTTTTTATGGCAACTTTAGGTCACGTGAGGTTGGTAAACATTGGAATTTTCTGGGAAAAAAATGAACTGGAACAAAGTTGCCATGTCTTAACAACTAAAATTGCCACCTCGCGTCAATTAAAGTTGTCATGTAAAAACGTTCGGGATGAAATGCTTAATCCGAACATTTAGATTTTATCGGGGTCCTAACATTAATAGTGGCACTCCCTCTCTTTCGTGTGTTTATGGAGTTTTTTTACCACATGATGTTATACAGGTTTTTTACCACGTATAACTGAAATATTTTTCACAGGGTCTTCCTTCTTTCTACTTCCTCCATTCCACAATATATTGCGCCCTGCGTTTTTCAAGAACTAAGTTTGACCAGAAATTTAACCAATGAGACCGATTGCGGCGGGAGCAAAGAATGTACCACTAAATTCGTATTTTTGATAATAATCAGTGGTACAATTTTTGCTCCCACCACAGTCGGTCTTGTTGACTAAATTTATGATCAAACTTAAATTTCGGAAAATGTGAGCGCACTATATTATGGAATGGAGGGAGTATTGAGGAATGAAAATAGTATGGATTGGAGGGAGTACTGAGGAATGGAAATAGTATGTCTGTTCGTGAAAGAGAAACAAGTTCGAAACACTAGCAGGAAACACGCTCTAAGAGCAACTCCAACGAGCGACCCATTTCGTTCGCAGGCGGCCTAAAGTGCCGACCCAAACGGACGCGCGTTTGCTTTTCGTTCGCGGGCGACCCATTCCCGGCTCATTTTTGAGCCGGATTTGCGTCGGCGCAGACACGCGACGGACGCGCGCGCGCCTACTCCTTTCCCCGAGCCCGCCGGTCGGTGGCAGCAAGCATCATCCCACCCCCCCATTTTCCCCAAAACACTCCTGCCCGCACGCGCTCCCGCCCCACACCCGCCATGGAAGACGACCTCGACCTCATCGCCGCCGCTGGCCTCGCCTCCCTCGCCTCGTCCGGCATGAAGACCGCCCTCTTCGGCAAAGGCAAGCCTCGTGCCCCGCGCAAGACCGCCGCGACCAAGCCAAAGAAGGCGCTGACGCCCGAACAGTGGGCGGCGGAGTCGGCCCAGAGGAAAAGTCGGAGGCACGTCGCGGACGCAAAGGGTGAAGCCGTCGCAGCTGCCGCCGTCGCCGTCGCCGCGCAGCAGGAGGTCACCAACGCCCGCGTGGTGGCGACAACGAGGGAGGCGCTCTATATGCTAGGGTTAAACCCTAGGCAGCACAGCCTTGTATGTCGGCGCTGGCATGGTGCCGACATGATCTATAGCCGCGGGCCTTTTTTAAAACTTGAGTGCGGACATGAAAATTGGTCGGCGCGTTGGGTGCACTGCCGACCCAAATGCAAAACAGGGCGGACGCCGGCCGGCCGGCCGGCCCAAACGGACATAAAGCGAACAAATGCGCTGTCCGTTTGGGTCGCCCCGTTGGAGTTGCTCCAAGAGCATGGTTAATAGTATAGCCAATTGCTGGCTATAAGTCATTGCCATGTCATCTATAGTCCATCTTATAGTCAATATGTACAATAGTTGATTAGAAGAGTGTACTACTTTTTTATTATATGATCCACCTTTCACTATCACAGAGTGCCTAGGAGCACGTGCTAGAGCTGGCTCTTCACCAAGAGCCCGCTTACCTTCTCTCTTCTCTTTTCTTTCCTCCAATTAAGTAAGAATATACTAGTTTATTTCTTATAACCAGTTGACTCAGCTCTATTGTACTTACTCTAGAGTGCTTGCACTCGAAACACGTGCTATGCGACAAAAACCTGCTAGCAACTACCATTATTATAGGCCGTATGAAACGATAATAGGGAAAAGCAAAATAGAAGTAGCAACCAAGCTCCATCAACATTGTCGCAAGCACCGCACCCAACTACACAGGAGCTAGCTCTACGACCTTCTATGACAACCGCTTCAATGTGTCACAGTCCACTTTCTTGTGCAAACATGTCCAATACGAGGTCAACGAACAAGCATAGAACACCACTTTCAAAGGATGAGCACATGTCATGGTGATAAAAAGATAACCTTGTTTCGCAAAATCCATAAAATCTAACAAACAACCAACAATGACAATGCCACGTCCACGGGGCATAGCAACGGAGGGAAGAGTCGGCCGAGAGGCCACATGGTGGCCCACGACTATCCCAGAACGCATCATCGGTGTGGAGTACAAGATAAGGAGTTTGCGCATATTAGGCGCAACCGCCTTATATTAATTAGATCATAATTGATTCGGACTAATGTAGCCCAACCTCGTCCCCCAACATATAAGGAAAGGCAGCCCCCCTCCTCGGCTCCTATCGGTACGACATCATTGCTATTCAAATTTGTCCCACTGAAATTTTGTAGGTGGTTATTGAAGGATACATCCAAGGAATTGGTTCGATGGGCTTCCGCATAACCAGTTGGAAGTACAGATTTATGCATAAATTATCTCCTTTCTCCAAATGGCTCAACTCCGACAAGAGATGGCAACTTCCGCTCAAGAGCCCGGATAGTGCTTATCTAAAGTTGTGGGGAGATTTACTAAACTTATCAATCTTTGCCCAAATCATGGATTTGATGATCATGTTATACTTCATATATTTATAATGGATTGAACGATGAATCTAAATCTATTACTGATATTAGCGCAGTAGGCGTATTCATAACCTTGACAATAGAAGAAGATGACAACGTCTTATTCGGACCATAGTAACTGCCGGAGAACATGGTACTTTAGAGAACCTCGAGAGCTTAATTACTGGAAGAAATTAGTGCATTACATTGAAGATATGGAACGCTTTAGAGAGGTAATGAGTACTAACATAAAGGTAAACCTTTAGAAACACTACAAGCTGAAAGCATAGATCTTTGTAGCTTCTACCAGCGGGAAGATGAACTCTATGAAACTCCTCAAAGCTTCAAGCACTACCGAGAAGGACTCGGTGGGGATGTTAGTAGATGCTACTGTCATCACAAAAAGATGAGAACATGTTTAGCCAAAGAGTTAGATGCAATGGCTCAGTTCGTGAAGAATCTTGATAAACATTCTCGCATGGTTGAACGTCAGTGTGAATAAATAGCTAAAACACAAGCTCTTATTATTGATAGGTTTAAATATGATAATTTTGTTACCTATAACTTTATTACCACAATAGGTGGTAAGAGAGCACAAGACCCAAAAGGGATGGTTGGATATGAAGAAGAACGAGCTCAGAAGAGGAGAGAGAGTCAAGACAAAGTCAAGAGGAAGAAAACTCAGAAACCCTCAAGATGACACCAAAGAAGACTCTCCTCAACAAGACACCCTCAAGATAGATATAAAGACAATAATAGATATACAAGACATCGAATAAATTGACTCCAGTGCCGAAACAACAAATACATGAGATAATGAGGAGATGAATCGAGAACAAGAAGAAGTTCAGAAATAAAGCAAATGGGAAACACAATAAACTTCCTTAAAAAAGCAAAGCACTAGAGAAGATTGTAACCATTTCGAGAGGTAAAGAAAAGACCAAGGTAAAAACCAACTCGCTTTTCCTTAAGAAAAAATATACCTCTACCAGTGATGAGATTTTACACATCTTTTTCGGAAGCTCCGCGAATACTTTGTATGCAGATACCTCGTTAATGCTATAAAAGTTCCTACTTATGCTAAAAACCAAGGTTTTCCTGAATAATAAAATGGGGATGCCAACAAAGAACCTATAGCTATGATATCTAGAAATTGTTTTAGAAGTTTAGTGTCGACAAGACTTGGAGACCCAGGTACACCTATAATCTCTTGTGACATTGGTAAGATGGTAATGCCTGCTACTTGTGAGCTGTGTTGGGATTTCCTCGAAGAGGAGACGATGATGTAGTATAGTAGAGATAAGTATTTCCCTCAGTTAAGAACCAAGGTTATCAATCCAGTAGGAAAACCACGCAACACCTTGTTAGCAGTAGCTATACACAAAATAACAAATATTTGCACCCAATGCAAACAAGGGGTTGCCAATCCCTTGGCGGTTAATTGCAAGGATCAAATCTCGTAGTGATAGATAGATAAACAAAAACACAAAATAAAAAAAGGTAAATAAATTATAGCAAGGTATTTTTGGATTTTGATATACGATTAAAGTAGACTCGAGGGCCATACTTTTCACTAGAGGCTTCTCTCTTGAACATAGCATACGATGGGTAAATAAATTACTGTTGGGCAATTGATAGAATAGCGAATAATCATGACGATATCCAAGGCGATGATCATGTATATAGGCATCATGTCCGAGACAAGTAGATCGACTCCTGCATGCATCTACTACTATTACTCCACACATCGACTGTTATCCAACATGCATCTAGAGTATGAAGTTCATAAAGAACAGAGTAACACCTTAAGCAAGATGACATGATGTAGACAAAGTAAATCCAATCAATATGAATAAACCCCATCCTTTTGTCCTTAATGGCGACAATACAAATATGTGTCATGTCCCATTCTGTCACTAGGATTGAGCAACACAAGATCAAACCTGTTAGGGCATTTCCCGTCTCTGTGTTTTGGGTGATGATGACAACTCTCTTTGTGGTCTCATCGTGTGCCAAGTTCTTCAGGTACTCTATGATTGGGTACAAGACGTTTAGGCATTCCCTCTGGATGGAAAATATCGAAGACGGTGTTTTCTGCGTGTTTATTTCTCTGGTCGTAGGAAACCTGTACTATTAAGAGGGAATCCACATCGAAAGGTATTGGGTGAATAAATGCATGCACACATTTCTCTTCACCCACCGTTCCCTTCTGTTCGAGTAGAGAGAGGTCCCCTTTCTTTCTAAACCAGTGATTTTACCTCCAAGCGGTTGTACCAGCCACTTGGGCGCTTGTACCGCCTACCCAGTTATACCGGCACAACCACCGTTCTAGGGGTGATACCCTAGGGTTGCACCTCCCAGGTACATGCCCAACGATTGTACCACTGCGCCCGGGCGGTGGTACCGCCTCTGCACTGGGAAAACCCAGGGGATGCTTCATGGGAGGTTGTACCGGCTAGGTACCGCCCAACCACCAGACTTGATTCTATGACGGGGCGGTCCTTGGGTGGTGGTGGCCCGGTTGTCCTAGTTATGCTCTGCTAACCGATACTACCGGTGTCCCGAGTGGTGCAACTATCGCTCGACCGCCTCCAATAGGGGTGACTCCCTTATGTTTTAAGGAGGTTGTTGAGCGGTAGGCGAGCGACTAGTCCGGTTACCGCTTGTTAGGGTTTATGCAGCATACCCGTGAATCCCAGTTGTAGCGGGGTCATGAGCGGTTGTACCGCTGCGGTGTAAAAACTGCTATAACGGTTGGAAAATGGGGGTCCTAATATAAAGGGGGTTTCTTCCACCTACCGGCACGTAAACACACCCCAGGGTTCGTTAATCGTGGAAATCACTCCGGTACCCCATAACAGTGAGTAATAGTCCATGAAACGGGCCAGAATCGGCCAAAACTGCGAGTTTTGATGACCGGCACGTAAACGCACCCCAGGGTTCGTTAATCGTGGAAATCACTCTGGTACCCCAAAACAGTACCTCTTGCCTCTCTCTCTCTCCTCCATTAATGCCCTTCAAGCTTTCTTACCCGATCTCTCTCCCTAGCCACTCAAACTTGTTGATTTGCTCGAGATTGAAGTAAGAGACCCACATCTACACTCCCACCAAAGGAAATTTGATTGCCACATACTTTCTTGTGTGGATTTTGTTACTCTTGGGTGTTTGAGCACTCTAGACGATTGAGGTCACCTCGGAGCCACATTCCATTGTGGTGAAGCTCGGTGGTATCATTGGGAGCCTCCAATTTGGTTGTGGAGAGAGCCCCAACCTTGTTTGTAAAGGTCCAGTTGCCGCCTTTAAGGGCACCACTAGTGGAATCACAACATCTCGCATTGCGTGACGGTGTGAGGAGGATACAGTGGCCCTATTGGCTTCTCGGGGAGCATTGTGCCTCCACACCACTCCAACGGAGACGTACTTCCTCTCAAAGGGAAGGGACTTCGGTAACACTTCCTC
Source organism: Triticum dicoccoides (assembly GCF_002162155.2). Taxonomy (NCBI): domain Eukaryota; kingdom Viridiplantae; phylum Streptophyta; class Magnoliopsida; order Poales; family Poaceae; genus Triticum; species Triticum dicoccoides. The sequence goes on along the minus strand of NC_041391.1, from coordinate 412,542,041 downwards.
GTCTCCACCGGCTCCACTTGTGGTTATTCCTTGCCTTTACTTTGTGCAAGCTTTACTTGTGTTTTATCTCTAGCTTGCCTTGTTGCTTCTGTTGCTTGCATCATATAGGTTGCTCACCTAGTTGCATTTCTAGACAACCTAATTGTTGCAAACCCTAATTTGTTAAGAAAAGCTAAAAATTGGTACTTGCCTATTCACATCCCTCTAGTCAATCATATCGATCCTTTCAATTGGTATCAGAGCCTCATCTCTTTTAAGGGTTTCACCACACAAAGAGTATGCTTGACACTGGGGAGAAAGTGCCTGAGGCTGTGGAGTTGACTTTGATCACTCGAGACGACTTAAATGAAGCCATGGCTTCACTTAAGACGTCTATGATTGTTGGGGAACGTAGTAACTTCAAAAAAATCCTATGCACACGCAAGATCATGGTTATGCATAGCAACGAGAGGGGACAGTGTGTCCACGTACCCTCATAGACCGAAAGCGGAGCGTTAGAACAACACGGTTGATGTAGTCGTACGTCTTCACGGCCCGACCGATCAAGCACCGAAACTATGGCACCTCCGAGTTCTAGCACACGTTCAGCTCGATGACGTCCCTCGTACTCCGATCCAGCCGAGTGTCGAGGGAGAGTTCCGTCAGCACGATGGCGTGGTGATGATCATGATGTTCTATCATCGCAGGGCTTCGCCTAAGCACCGCTACAATATTATCGAGGAGGACTATGGTGGAGGGGGCACCGCACACGGGTAAGAGATCAAGAGATCAATTGTTGTCTCTAGAGGTGCCCCCTGCCCCTGTATATAAAGGACCAAGGGGGAAGGGGGCGGCCGGCATAGGAGGGGGCGCGCCATGGGGAGTCCTACTCCCACCGGGAGTAGGACTCCCTCCTTCCTTGTTGGACTAGGAGAGGGGGAAGGAAAGGAAGAGGAGGAGAAGGAAAGAGGGGGGCCGGCCCCCTTTGCTCTAAACCAATTCGGTTTGGGCCTTGGGGTGGGGGGCGCCCCACACTCCCCTTGCTGCCCTCTATTTCCACTAAGGCCCATGTAGGCCCATTAAGCTCCCGGGGGGTTCCGGTAACCTCCCGGTACTCCAGTAAAATCCCGATTTCACTCGGAACACTTCCGACATCCAAATATAGGCTTCCAATATATGAATCTTCATGTCTCGACCATTTCAAGACTCCTCGTCATGTCCTTAATCACATTAGGGACTCCGAACAATCTTCGGTACATCAAAACTCATAAACTCATAATATAATTGTCATCGAAACCTTAAGCGTGCGGACCCTACGGGTTCGAGAACTATGTAGACATGATCGAGACTCGTTTCCGGTCAATAACCAGTAGCGAAACCTGTATGCTCATATTGGCTCCTACATATTCTACGAAGATTTTTATCGGTCAAACCGCATAACAACATACGTTGTTCCCTTTGTCATCGGTATGTTTACTTGCCCGAGATTCGGTCGTCGGTATCCCAATACCTAGTTCAATCTCGTTACCGACAAGTCTCTTTACTCGTTATGTAATGCGTCATTCCGTAACTAACTCATTAGCTACATTGCTTGCAAGGCTTATAGTGATGTGCATTACCGAGAGGGCCCGGAGATACCTCTCCGACAACCGGAGTGACAAAACCTAATCTCAAAATACGCCAACTCAACATGTAACTTTGGAGACACCTGTAGAGCTCCTTTATAATCACCCAGTTACGTTGTGACATTTGGTAGCACACAAAGTGTTCCTCCGGTAAACGGGAGTTGCATAATCTCATAGTTGTAGGAACATGTATAAGTCATGAAGAAAGCAATAGCAACATACTAAACGATCAAGTGCTAAGCTAACGGAATGGGTCATGTCAATCACATCATTCTCCTAATGATGTGATCCCGTTAATGAAATGACAACTCATGTCTATGGTTAGGAAACATAACCATCTTCGATTAATGAGCTAGTCAAGTAGAGGCATACTAGTGACATTAAGTTTGTCTATGTATTCACACATGTATCATGTTTCCGGTTAATACAATTCTAGCATGAATAATAAACATTTATCATGATATGAGGAAATAAATAATAACTTTATTATTGCCTCTAGGGCATATTTCCTTCAATGATGACCGAGGTCAAATATGTGTTTAAAGAATTGCTTGAGGGATTGAAAGCTACTCCCGATCCTTTAACTTGTGGTTAATCCCACCGCATCGGAATCGAAGGCCAATTCCAGCAAGGAAGTGGCTAAAGGTACTCAAACCTCTTCCCCTCATGACAAGAATGGGATGGGAACCTTTGCCTCGGTTCCCCCTCCCCTGATCTATGGAGGACCGGTACCTACACCTCGGATAAACAACCATGGTCCTCCTGCTAAGGTTGTTAGGGGTGATTTTGCTAATTTGGTTTTTTGTGTCAAGTCTCATTTGAATCACAGCTCAACTAACCTTTGGAGAATCATTGAGCAAGGCTTCTACCGCATGATCCAAACAACCTCACCCTAAGAGAAGAAGTGGACAATCAATACAATCACTCCACCTTGTTCATCCTTCAAGATGCGGTTCCTTCACTCGTGCAAAGGATTGTTGGGAATGTCGGATTACGGGTTCCGCAAACCCTTGAGAGGTTCGAACTCTGGGGTGCATGCGGAGATATCAACCTACCCAGCATGCCTACTCGCGAGCCTCCTAAGCCTAGCATAACGAGCTCGAAGAGACAAAGAGACACATCAGTTTATCCTGGTTCGGGCCACCTTGCGGTGTAATACCCTACTCCAGCGTTTTGGTGGATTGCCTCGGAGGGCTAAGGATGAAGTAGTACAGTGGATGAACTAGCCTCAGGAGGTGAGGTGTTCTTGAGCTCGAGGGAGCTAGTGAGGTGTGAGCTAGTTCGGCTTCAGTTGCCCTCTATGGTGGTGGCTAAGTCCTATTTATAGTGGACTTGGTCCTCTTCCAAAATGTTGGTGGGAAGGGATCCCACAACGATTGGATTTGAAAGGGGACAAGTAGTACAGCTTATCCTAACAAAAGTAGTCTTCACCTGCGAAAAGCCTCTGGTCGTGACGCTACGATGGACTCGTCGATGACCTCCGTCCTGCCGTCCTGGTGGTCTTGGTTTTGTTGCACCAGAATGGAAACCTTTGGCTGATTCCTCGGGACTCTGCGCCTGCGGCTTGCCTCCCTTGCACCGAAGAAGAAACCTGCGCTCTGCGCCCGCTGGAGCCCGCCTGGACTTGATCGTCATGGCTCACGTCAGCTGAGCTTCGTGAGGTAAACCTTGCATGGAACTCTCCGCCCCTCGGGAGCCAGCCTGAAGAGGCCGATCTCCTCGGGGGTCTTGGCGTCGTCTGCCTCACGAGGCTTGGCCCCTCGCAAGGGTCTTGAGTTGTTGATGCTGAAGCTGGGCCGTACCAGGCTGTCGATGGAGCCACGTGGTGGGCCGCAGGCAAGCAGGGCTGGATACCCCCATATCTAGAACACTAACAGTAGCCCTCGAGCCCAAGGCGCGCTCGGACTTGGCTTCCAGGCGAAGCCAAAGGGGAAGTGCGGAGCGCCGCCGGCCCTAACTACCTGCGGCCTTGATGAGCATGGCGATTGATGGGACGTGGGCGACTCCGCTTCCCCACGCTACCTCGGCAATTGTTTCCATCTGACAAAAGGGCTGCTATCCGCCGCCAAGCTTCCATTGCCTCTTCTTCGTCTTGCTCCAGATCCCCTTTCCTAGCAGCAGAAGATCTCACCAAATCTGCCGATTTCCCCCTCCAATCCTTTGCTCAATGGCCACTGAGAAGACCACGGCCTCAGCCTCGACTGCTAGCTCCGCTTGGTACGAGCCGGCGCTTCTTGCGCCCTTCGTGGCTGGGGAGAAGCTCCAGGCTGTGTTCCTCTTGACGGCGAGCGAGGACAACGAATGGAAGGGGACGGTGCTCTGGGTCACCACCGCTGCGCCGGAGCCCGCGAACAACACTTTCTTTCCTTTCTTCGTGCACAGCGTCTACTCGGGGCTGGTACCCACATTCTCCCGCTTCTTCTACGCCATTCTTCACCATTATGGCCTCCACGCGCTCCACATTCATGCCAACTCCATCCTCCTCCTGTCCATTTTTGCCTTCTACTGTGAGGCGTTCGTGGGGGTGATGCCCTTCGTCGCCATGCTCCGCCACTTCTTCTTCCTCCGCATGACTGGCGACCATCCGGTTGGGTGCATCGGCTTCATTGCAGCGCAGGGCGGTAATGCGATCTCTCGCGCCAGGAAGAAGGTGGAGGATGCCCTGAAGAGGTGGGTTCTGATGTATGCCAACTGCTCCCAGGACTTGTTGGAGCTGCCGACCGAGCTCCCTATCTCCAGGAAGGGGTGGTACTCTGAGAAGATCACTAAGCCTTCCCTGAAGTCGTTGGTGAAGAATATGGAGGAGGACCTGAAGAGCGAGAAGCTGACGAATGCCATGTTCATCAAGGAGTTCTTGACCCAGTGCATAGCGCCGCTCCAAGATTGCTCCCGCCCCCTGTGGAAGCTCGGGGGCGCCGATGACAAGATTCGCCTGCGCTGGGACGCCCTTCCCGAGGAGGAGCTGAGCAAGGCGTTGCTTTACTTGACTGGAAGGACCCGAGCAATCCTCCGGAGGACTGGCTCCCGTTGTACTGTCGGGTCGATGGGGAGGAGGTTGCCGCCGCCATGCTGGTCTTCGACGAGTTTGGGCTCGTGCGGCCGGGGCCTCCCCGTTGTCTGCCTCCTTGGTGCACCTGTCCTCCGGTGATCAATCCTCCGAGGCCACCGAGGACGAGGTTGTCGAGGAATCCTCCGCCCCGCGGCAGAGGGAGCTCCTTCGCGACTTTCCTGATGATGATGATGATGATGATGATCCTCCGGTGGTGGAGGTGCCTCGCCCTTCTGGAGTCACCACGAGGTCTGGGGTGTCCTCTTCGAAGTAGCCCAAGCGGACGGCCACGAAGAAGGGCAGGACCGCTCTGATTATATGTTAAACCTTTGGGAGTTACTTTTATGTTAATCTTATATTGCTATGCTATGCTCATAGACGTGGTTTGGGTGAGTGTATCCATGACAGATGTGAGTATTGTTAATTAATGGTTAACTTAAGGTGGCTACTTAAATACACATCTGGGTGGATTGGTTGAAGGCACCCTGGAGTACCCAGTGGTTGTAAGGGCACCTGGAGAATCCAGTGTTTTCCTAGGATATCCCGGAGTACCCGTGTGATCATCCTACGGTTCGCCACCCAGGCTCAAATGGATCATAAGATTATTCATGCTAGAAACTTCCGTGTGCAGCCACAAGCCAATATGGGCTCTGGCATAGTTGAGTAAGTTGCGTGAAGCTCTTGAAGAGGTAGACTAGCAGATGTAGTGGGTTGTAGGTGGTACTGTCTACCCAGAGTAGAGAGTTAATGCTTCAGAAAGACTATGTCTCGAATCTCCAATCATGGATGTGTTCGAGTCTTGTGGGGAAAAGTGCGCAAACCTCTGCAGAGTGTACAAACTAATCATGGTTAGCTGTGTCCTCGGTTATGGACATCTTGAGTATCTGGTTCTTGGATTATCATGTTGATCTCATCACTCTAAATTAAATTGTTTGGGTTTAATGATGATGCTTAATTGGGATTGAGTTGGAGGAACCTTCTCAATGTTTAACAACCACCATGATAGTTAAATAAAATTTATTCCTTTGTTGTAGGGAAAAAATTGGCTTTATGCAAAAGTGTAACCATAGAGCTTTCCACCAGCCATATATGCATGTAGTGATAGCATTGTTTCCGTTCATTACCCTATGTATTACATTGCCAGCTGATACGTCTCCAACGTATCTATAATTTTTTTATTGTTCCATGCTATTATATTACCCCTTTTGGATGTTTATGGGCTTTATTTTACACATTTATATCATTTTTGGGACTAACCTACTAACTGGAGGCCCAGCCCATATTGCTGTTTTTTTGCCTATTTCAGTATTTCAAAGAAAAGGAATATCAAACGGAGTCCAAACGGAATGAAACCTTCGGGAGCGTGATTTTTGGAACGAACATGATCCGGAGAGCTTGGAGTGCAAGTCAAGAAGCTCCCGAGGGACCCACGAGATAGCCCCCCCCCCCCCTTGTAGGGCGTGCCCCCTGTCTCGTGGGCCCCTCGGGTGGCCACCGACATACTTCTTCCTCCCATATATACCTACGTACCCCGAAAACATCCAGGAGCACCACGAAACACAATTTCCACCGCCGTCACCTTCTGTATCCGTGAGATCCCATCTTGGAGCCTTCGCCGGCACTCTGCCGGAGGGGGAATCAACCATGGAGGGTCTCTACATCAACATCCTTGCCCCTCCAATGAGTTGTGAGTAGTTTACCACAGACCTACGGGTCCATAGTTATTAGCTAGATGGCTTCTTCTCTCTTTTTGGATCTCAATACAATGTTCTCCCCCTCTCTTGTGGAGATCTATTCGATGTAAACTCTTTTTGTGGTGTGTTTGTCGAGATCCGATGAATTGTGGGTTTATGATCAAGTTTATCTATGAATAATATTTGAATCTTCTCTGAATTCTTTTATGTATGATTGAGTTATCTTTGCAAGTCTCTTCGAATTATCAGTTTGGTTTGGCCTACTAGATTGGTCTTTCTTGCCATGGGAGAAGTGCTTAGCTTTGGGTTCAATCTTGCGGTGTTCTTACCCAGTGACAGAAAGGGTTGCAAGACACGTATTGTATTGTTGCCATCTAGGATAACAAGATGGAGTTTATATCATATTGCATGTGTTTATCCCTCTACATCATGTCATCTTGCTTAATGCGTTACTCTGTTCTTATGAACTTAATACTCTAGATGCAGGCATGGGTCAGTCGATGTGTGGAGTAATAGTAGTAGATGCAGGCAGGAGTCGGTCTACTTGTTATGGACGTGATGCCTATATACATGATCATGCCTAGATAATCTCATAACTATGCGCTTTTCTATCAATTGCTCGATAGTAATTTGTTCACCCATCGTAATACTTATGTTATCTCGAGAGAAGCCTCTAGTGAAACCTATGCCCCCCGCGTCTATCTCTTATCATATTTGCTTTCAATCTACCTTTATTTGCATCTTTACTTTTTGCATCTATATTACAAAATACCAAAAATATATTTATCTTATCATACTATCTTTATTAGATCTTACTTTCGCAAGTGGCCATGAAGGGATTGACAACCCCTTTATTGCGTTGGTTGCGAGTTCTCAGTTTATTTGTGTAGGTGCGTGTGACTTTTGAGGAGCCTCCTACTGGATTGATACCTTGGTTCTCAAAACTGAGGGAAATACTTACGCTACACTTTGTTGCATCACCCTCTCCTCTTCGAGGAAAACCAACGCAGGCTCAAGACATAGCAAGAAGGATTTCTGGCGCCGTTGCCGGGGAGGTCTTCGCTCAAGGCAAGACATACCAAGTACCCATCACAAACCCATCTCCCTTGCATTTACATTATTTGCCATTTGCCTCTCGTTTTCCTCTCCCGCACTTCACCCTTGTCGTTTTATTCGCCCTCTCTTTGCCAATCTCCTCCTCTCTTTTTCGCTTGCCTACTTTTGTGTGCTTGTTTGCTTGTTTGACCTTATGGCTGCGCCTCCTGACCACCTGTAACGCCCAGATTCGATGCGCTAGGTGTCTGCCAGTTATTCATCGGCGTTGCCATGTCATTTGCTTGCGTGTTGCATCTTGCCATGTCATCATGTGCATCTCATTTTGCATACGTGTTCGTCTCTTGCATCCGAGCATTTTCCCCGTTGTCTGTTTTGCAATCCGACACTCCTATGTCCTCCGGCGTCCCCTTCTTGTCTCTTTTCGTGAGCGGGTGTTAAACATTCTCGAAATGGACTGAGGTTTGTCAAGCGGCCTTGGTACACCACCGGTAGACCGCCTGTCAAATTTTGTTCCATTTGGAAGTCGTTTGATGCTCCAACGGTTAACCGGATAGCCGCAAAGGCCTCTTTTGTGTGCAGCCCAACACCCCTCCAAAGTGGCCCAATAACCCATCCTAACCTCCTCCATCCTCTCGGTCGTTCGGTCACAATCGCGTGGCCGAAAACCGCTCCTCATTTGGACTCTCCTAGCTCCCTCTACCTATATAAACGTCCCTCCCCTTCCATTTTCGCGGATGGAACCCTAGCCATCTTCCTCCTCCCGCAGCCGGACATGTCCGTCCCGTCGCCGGACATGTCCACCACCGCCTCCACATCACCCGAACCAATCAGGTCGCGCCACCTCACCCCAGTGGCCGCTCCCGGCCAACGCGAGTGCGCCACGTCGCCTCGCCGGCTCCCCGTAGCCGCCGGGCCCGCAGGCCCAGATCTGGCCCGCTCGGGCTCGGATCCCCGCCGCCGGTCCCGCGAGCTCCTGCGCTCACCGGAGCCCGCCTCCGCCGCCGCACCTTGGCCCCAC
>NC_041391.1:412509480-412532962 GCF_002162155.2 Triticum dicoccoides | reverse complement strand
CCGCGCTCCGCGGCCGCCGCCTCCGCCGCCCCGGCGTTCGCCGCCTCCCGCCGCCCGGCCGGCCTCCGCCGCCTTCGCCACGGGTCGCCGCCGCCGCGCCTCCCTCCGCCATCGCCTCCATCGACGCCTCCCCGTGCCGCCCCTCGGACCTCGCCGGCCGGCGTCGCTGCCTCGGCGTTCGCGCCCGAGGACTCCGACCTCCGCGCCGGTTGCCGCCCCTCGCCGTCCTCCTCCCGTCGTTACCGGCCCCCGCGAGCTCCTCCGGCCGCCTCCTTCTTCTTCCCCGATGCAACTCCGGCCTTCCTCGAAAACCATGCCCGATCCAGATTTGAACGAGGTTGACCCCGAAATTCTTCTAAGTCCCCAGATTCTTGCTTTTTTATTCCCACTTTGACATGCAATATCTCCTTGCATACAGCTCCATTTTGCGTGCATGATATATCGAATTGTTCATCATGAGATGCTCTTAATTTCATTCCATTGTGCCATGCTTGTTTGAGTCCATCTTGGTGCTCTAATTATCGTTGCAAGAGTGCTATATGATGTTAACCCGCTGAAGCTATTATAACTTGGTGATTTGTCTTTTTCATTGCATTTTGTGTGTGCATCCTATGAGCTTGATATCTACATGAGGTTTGAGCTACATCATGCCATATTTACAGTAGTGCCATCCATGTATTTTTGTGTGCCTTGTGGTGACTGTATAGAGCTCGTGAAGTAGGGTACTTGCTGTTGCTGTTTTGCTAGGCTGAATCTGCTATATCATGATGCTATGTAAACCTGCTTCTACAAGTCATTCTATGCATAATATGGAGCTGTTCACTAAGGATGTTTTGTTATACATGTCATGCTCTATCCATTAATGCCCCTGGTTGCATTTATATCCTGCTGTAACATGTTGTTAGCTTGCTCCAAACTTGCTAAATAATGTTGCTGTCAGCCTATTAACATTAAGTTCAGTTTTGCCATGAGCCTTGCTAGTGATCCATGCACCCTATGAACTTTATCTTTCCATGTTTAGCTTCACAAACATGTATTATTACTATTGGTCACCTTGTCATGCCATGTGTTGCTCTGTGATGAGTGGTACAAGCTCACCAACATGCCTACTTATCGCTGTTCCTGCCTTGTCTGAATCTGTCATATCATTTGCCATGTTTGCATGGATGCTACCATATTTTCTATTGATCTTTGGAATTAGTTCAGTAAGGGAGTTTTGTTCTTTGTATTTAGTACTAGCATGCCATGCCTTTGTTTGCCATGATAATTTCCTTTAACACGTTGTTTGATAGCTCTAAACATTGCAACCTGATGTTATTTCTGCTAAGTCTGAAACTGTTATTATTTGCAATCTTGCCATGTCCTTTTGAGCATGATCTAGTGATTTCTGGAGATAGCTCAGTGTTCATGTTTTGTCATGCTTTACCTGTACTTCATGCCCATTCCTTTTGTTTTCCTGTTGAGATGCTGTAGCATATTGTTTTGATGCTTTCTAGATGCCTAGATGCTATTTTGGACAGTTTGTCCTTTAAACTTGTTTAGAGTGTATGTGTTGAACCGTTGCTCCGTTTTGAGTGTGCTCTATATGAAACTTGCTTGATTTTGCATGAAGTTTCATATTAACTTATTGCATCCTTGTTTTTAGAGTGTTTTCTTGATGTTTGTATGTATTTTGCATCAATGCCATGTTTAACTTGTCTTGCTCATATCTTCTAGGCCGTAGCTCCGAATTAAATGAACTTTATATGTAACTTGACTAGAATCTCGTGTAGATCATCTTGGTGCATCTTAACTTGTTATTTAACAACTTGAACATAAGGTTTATTCAGATCTGGACCAATTTCTAAATTTGCATATGAGGACTTACCGGAATTGTTATATGTTGTTTCCGTCCTCATTTAAACTTGCCTTGATGTGTTGCTCTTGTTTGCATCATCTCTTGCCATGGATAGCTTCATGTAGTCTTTTCTTGCATCATGCTTGGTTGTGCATCATGTCATGTATATGTGTGGTGTGTTTACCATGTTGTGTACTTCTTCTCGATAGTTCCCGTTTCGTTGCGATCGTGAGGATTCGTTCGTCTACGCTTGGTTCAGCTTCATCCGTTCGTCTTCTTCATGGACTCGTTCTTATTTCTTGCGGGTTTTCAGGCAAGATGACCGCTACCCTGGATCTCACTACTATCATTGCTATGCTAGTTGCTTCGTTCTATCGCTCTGCTGCGCTTCCTATCATTTGCTCTTCAAGCCTTCCCAAATTGCCATGTCAGCCTCTAACCTTTTTCACCCTTCCTAGCAAACTGTTGTTTGGCTATGTTACCGCTTTTGCTCAGCCCCTCTTATAGCGTTGTTAGTTGCAGGTGAAGTTGTAGATTGCTCCATGGTGGACAAGATTATGTTGGGATATCACAATATCTCTTATTTAATTAATGCATCTATATACTTGGTAAAGGGTGGAAGGCTCGGCCTTATGCCTGGTGTTTTGTTCCACTCTTGCCGCCCTAGTTTCCGTCATATCGGTATTATGTTCCTGGATTTTGCGTCCGTAACGCGGTTGGGTGATTTATGGGACCCCTTTGATAGTTCGCCTTGAATAAAACTCCTCCAGCAAGGCCCAACCTTGGTTTTACCATTTGCCTCACCACCACCTACTTTTCCCTTGGGAGTCGCTCTCTCAAGGGTCATCTTTATTTTAGCCCCCCCCGGGCCAGTGCTTCTCTAAGTGCTGGTCCGAACTGAGTAGACTGCGGGGGCCCCTCGGGGAAACTCGAGGTCTGGTTTTACTCGTAGAATGTCTCATCCGGTGTTGCCCTGAAAACGAGATATGTGCAGCTCCTATCGGGATTGTCGGCACATCGGGCAGCTTTGCTGGTTCTGTTTTACCATTATCGAAATGTCTTGTAACTGGGATTCCGAGACTGATCGGGTCTTCCTGGGAGAAGGAATATCCTTCGTTGATCGCGAGAGCTTATCACGGGCTAAGTTGGGACACCCATGTAGGGTATAAACTTTCGAGAGCCGTGCTCGCGGTTCTGTGACAGATGGGAATTTGTAAATGTCCGGTTGTAGATAACTTGACACTAGATCCGAATTAAAACGCATCAACCGTGTGTGTAGCCGTGATGGTCTCTTTTCGGCGGAGTCCGGAAAGTGAACACGGTTTTGGGTTATGTTTGACGTAAGTAGGAGTTCAGGATCACCTCTTGATCATTGCTAGCTTCACGACCGTTCCGTTTGCTCTCTTCTCGCTCTTATTTGCGTATGTTAGCCACCATATCATGCTTAGTCGCTGCTGCAACCTCACCAATTTACCCCTTCCTTTCCCATTAAGCTTTGCTAGTCTTGATACCCATGGTAATGGGATTGCTGAGTCCTCGTGGCTCACAGATTACTACAACAACAGTTGCAGGTACAGGTTGTGCGATGATCATGACGCAAGAGCGATGTTTGCTTGTTTTGGAGTTCTTCTTCTGCTTCGTCTTCGATCAAGGGATAGGTTCCAGGTCAGCAGCCTGGGCTAGCAGGGTGGATGTCGTTTGAGTTTCTGGTTATGTTTCATCCGTAGTCGAATGTTGTTCTCTTGTATGTTGATGTATTCTTGTGGCATTGTATGCCTTTTGTATGTATCCACATCTATTATGTAATATTGATGTAATGATATCCATCTTGCAAAAGCGTGTCAATATGCGGTTCTATCCTTGGTGGGACCTTCGAGTCTCTTTAGGATAGTATCGCATATTGGGCGTGACACCACCTTCTCAGAAGGATGGATGAGATTGAATCAAATATTAGAAGCTTTATGAATTTGCAATTTGAGCATAATAATTTCTTTAGAAAAGAGCTTAAGGAACAAAAAAGTTTTTTGGGGTTTATGAACAAAGAGCTTGATGATATGAATAAAGAACTCTATGGTGTTAACGCTCAAATTACCCGGCTTGAGAATGCTATAGCCAAAATTTCTGACAAGCAAGCCACCTTAGTCAATAAGATGGCCGCTAAACCAGAAAAATTACATGAAAATAATGATGAGGATCTTAAAGTTATTGATGTGTCTCCGATTAGATCTATGTTTTGCAATATGAATTTTGATCATTATGGGAGTGATGATGAATCAACTTTGCCTAGAAGGCGTCCCAAAAATTCGGAGTCTTTAGATCTTGATGTTAAATTTGGTAAAAATGAGATTGGAGAATCCTCAACTTCTAATAATGTTGAACCCACTATCTCGGATTTCAAGGAATTTGGTTATGATAATTGCTCTTTAAAAGGTTGTATTTCCTTGTTGCAATCCGTTGTTAATTCTCCTCATGCTTATAGTCAAAATAAAGCTTTTACCAAACATATTGTTGATGCCTTGATGCAGTCTTATGATGAAAAACTTAATTTGGAAGTTTCTATACCTAGAAAACTTAATGATGAGTGGGAACCTACTATAAAGATTAGAATTAAAGATTATGAGTGTTTTGTGTGACTTGGGTGCTAGTGTTTCCACGATTCCGAAAACTTTATGTGATATTCTAGGTTTCCATGATCTTGATGATTGCTCTTTAAATTTGCACCTTGCGGATTCCACCATTAAAAAGCCTATGGGAAGGATCAATGATGTTCTTATTGTTGCAAATAGAAATTTGTTGCCCGTAGATTTTATTGTTCTTGATATAGATTGCAATTTTTCTTGCCCTATTATTCTTGGTAGACCTTTCCTTAAAATGATTGGTGCAATTATTGATATGAAGGAAGGGAATATTAGATTCCAATTTCCATTAAAGAAAGGCATGGAGCACTTTCCAAGAAAGAAAGTCAAATTACCTTATGAATCTATCATGCGTGCTACTTATGAATTTAGTGCCAAGGATAGCACTCGTTAGATCTATCTTTGCCTTTTATGCCTAGCTAGGGGCGTTAAACGATAGCGCTAGTTGGGAGGCAACCCAATTTTTTTTATGTTTTATGTTTTTGCTCCTGTTTAGTAATAAATCTTGCATATACCTTATGTTTAGATGTGTTTTTATATTTTAATTAGTGTTTGTGCCAAGTAGAACCTATAGGATAACCTACGATGATAGTTGATTTGATTCTGCTGAAAAACAGAAACTTTGCACGCATGAATATAATTTGTTTAAATCACAGGAACGTGCTTTTGCGTTAATTCTTTTTGCTGCTGTTCAATAAACAAATTTTCCAGGACTTCCTATTTTGGTAGGATTTTTAGAGTTCCAGAAGTTTGCGTTAGTTACAGATTGCTACAGACTGTTCTGTTTTTGACAGATTCTGTTTTTCGTGTGTTGTTTGCTTATTTCAATGCATCTATGGCTAGTAATTCAGTCTATGAACCATAAAGAAGTTTGAATACAGTAGGTTTAACACCAAAATAAATAAAGAATGAGTTCATTGCAGTACCTTATGTGGTGGTTTTATTTTCTTTCACTAACGGAGCTTATAAGATTTCCTGTTGAGTTTTGTGTTGTGAAGTTTTCAAGTTTTGGGTAAAGCTTTTATGGACTATGGAATAAGGAGTGGCAAGAGCCTAAGCTTGGGGATGCTTATGACACCCCAAGATATTCAAGGATATCCAAAAGCCTAAGCTTGGGGATGCCCCGGGAAGGCATCCCCTCTTTCGTCTTCGTTCATTGGTAACTTTACTTGGAGCTATATTTTTATTCGCTACATGATATGTGTTTTGCTTGGAGCGTCGTGTATTATATTAGTCTTTGATTTTTAGTTTACCACAATCATCCTTGCTGTACACACCTTTTGGGAGAAGCCTATTTGATTAGAATTTGCTAGAATACTCTATGTGCTTCACTTATATCTTTGAGCTTGATAGTTTTTGCTCTAGTGCTTCACTTATATCTTTTAGAGCACGGTGGTGTCTTAATTTTGAAGAAATTGCTAGTCTCTCATGCTTCACTTATATTATTTTGGGAGTCTTTTAGAACGGCATGGTATTTGCTATGATCATAAAGTTGGTCCTAGAATGATGAGCATCCAAGTTGGGTATAATAAAAACTATCATAGAAAGTGAATTGGATGCTATGATCAATTTGATGCTTGATAATTGTTTTGAGATATGGAGGTAGTGATATTAAACTCATGCTAGTTGGGTGATTATGAATTTAAAGAATGCTTGTGTTGAAGTTTGTGATTCCCATAGCATGCACGTATGGTGAACCGCTTTGTGATGAAGTTGGAGCACAATTTTATTTATTGATTGTCTTCCTTATGAATGTCGGTCGGGGACGAGCGATGGTCTTTTCCTACCAATCTATCCCCCTAGGAGCATGCACGTAGTGCTTTGGTTTTTGATGACTTCTAAATTTTTGCAACAACTATATGAGTTCTTTTGATTAATGTTGAGTCCATGGATTATACGCACTCTTTCACCCTTCCACCATTGCTAGCCTCTCTTGTATCGTGCAATTTTCGCCGGTACCATACACCCACCATTTACCTTCCTCAAAACAGCCACCATACCTACCTATTATGGCATTTCCATAGACATTCCGAGATATATTGCCATGCAACTTTCCACCGTTCCATTCATATGACACGCATTACTTTTGTCATATTGCTTTTTGCATGATCACATAGTTGACATTGTATTTGTGGCACGGCCACCTTCATAATTTTCATACATGTCGCTCTTGATTCATTGCATATCCCGGTACACCGCCGAAAGCATTCATATAGAGTCATATCTTATTCTAGCTTCGAGTTGTAAATCCATAAAAGTGTGATGATCTTCATTATTAGAGCATTGTCCTAGTGAGGAAAGGATGATGAAGACTATGATTCCCCCACAAGTCGGGATGAGACTTCGGACTTTACAAAAAAAAAGAGAAAGACCAAAAATAAAAAAGAGAAAGGCCAAATAAAAAAAGGGAAAAAAGGAAAAAAATATAAAATGAGAGAAAAAGAGAGAAGGGACAATGCTAATATCTCTTTTTCCACACTTATGCTTCAAAATAGCACCATGATCTTCATGATAGAGAGTCTCATATGTTGTCACTTTCATATACTAGTGGGAATTTTTCATTATAGAACTTGGCTTGTATATTCCAATGATGGGCTTCCTCAAAGTGCCCTAGGTCTTTGTGAGCAAGAAAGTTGGATGCACCCCACTTAGTTTCTTTTATTGAGCTTTCATATATTTATAGCTCTAGTGCATCTGTTGCATGGCAATCCCTACTCACTCACATTGATATCTATTAATGGGCATCTCCATAGCCCGTTGATACGCGTAGTTGATGTGAGACTATCTTCTCGTTTTTGTCTTCTCCACAACCACCATCCTATTCCACATATAGTGCTATGTCCATGGCTCAAGCTCATGTATTGCGAGAAAGTTGAAAAAGTTTGAGATTATTAAAGTATGAAAGAATTGCTTGGCTTGTCATCGGGGTTGTGCATGATTAAATACTTTGTGTGATGAAGATAGAGCATAGCCAGACTATATGATTTTGTAGGGATAACTTTCTTTAGCCATGTTATTTTGAGAAGACATGATTACTTTGATTAGTATGCTTGAAGTATTACTATTTCTTATGTCAATATGAACTTTTATTTTGTATTCATTTGGGTCTGAACATTCATGCCACAATAAAGAAAATTACATTATGAATTCTGCTAGGTAGCATTCCACATCAAAAATTTCTTTTTTATCATTTACCTACTCGAGGACGAGCATGAATTAAGCTTGGGGATGCTTGACACGTCTCCAACGTATCTATAATTTTTGATTGTTCCATGCTATTATATTACCCCTTTTGGATGTTTATGGGCTTTATTTTACACATTTATATCATTTTTGGGACTAACCTACTAACCGGAGGCCCAGCCCATATTGTTGTTTTTTTGCCTATTTTAGTATTTCAAAGAAAAGGAATATCAAACGGAGTCCAAACGGAATGAAACCTTCGGGAGCGTGATTTTTGGAACGAACATGATCCGGAGAGCTTGGAGCCAGAAGCTCCCGAGGGCCCCACGAGATAGGGGGCCGTGCTCCCCCTATAGGGCGCAGCCCCCTGTCTCGTGGGCCCCTTGGGCGGCCACCCATGTACTTCTTCCTCCTATATATACCTACGTACCCTGAAAACAACCAGGAGCACCACGAAACACAATTTCCACTGCCGTAACCTTCTGTATCTGCGAGATCCCATCTTGGAGCCTTCGTCGGCACTCTACCGGAGGGGGAATCAACCACGGAGGGTACCTACACCAACATCCTTGCCCCTCTGATGAGTTGTGAGTAGTTTACCACAGACCTACGGGTCCATAGTTATTAGCTAGATGGCTTCTTCTCTCTTTTTGGATCTCAATACAATGTTCTTCCCCTCTCTTGTGGAGATCTATTTGATGTAAACTCTTTTTGCGGTGTGTTTGTCGAGATCCGATGAATTGTGGGTTTATGATCAAGTTTATCTATGAATAATATTTGAATCTTCTCTGAATTCTTTTATGTATGATTGAGTTATCTTTGCAAGTCTCTTCGAATTATCAGTTTGGTTTGGCCAAGTAGATTGGTCTTTCTTGCCATGGGAGAAGTGCTTAGCTTTGGGTTCAATCTTGCGGTGTTCTTACCCAGTGAGAGAAAGGATTGCAAGACACATATTGTATTGTTGCCATCGAGGATAACAAGATAAGGTTTATATCATATTGCATGTGTTTATCCCTCTACATCATGTCATCTTGCTTAATGCGTTACTCTGTTCTTATGAACTTAATACTCTAGATGCACGCAGGAGTCGGTCGATGTGTGGAGTAATAGTAGTAGATGCAGGGAGGAGTCGGTCTACTTGTTATGGATGTGATGCCTATATACATGATCATGCCTAGATAATCTCATAACTATGCGCTTTTCTATCAATTGCTCGATAGTAATTTGTTCACCCACCGTAATACTTATGTTATCTCGAGAGAAGCCTCTAGTGAAACCTATGGCCCTCGGGTCTATCTCTTATCATATTTGCTTTCAATCTACCTTTATTTTCATCTTTACTTTTTGCATCTATATTACAAAATACCAAAAAATATATTTATCTTATCATACTATCTTTATTAGATCTCACTTTCGCAAGTGGCCGTGAAGGGATTGACAACCCCTTTATTGCGTTGGTTGCGAGTTCTCAGTTTGTTTGTGTAGGTGCGTGGGAGTTTTGAGGAGCCTCCTACTGGATTGATACCTTGGTTCTCAAAACTGAGGGAAATACTTACGCTACACTTTGCTGCATCACCCTCTCCTCTTCGAGGAAAACAAACGCAAGCTCAAGACGTTGCACCTGTTGGGGAACGTTGCACAAAATAAAAAAATTCCTACGTTCACCAAAATCAATCTATGAGTTCATCCAGCAACGAGAGAGGAGAGTGCATCTACATACCCTTGTAGATCGCGAGCGGAAGCGTTCAAGAGAACGGGGTTGAGGGAGTCGTTCACGTCGTGATCCAAATCACCGGAGATCCTAGCGCCGAACGGACGGCACCTCCGCGTTCAACACACGTATGGTCAGCGTGACGTCTCCTCCTTCTTGATCCAGCAAGGGGGAAGGAGAGGTTGATGAAGATCCAGCAGCACGACGGCGTGGTGGTGGATGCAGCAGGGATCCGGCAGGGCTTCGCCAAGCGTTTGCGGGAGGAGGAGGTGTAGCAAGGGGGAAGGAAGGCACCAAGATGCAGGGTGCGGCTGCCCTCCCTCCCCCCTCTTTATATAGGGTCCCCAGGGGGGCGCCGGCCCTAGGATATGGGACTACCTAGGGGGGCGGCGGCCAAGGGGGGAACTTGCCCCCCAAGGCAAGTGGAGGCGCCCCTCCCCTAGGGTTCCCAACCCTAGGCGCAGGGGGGGCCCAGGGGGGTGCACCAGCCCACCAGGGGTTGGTTCCCTCCCCACTTCAGCCCACGGGGCCCTCCGGGATAGGTGGCCCCACCCGGTGGACTCCCGGGACCCTTCCGGTGGTCCCGGTACAATATCGGTGACCCCCGAAATTCTCCCGATGGCCAAAACAGCACTTCCTATATATAGTTGTTCACCTCCGGACCATTCCGGAACTCCTCGTGATGTCCAGGATCTCATCCGGGACTCCGAACAACTTTCGTTTACTACATAATAATATCTCTACAACCCTAGCGTCACCGAACCTTAAGTGTGTAGACCCTACGGGTTCGGGAGATATGCAGACATGACCGAGTCTCCGGTCAATAACCAACAGCGGGATCTGGATACCCATGTTGGCTCCCACATACTCCTCGATGATCTCATCGGATGAACCATGATGTTGAGGATTCAGTTAACCCCGTATTCAATTCCCTTTATCAATCGGTATGTTACTTGCCCGAGACTCGATCGTCAGTATCCCAATACCTCGTTTAGTCTCGTTACCGGCAAGTCACTTTACTCGTACCGTAATGCATGATCCCGTGACCAGACACTTGGTCACATTGAGATCATTATGATGATGCATTACCGAGTGGGCCCAGAGATACCTGTCCGTCATACGTTGTGACAAATCCCAGTCTTGATTCGTGCCAACCCAACAGACACTTTCGGAGATACCCGTAGTGCACCTTTATAGCCACCCAGTTACGTTGTGACGTTTGGTACACCCAAAGCACTCCTACGGTATCCAGGAGTTGCACAATCTCATGGTCTAAGGAAATGATACTTGACATTTGGAAAAGCTCTAGCTAAACGAACTACACGATCTTTGAGCTATGCTTAGAATTGGGTCTTGTCCATCACATCATTCTCCTAATGATGTGATCCCGTTATCAATAACATCCAATGCCCATAGTCAGGAAACCATGACTATCTATTGATCAACGAGCTAGTCTACTAGAGGCTCACTAGGGACTTGTTGTGGTCTATGTATTCACATGTGTATTATGATTTCCGGATAACACAGTTATCGCATGAATAATAGACAATTATCATGAACACAGAAATATAATAATAACCATTTATTATTGCCTCTAGGGCATATTTCCAACAGTCTCCCACTTGCACTAGAGTCAATAATCTAGTTACATTGTGATGAATCGAACACCAATTGCATTCTGGTGTTGATCATGTTTTGCCCTAGGGAGAGGTTTAGTCAACGGATCTGCTACATTCAGGTCCGTATGTACTTTACAAATATCTATGTCTCCATCTTGAACATTTTCACGACGGAGTTGAAGCGACGCTTGATGTGCCTGGTCTTCTTGTGAAACCTGGGCTCGTTGGCAAGTGCAATAGCTCCAGTGTTGTCACAGAAGAGTGTGATTGGCCCCGACGCATTGGGTATGACTCCTAGGTCGGTGATGAACTCCTTCACCCAGATAGCTTCATGCGCTGCCTCCGAGGCTGCCATGTACTCCGCTTCACATGTAGATCCCGCCACGACTCTCTGCTTGCAACTACACCAGCTTACTGCCCCACCATTCAAAATATACACGTATCCGGTTTGTGACTTAGAGTCATCCAGATCTGTGTCAAAGCTAGCGTCGACTTAACCCTTTACGGCGAGCTCTTCGTCACCTCCATAAACGAGAGACATGTCCTTTGTCCTTTTCAGGTACTTCAGGATATTCTTGACCGCTGTCCAGTGTTCCTTGCCGGGATTACTTTGGTATCTTCCTACCAAACTTACGGCAAGGTTTACATCAGCTTTGGTACACAGCATGGCATACATAATAGATCCTATGGCTGAAGCATAGGGGATGACACTCATCTCTTCTTTATCTTTTGCCGTGGTTGGGCATTGAGCCGAGCTCAATCTCACACCTTGCAATACAGGCAAGAACCCTTTCTTGGACTGATCCATTTTGAACTTCTTCAAAATCTTATCAAGGTATGTGCTTTGTGAAAGACCTATGAGGTGTCTCAATCTATCCCTATAGATCTTGATGCCTAATATGTAAGCAGCTTCTCCAAGGTCCTTCATTGAAAAACACTTATTCAAGTAGGCCTTAATGCTGTCCAAAAGTTCTATATCATTTCCCATCAAAAGTATGTCATCTACATATAATATGAGAAATGCTACAGAGCTCCCACTCACTTTCTTGTAAACGCAGGCTTCTCCATAAGTCTGCATAAACCCAAACGCTTTGATCATCTCATCAAAACGAATGTTCCAACTCCGAGATGCTTGCACCAGCCCATAAATGGAGCGCTGGAGCTTGCATACTTTGTTAGAATTCTTAGGGTCGACAAAACCTTTCGGCTGCATCATATACAGTTCTTCCTTAAGGTGACCGTTAAGGAATGCCGTTTTGACGTCCATTTGCCATATCTCATAGTATGCGGCAATTGCTAACATGATTCGGACGGACTTCAGCTTCGCTACGGGAGAGAATGTCTCATCGTAGTCAATCCCTTGAACTTGTCGACGACCCTTAGCGACAAGTCGAGCTTTATATATGGTAACATTACCATCCGCGTCCGTCTTCTTCTTAAAGATCCATTTGTTTTCTATCGCTCGCCGATCATCGGGCAAGTCTGTCAAAGTCCACACTTTGTTTTCATACATGGATCCTACCTCGGATTGCATGGCTTCAAGCCATTTGTTGGAATCTGGGCCCGCCATTGCTTCTTCATAGTTCGAAGGTTCACCATTGTCCAACAACATGATTTCCAAGACAGGGATGTCGTACCACTCTGGTGCGAAACATGTCCTTGTGGACCTTCGAAGTTCAGTAGGAGCTTGTTCCAAAGTATCTTGATCATCATCATTAACCTCCTCTCTTGTCGGTGTAGGCACCACAGGAACATCTTCCTGAGTTGCGCTACTCACCGTTTCAAGAGGTAGTACTTCATCAAGCTCTACTTTCCTCCCACTTAATTCTTTCGAGAGAAACTCTTTCTCCAGAAAGGATCCGTTCTTAGCAACAAAGATCTTGCCTTCGGATCTTAAGTAGAAAGTATACCCTATGGTTTCCTTAGGGTATCCTATGAATACACATTTTTCCGACTTGGGTTCGAGCTTCTCAGGTTGAAGTTTCTTGACATAAGCATCGCATCCCCAAACTTTTAGAAACGACAACTTAGGTTTCTTCCCAAACCATAATTCATACGGTGTCGTCTCAACGGGTTTAGACGGTGCCCTATTTAAAGTGAATGTAGTTGTCTCTAGAGCGTATCCCCAAAATGATAGCGGTAAATCAGTAAGCGATATCATAGATCGCACCATATCCAATAGAGTGCGATTACGACGTTCGGACACACCATTTCGCTGAGGTGTTCCAGGCGGCGTGAGTTGTGAAACGATTCCACATTTTCTTAAGTGCGTACCAAATTCGTGACTTAAATATTCTCCCCCACGATCTGATCGTAGGAACTTTATCTTTCGGTCACGTTGATTCTCTACCTCATTCTGAAATTCCTTGAACTTTTCAAAGGTCTTAGACTTGTGTTTCATTAAGTAGACATACCCATATCTACTCAAGTCATCAGTGAGAGTGAGAACATAATGATATCCTCCACGAGCCTCAACGCTCATTGGACCGCACACATCAGTATGTATGATTTCCAATAAGTTGGTTGCTCGCTCCATTGTTCCGGAGAACGGAGTCTTGGTCATCTTGCCCATGAGGCATGGCTCGCATGTGTCAAATGATTCATAATCTAGAGACTCTAAAAGTCCATCAGCATGGAGCTTCTTCATGCGCTTGACACCAATGTGACCAAGGCGGCAGTGCCACAAGTATGTGGGACTATCGTTATCAACTTTACATCTTTTGGTATTCACACTATGAATATGTGTAACATTACGCTCGAGATTCATTAAGAATAAACCATTCACCAGCGGGGCATGACCATAAAACATATCACTCATATAAATAGAACAACCATTATTCTCGGATTTAAATGAGTAGCCATCTCGAATTAAACGAGATCCTGATACAATGTTCATGCTCAAAGCTGGTACTAAATAACAATTATTGAGGTTCAAAACTAATCCCGTAGGTAAATGTAGAGGCAGCGTGCCGACGGCGATCACATCGACCTTGGAACCATTCCTGACGCGCATCGTCATCTCGTCCTTCACCAGTCTCCGCTTATTCCGCAGCTCCTGCTTTGAGTTACAAATATGAGCAACCGCACCGGTATCAAATACCCAGGAGATACTACGAGCACTGGTAAGGTACACATCAATTACATGTATATCACATATACCTTTGGTTTTGCCGGCCTTCTTGTCCGCTAAGAACTTGGGGCAGTTCCGCTTCCAGTGACCACTTCCCTTGCAATAAAAGCACTCAATCTCAGGCTTGGGTCCATTGCTTGACTTCTTCCTGGCAACTGGCTTACCAGGCGCGGCAACTTCCTTGCCGTCCTTGTTGAAGCTCTTCTTACCCTTGCCCTTCTTGAACTTACTGGTTTTATTCACCATCAACACTTGATGTTCCTTTTTGATCTCTACCTCCGTCGATTTCAGCATTGAATATACCTCGGGAATGGTCTTTTCCATCCCCTGCATATTGAAGTTCATCACAAAGTTCTTGTAGCTTGGTGGGAGCGACTGGAGAATTCTGTCAATGACCGTGTCATCCGGGAGATTAACTCCCAGCTGAGTCAAGCGGTTGTGCAACCCAGACATCTTGAGTATGTGCTCACTAACAGAACTATTTTCCTCCATCTTACAGCTGAAGAACTTGTCGGAGACTTCATATCTCTCGACCCGAGCATGAGCTTGAAAAACCATTTTCAGCTCCTCGAACATCTCATATGCTCCGTGTTGCTCAAAACGCTTTTGGAGCCCCGGTTCTAAGCTGTAAAGCATGCCGCACTGAACGAGGGAGTAATCATCAGCACGAGACTGCCAAGCGTTCATAACGTCTTGGTTCTCTGGGATTGGTGCTTCACCTAGCGGTGCTTCTAGGACATAGTCTTTCTTGGCAGCTATGAGGATGATCCTCAGGTTCCGGACCCAGTCCGTATAGTTGCTGCCATCGTCTTTTAGCTTGGTTTTCTCTAGGAATGCGTTGAAGTTCAGGTGGACATGAGCGTTGGCCATTTGATCTACAAGACATATTGTAAAGATTTTAGACTAAGTTCATGATAGTTAAGTTCATCTAATCAAATTATTTAATGAACTCCCACTTAGACAGACATCCCTCTAGTCATCTAAGTGAAACATGATCCGAGTTAACTAGGCCATGTCCGATCATCACGTGAGACAGACTAGCTAACATCGGTGAACATCTTCATGTTGATCGTATGTACTATACGACTCATGCTCGACCTTTCGGTCTTCCGTGTTCCGAGGCCATGTCTGTACATGCTAGGCTCGTCAAGTCAACCTAAGTGTATTGCGTGTGTAAATCTGGCTTACATCCGTTGTATTCGAATGTTAGGATCTATCACACTCGATCATTACGTGGTGCTTCGGAACAACGATCCTTCGCAATGGTGCACAGTTAGGGGGAACACTTTTCTTGAAATTATTATGAGGGATCATCTTACTTACTACCGTCGTTCTAAGTAAACAAGATGAAAAACATGATAACATCACATGCAATCATAATAGTGACATGATATGGCCAATATCATATAGCTCCTTTGATCTCCATCTTCGTGGCTCCATGATCATCTTCGTCACCGGCATGACACCATGATCTCCATCATCATGATCTCCATCATCGTGTCTTCATGAAGTTGTCACGCCAACGACTACTTCTACTTCTATGGCTAACGCGTTTAGCAATAAAGTAAAGTAATTTACATGGCGTTCTTCAATGACACGCAGGTCATACAAAAAATAAAGACAACTCCTATGGCTCCTGCTGGTTGTCATACTCAACGACATGCAGGTCGTGATTCCTATTACAAGAACGTGATCTCATACATCACATATATATCATTCATCACAACTTTGGCCATATCACATCACAAGACACTTCCTGCAAAAACAAGTTAGACGTCCTCTAATTGTTGTTGCAAGTTTTTACGTGGCTTCTATAGGTGATCTAGCAAGAACGTTTTCTTACCTACGTTAAAGCCACAACGTGATTTGTCAACTTCTATTTACCCTTCATAAGGACCCTTTTCATCGAATCCGCTCCAATTAAAGTGGGAGAGACAAACACCCGCTAGCCACCTTATGCAACTAGTGCATGTCAGTCGGTGGAAACTGTCTCACGTAAGCATACGCGTAAGGTCGGTCCGGGCTGCTTCATTCCACAATACCGCTGAAGCAAAATAAGACTAGTAGTGTCAAGAAAGTTGACAACATCTACGCCCACAACAAATTGTGTTCTACTCGTGTAAAGAGAACTACGCATAGACCGAGCTCTGATACCACTGTTGGGGAACGTTGCATAAAATAAAAATTTTCCTACGTTCACCAAAATCAATCTATGAGTTCATCCAGCAATGAGAGAGGAGAGTGCATCTACATACCCTTGTAGATCGCAAGCGGAAGCATTCAAGAGAACGGGGTTGAGGGAGTCGTTCACGTCGTGATCCAAATCACTGGAGATCCTAGCGCCGAACGGACGGCACCTCCGCGTTCAACACACGTACGGTCAGTGTGATGTCTCCTCCTTCTTGATCCATCAAGGGGGAAGGAGAGGTTGATGAAGATCCAGCAGCACGACGGCGTGGTGGTGGATGCAGCAGAGATCCGGCAGGGCTTCGCCAAGCGTATGCGGGAGGAGGAGGTGTAGCAAGGCGGAAGGGAGGCGCCAATATGCAGGGTGCGGCTGCCCTCCCTCCCCTCTTCTTTATATAGGGTCCCCAGGGGGTGCGCCGGCCCTAGGAGATGGGATCTCCTGGGGGGGCGGCGGCCAAGGGGGGAACTTTCCCCCAAGGCAAGTGGAGGCGCCCCCTCCCCTAGGGTTCCCAACCCTAGGTGCAAGGGGGCCCAAGGGGGCGCACCAGCCCACCAGGGGCTGGTTCCCTCCCCACTTAAGCCCACGGGGCCCTCTGGGATAGGTGGCCCCACCCGGTGGATCCCCGGGACCCTTCCGGTGGTCCTGGTACAATACCGTTGACCCCCGAAATTCTCCCGATGGCTGAAACAGCACTTCCTATATATAGTTCTTCACCTCCGGACCATTCCGGAACTCCTCGTGACGTCCGGGATCTCATCTGGGACTCCGAACAACTTTCGGTTTGCTGCATACTAATATCTCTACAACCCTAGCGTCACCGAACCTTAAGTGTGTAGACCCTACGGGTTCGGGAGATATGCAGAGATGACCGAGGCGCCTCTCCGGTCAATAACCAACAGCGGGATCTGGATACCCATGTTGGCTCCCACATACTCCTCGATGATCTCATCGGATGAACTATGATGTCGAGGATTCAATTAACCCCGTATTCAATTCCCTTTGTCAATCGGTACGTTACTTGCCCGAGACTCGATCGTCGGTATCCCAATACCTCGTTTAGTCTCGTTACCGGCAAGTCACTTTACTCGTACCGTAATGCATGATCCCGTGACCAGACACTTGGTCACATTGAGATCATTATGATGATGCATTACCGAGTGGGCCCAGAGATACCTGTCCGTCATACGTTGTGACAAATCCCAGTCTTGATTCGTGCCAACCCAACAGACACTTTCGGAGATACCCGTAGTGCACCTTTATAGCCACCCAGTTACGTTGTGACGTTTGGTACACCCAAAGCACTCCTATGGTATCCGGGAGTTGCACAATCTCATGGTCTAAGGAAATGATACTTGACATTTTGAAAAGCTCTAGCTAAACGAACTACACGGTCTTTGAGCTATGCTTAGAATTGGGTCTTGTCCATCACATCATTCTCCTATGATGTGATCCCGTTATCAATGACATCCAATGCCCATAGTCAGGAAACCATGACTATTTGTTGATCAACGAGCTAGTCTACTAGAGGCTCACTAGGGACTTGTTGTGGTCTATGTATTCACACGTGTATTACGATTTCCGGATAACACAGTTATAGCATGAATAATAGACAATTATCATGAACACAGAAATATAATAATAACCATTTATTATTGCCTCTAGGGCATATTTCCAACAGCACCAGCATATTCCATGTGCTGACCCGTTACGGGCTGCAAGATTTCATGTTGCAGGCTTTTCAGACGACGAGTAAGGTGCCATACGTCGTTGTCGTTCACTCAGCTATGCTGTTGGAGTTGATGGACTCACTTTATCTTCCAAGCCTTCTGCTGTTATCGTTTTTAGATGGCCTTAAGCCATATTATTGTAGTAAGTTCTCTTTTGATACATTCGATGTAATAAGTGTGTGATTGAAACTCTATTATAAATCCTCGAGTACTGTGCGTGTCAGCATTACCGATCCAAGGATGACACTGATGCATAGATACTAGACTGTTTGAGGTCTGGTCGCTACACGTAGGTTTCACTAGTGGCTTCTCTCGAGAAATAGCACAAGGTGGGTAAACAAATTACCATTGGGCAATTGATAGAAGAACAAATAATTATGACGATATCCAAGGCAATGATCATTATATAGGCATCACGTCCAAGATTAGTAGACCCACTCCTGCCTGCATCTACTACTATTAAGTTCATGGAGAAACAAAGTAATGAAATAAGAATGATGACATGATGTAGACGAGATCTATTCATGTAGTAATAGCCCCCATCTTGTTATCCTTAATACCAACGATATATGCGTGCCTTGCTGCCCCTTCTGTCACTAGGAGAGGACACCGCAAGATCGAACCCATCACAAAGAACCTCTTCCCATGGCAAGAAAAATCAATTAGGTGGCCTAACTAAAGCAAAGATTCGGAGAAGAAATATGA
This sequence comes from Triticum dicoccoides, assembly GCF_002162155.2. Taxonomy (NCBI): domain Eukaryota; kingdom Viridiplantae; phylum Streptophyta; class Magnoliopsida; order Poales; family Poaceae; genus Triticum; species Triticum dicoccoides. The sequence continues at coordinate 412,514,226 of NC_041391.1, read as the reverse complement.
GGCTATAAATAATCATACATATAAGAGATCAAAGAAGACACAAATAATATTAATGGATAAAAATCTGATCATAAACTCGAACTTCATCCGATCCCAACAAACACACTGCACAAAGTCATTACTTCAAATAGATCTCCAAGAGACCATTGTATTGAGAATCAAGAAGAGAGAAGAAGCCATGTAGCTACTGCCTACGGACCCGTAGGTCTATGGTGAACTACTCACGCATCATCGGAGAGGTACCAATGAGGATGATGAACCCCTTTGTGATCGTGTTCCCCTCCGGCAAGGTGCCAAAATAGGGCTCTAGATTGGATCTCGTGGTTCTGGAACTTGCGGCGGCTGGAATTGTTTTTCGTCGTCTCCCCTAGGGTTTTTGGAATATTTGGGAATTTATAGGGCGAAGAGGCGGTGCAGGAGACCTCTATGGGCCCCATGATACACCAGGGCGCGCCAGGGTCCTCTTGCGTGCCCTGGTGTATCATGGGCCCCATGGGCCTCCCCCAAGGTGCTTTCTTGGTTCCCAAGTTGTCTTTTGGTCCAAAAAAAATCTCCAAAAAGTTTAGCTACATTTGGACTCTGATTGGTAGGGATATTATACGAAGCAGAAAACAACAATTGGCACTGGGCCTTATGTCAATAGGTTAGTCCCAAAAAATGATTTAAAGTTGCTATAAAATAATGGTAAACATCCAGAATGATAATATAACAGCATGGAACAATCAAAAATTATAGATACGTTGGAGACCTATCAGCATCCCCAAGCTTAATTCCCTCTCTTCCTCGAGTAGGTAAATGATAAAAATTGAATGTTTGATGTTTAATGCTACCTAACATGTTCATCACATATCCTTTTCTTTTGTAGCATGGACATTTGGACTTTTATATGGTTCAAAGCAATAGTCTAGTTTTGACATGAAGATTTCAATACTCAAGCATATCAACAAGCAACCATGTCTTTCAAAATATCAACACTAAAGAAAGTTATCCCTAGCCCATCATGTTCAATCATTGATCCATTCATGAAACACACTCATATATTAGCTACATCCAATGCTCAAGTATGATCATAGTGTTCCCTAGTTGGTGCTTTATAAGAGAAGATGGAGACTCAAATAAAATAAGAATTGCATAAAGTAAATAGATAGGCCCTTCGCAGAGGGAAGCAGGGATTTGTAGAGGTGCCAGAGCTTAAAGCTTAGATTGAGAGATAATTTTTTTGAGAGGCATACTTTTCTCGTCAACGAAAACGACCGAGTAATTCTCAATACTTTCCATGCTAGATATATCATAGGCGGTTCCCGAACATAAAATAAAGTTTATTCCTTTTCCCACCATACTTTCACACTCCACGGCTAGCCATATCCACGGGTACCATCCATACCAACACTTTCCAAGGAATTTATTATTTGACAACATAAAGTAATCTTTTATTTCATTTCGGGCCTAGGCATCCCTATTACCGTCGTACTCTTGTGCAATGACAAGTGAATAAACACTCATCTTGAGAATAACACATCTAGAATGGAAAATATTGGCCACCCCCTACCGCTTCATGAGCAGTACGAGCACACAAAAAGGAAATTCATTTTGAAAATTAGAGATGGCACATACAAATTTACTTAGAACAACACATAAATAGTGCATATAGGTAGGTATGGTGGACTCATATGGCAAAACCGGGTTTAAGGATTTTGGATGCACAAGTAGTATTTCTACTTAGTACAAATGAATGCTAGCGGGTAGATTGAGAAGCATCCAATCAAGAAACAAAAATTCACATAAGCGAGCATTGAGCATACCTAATAACGAATAATGCACCATAAGTAGGATGTAATTTCATTGCATAACTATTGGCTTTCGTGCTTGCATAGGGAATCACAAACCTTAACACCAATATTCTTACTAAAGCATAATTAGTCACCAATATGACTCACATATTACTACCATCATATCTCTAAACTATTACAAAGAATCAATTTTATTTTGTCCAATGATCTTCATGAAAGTAGTTATTACATCCCTCTTGAATATCTATCAATTTTGGACTAATTTCATATGTTGCATTTTTTGTTGAATAGCTCAACAAATTTAAGTGAAGAACATGAGCATAAATTTTTTTCATCTCTCAAAATAATTTAAGTGAAGCATGAGAGAATTTCTTCAAAAGTTTACTAACTCTCAAATAAATCTAAGTGAAGCATGAGAGTACTTCTCCAAAAATATTAAAGCACGCTATGCTAAAAAAGATATAAGTGAAGCACTAGAGCAATTTCATAGCTCAAAAAATTAAGTGAAGCACATAATGCAATTCTAACAAATCATAGCATAATTTTGGCTCTCTCAAATAGGTTTGTCTGGCAAGGATAGATGAGACAAAATAAAAACCAAAACAAGCAAAGACTCATATAATACAAGAAGCTCCAAGCAAAACTCATGATATGTGACGAATAAAAATATAGCTCCAAGTAAAATTACTGATGGTTGTTAGAAGAAAGAGGGTATGCCTTCCGGGGCATCCCCAAGCTTAGTTGCTTGATTCTCCTTGAATATTAACTTGGGGTGCCATGGACATCCCCAAGCTTAGGCTCTTTTCACTCCTTATTCCTTCATCCATCGTGATCTCACCCAAAACTTCAATAACACAAAGCTTAACAAAACCTTCGTGAGAATCGTTAGTATAATAAAACAAATCACCACTCTAAGTATTGTTGCAAGCCCATTCATATTTTATTATTGCATTATATCTAATGTATTCCAACTTTACCATCGCTTATACCCTCCGATGCAATCCATAGATTCATCAAAATAAGCACACAATGCAACAAAGCAGAATCTGTCAAAAACGGAACAGTTTGTAGTAATCTGAACTTCGGCCATACTTCTGTAACTACAAAAATTAAAAATTAGGAAGATGTAGGCAATTTGTATAGCAATCTTGTGTAAAACTTCAGAAGCTTTCGTCACTTTTGTGACTTTTTTAAATTGTTTTACTGGATGCAAAAGTTTCTGTTTTCCAACAAGATCAAATCAACTATCACCAAACATAATCCCAAAGGGTTTACTTGGCACAAAACTAAATTAAACATAAAAATGCAATCATAACAGTAGAATAATTGTGCAAACACTCAAAAGCAGAAATAAAAAGGCAAAAATAAATTTTAATCATTGGGTTGCCTCCCAATAAGCACTATCATTTTATGCCCCTAGCTAGGCATAACACATAGAATCAAGTATTATCATCTTTGGTTTCCAAGTCCTCAGTCACACAACCGAAATTCTTCAAACATTTAGCATGCATATTTCGATAACAATACTTCTAGGAATAAGATTGAAGAATTCATTCTTGCAAGTAGGGTCTCTTATAGTTTCAACAAAGTCAGAGTGAATACTAATCATTTTAGGATCTTCCTTATTATTATTAGAAGTTGCACCCTTGTTCTTAGTGACTTGAGTAGTATTGCTAAATTTTACGGGAGTTTTCTCAATAGTTTTAGCAGAAGAAAAAATGAGCTTAAGTTACTAAAAAATTCTTCAAACTTATCAATCTAAGAAGGACTTTCTCCAATTCTTTCGTTAATTATAGTTTCCTTCTCCCTTAGTAATTTGAAATCATCGCCCGCTTTGACCCAAATTTATTAGCAAGATTCGGCATTTTTCTATCCAAATTTTCAATTTGCTCTAAGGTGACTGATGACCCGCAAGTATACGGGATAGTTGTAGCCTCTTTCGATAAGTAAGAGTGTCGAATCCAACGAGGAGCTAAAGGTTGAACAAATACTCTCTCAAGTCCTATCTGCCACAGATACGACTCTACGCACGCTTGACGTTCGCTTTACCTAGAACAAGTATGAAACTAGAAGTACTTTGTAGGTGTTGTTGGATAGGTTAGCAAGAAAGTAAAGAACACGTAAATAAAAAGTAGGGGCTGTTTAGAAAAAGAAGCAATAAAGTAATTATAGCGAGTGTGGAAAAGTGGTGGTAGGAGTTGTGAAATTGTCCCTAAGCGATTGACTACGTTACTAGACCGATAGCAAGTTTTATGTGGGAGAGGCATAAGCTAACATACTTTCTATTCTTGGATCATATGCACTTATGATTGGAACTCTAGCAAGCGTCCGCAACTACTAAAGATTCATTAAGGTAAAACCCAACCATAGCATTAAAGCATCAAGTCCGCTTTATCCCGTACGCAACAATCCCCTTACTCGGGTTTATGCTTCTGTCACTCAAGCAACCCACCATAAAAGAATCATGAACGTATTGCAACACCCTACAGCGGGAATACCTCACGCTTGCGCGACACGGAGGGCACAATAGGACAGCAACATAACCACAAGCAAATTAAATCAATCATAGCAGTTCATCAACCACCAATAGGACAACGAAAATCTACTCAGACATCATAGGATGGCAACACATCATTGGATAATAATATGAAGCATAAGGGCATCTCCAGCCGCGCCCCCAGGAAGGCCTCCCCAAGCGTTTTTTTCGCGCCGGCACCGAAAAAACGGCCCAGTCGCGCCCCCAGGAGCCCGATTTTCGCCGGCTTGGGCCGAAAACAGCGCCGGCGGACCCAGCCCGAACCCGGCGCGCTGGGGGGCGCCCGGGGGCGCCGGGGCGAGCTGTTTTGGCACGAAAAATACGAAGGCCAGCCGAGTCAGCGACTCGGCGCCTCGTCTTCCCCCAACGGCCTCGGTTCCCATGGGGAATCAATGGCAAGGCTGCCGCCGGTCAGCCTTG
>NC_041391.1:412412436-412508956 GCF_002162155.2 Triticum dicoccoides | reverse complement strand
CAGCCCGAACCCGGCACGCTGGGGGGCGCCCGGGGGCGCCGGGTCGAGCTGTTTTGGCACGAAAAAGACGCGGGCCAGCTGCGTCAGCGACTCGGCGCCTCGTCTTCCCCCAACGGCCTCGGTTCCCGCGGGGAATCAATGGCAAGGCTGCCGCCGGTCAGCCTTGCCATTGATTCCTCAGGGCATCTCCAGTCGCGCCCCCAGGAAGGCCTCCCCAGGCGTTTTTTTCGCGTCGACGCCAAAAAAACGGCCCAGTCGCGCCCCCAGGAGCCCGATTTTCGCCGGCTTGGGCCGAAAACAGCGCCGGTGGACCCAGCCCGAACCTGGCGCGCTGGGGGCGCCCGGGGGCACCGGGGCGAGCTGTTTTGGCACGAAAAAGACGCAGGCCAGCCGCGTCAGCGACTCGGCGCCTCGTCTTCCCCCAACGGCCTCGGTTCCCGCGGGGAATCAATGGCAAGGCTGCCGCCGGTCAGCCTTGCCATTGATTCCTCACAAGCGGCGCTTCACGGGACGACACGCCGACGCCTCCCCTCCCTCGCATGCGTACACACGGGCGCGGCCCGGCTATAAAAGCCGGCGGCCTCCACTCGCCTGTGCCCACACTAGCCCCGCCCCTCGCCGCCGTACAGCCCCTCCCTCTCCCTGCCTCTCCCGAGCGCCGCCGCCCAGCCCCTCCCTCTATCTCTCCCGAGCCCGCCCAGCCCCGCCGTCGCCATGGCAGAACGCTTCCCCGGAGACGAGGCGGCGGCCAACGGCTTCGGTCGCCGTTCGCTCCGCGAACAGGTGTCCTGGCTCCTGTTCCAGGCGAACATCACGGCGCCGCCGGACATGCGCGCCGGGCCAACGGGGTGGAGACTCAGCACTGGGGGAGTGCCCATTCCCCCGTTGCCCGACGCTGTGGCGAAGCCGAAGTACTTCGCCGAGGAGGTCGAGATCGTGCACGCGTCCCTCACCGACGCCCAACTCTCCCTCCCCCAGTACGCCACCGACAACCACGCGGCCTGGGCGGCATATTTCGAGCGTCGCCAGCAGCAGCGATTGGCGTCCACCAACGGCGCGCTGGTGGTCGGCGGCCGGCAGAACAGCAAGGGGCGCCACCTCTGGTGGGGCGTCCCCGGCCGCACACTCGAGGGCGTGCTCATGTACCTCGAGGGCGGCAACGACCCGCCGTTGGCGTACCCCCCGGCGGCGGTGCAGCACCGACGCGTCGGGCCATGGGCGCCAAGCAGGTTCAGGTCCTCCTCCTCTTCTTCCTCCTCCCGATCCTCATCGCACTCCTCCGGCACTCCGGCCCTGCTCGGCGTTAAGGCCGAGCCCGCGGCGGAGTCGCCGCTCGGCCGGTGCACCCGCAGCGCCGGCATCGTCATCAATGAGGGCGGCCGGCGCGCCTCCTCCTCGTCGGCTCCTCCGCGCTTTGTCAAGCCAAACATGGAGCCGGGGCTAGCGCCGGTGAAGATGGAGCCGGGGCTGGCGCCGGTGAAGACGGAGCCGGGGCTGGCGCCGGTGAAGGCGGAGTTCAACGACGACGACGCGACCCTAGAATGGGCACGCCAGGACTCCATTGCGATGGAGAAGTCGCGCCGGGAGAAGGCGAAGGAGCGCCAGCGCGCTGCCCTGCGCCGCTTTGAGGAGCGCTGACGCGGCCGCGATGAAGACGGGGTCGTCGTCCTATGCGACAGCGATGACGACGATGACGACGCGCCGCCGCCAGTCCGCCATGGCGACGTCGGGTCCAGCAGGGGCGCCCGCGTCAAGGAGGAGAAGGCCGACGACAACGATGGCGGCGACCTTCAGCCCTTTTCTTTTTTAGATTAGGTTAATGTAATGAAAATGCGCGAATTTCGCCGAATTTGCCATGTTTAGCCGAAATTTAACTACTTTTTATCATAACTTTGCCGAACGGCCCTTGTTTTTTTTAATACGCGCCTGGGGGCGGCCCTGGGGGCCGACGGCTGGGGACTGACTCGCCCCCAGGGCCATTTTTTGCGCCGGCTCACCCCCAGGCGGCGCTTTTAGACGCCCCCTCGGGGGCCAACGGCTGGAGATGCCCTCACGGGCGGCGCTTCACGGGAAGGCACGCCGATGCCTCCCCTCCCTCGCACGCGTACACACGGGCGCGGCCCGGCTATAAAAGACGGTGGCCTCCACTCGCCTGTGCCCACACCAGCCCCGCCCCTCGCCGCCGTCCAGCCCCTCCCTCTCCCTGCCTCTCCCGAGCGCCGCCGCCCAGCCCCTCCCTCTATCTCTCCCGAGCCCGCCCAGCCCCGCCGTCGCCATGGCAGAATGCTTCCCCGGAGACGAGGCGGCGGCCAACGGCTTCGGCCGTCGTTCGCTCCGCGAACAAGAGTCCTGGCTCCTGTTCCAGGCGAACATCCCGGCGCCGCCGGACATGCGCGTCGGGCCAACGGGGTGGAGACTCAGCACCGGGGGAGTGCCCATTACCCCGTTGCCCGACGCCGTGGCGAAGCCGAAGTACTTCAACGAGGAGGTCGAGATGGTGCGCGCGTCCCTCACCGACGCCCAACTCTCCCTCCCCCAGTATGCCGCCGACAACCACGCGGCCTGGGCGGCGTATTTTGAGCGCCGCCAGCAGCAGCGATTGGCGTCCACCAACGGCGCACCGGTGGTCGATGGCCGGCAGAACAGCGAGGGGCGCCACCTCTGGTGGGGCGTCCCCGGCCGCACACTCGAGGGCGTGCTCACGTACCTCGAGGGCGGCAACGATCTGCCGTTGGCGTACCCCCCGGTGGCGTCGCAGCACCGACGCTCGGGCTATGGTCGCCAAGGAGGTTCAGGTCCTCCTCCTCCTCTCCCTCCTCCCGATCCTCATCGCACTCCTCCGGCACTCCGGCCCTGCTCAGCGTCAAGGCCGAGCCCGCGGCGGAGTCGCCGCTCGGCCGGCGCACCCGCAGCACCGGCATCATCATCAACGAGGGCGGCCGGCGCACCTCCTCCTCGTCGGCTACTCCGCGCTTCGTCAAGCCGAAGACGGAGCCGGGGCTGGCGCCGGTGAAGATGGAGCCGGGGCTGGCGCCGGTGAAGGCGGAGTTCGACAACGACGACGCGGACCTAGAATGGGCGCGCCAGGACTCCATTGCAATGGAGAAGGCACGCCGGGAGAAGGCGAAGGAGTGCCAGCGCGCCGCCCTACGCCGCTTCGAGGAGCGCCGACGCGGCCGCGATGAAGATGGGGTCGTCGTCCTATGCGACAGCGACGACGACGACGACGACACGCCGCTGCCAGTCCGCCATGGCGACGCCGGGTCCAGTAGGGGAGCCCGCGTCAAGGAGGAGAAGGCCGACGACGACAATGGCGGCGACGACTTCAGCCCTTTTCTTTTTTAGATTAGGTTAATGTAATGAAAATGCGCGAATTTCGCCGAAATTTGCCATAATTAGCCAAAGTTTAACTACTTTTTATCATAACTTCGCCGAACGGCCCTTGTTTTTTTAATACGCGCCTGGGGGCGGCCCTGGGGGCCGACGGCTGGGGACCGACTCGCCCCCAGGGCCTTTTTTTGCGCCGGCTCACCCCCAGGCGGCGCTTTTAGACGCCCCCTAGGGGGCCAACGGCTGGAGATGCCCTAAAGCACCATGTTCAAGTAGAGGGTACAGTGGGTTGCGAGAGAGTGGATTGCTGAATATAGATGGGGGAAGGTGATGGAGATGTTGGTGAAGATGATGGAGGTGTTGGTGAAGATCGCAGTGATGATGATGGCCCCCGGCAGCATTCCGGCGCCACCGGAAGCAAGGGGGAGAGAGCCCCCCTTCTTATTCTTCTTATTCCTCGACCTCCTCCCTAGATGGGAGAAGGGTTTCCCCCCTGGTCCTTGGCTCCCATGGCTTGGGAGGGGCGAGAGCCCCTCCGAGATTGGATCTATCTCTCTATTTCTGCGTTCTCAGATTCTTCCCCTTCACCGTTTCTTTTATATCCGGAGATCCGTAACTCCGATTGGGGTGAATATTTTGCCCAGATCATTCTCATAAAATTATCTTTCTTGCGGCAAAAGAAGAGCATCAACCACCTTACAGGGGGCCCAGGAGAGTCCAGGGCGCGCCAGCCTCCCTGTGGCGCGTCCCCCTATCTCCTGGCCCCCTCGGGCACCGTCTCGCGTTGATTTTACTTCCCCAAAATCATAAATGTTCCAAAATAATTCTCCGTCCGTTTTTATCCCGTTTGGACTCCGTTTGATATGGGGTTTTTGCGAAACATAAAACATGCAACAGACATGAACTGGCACTGGGCACTGGATCAATATGTTAGTCCCAAAAAATAGTATAAAAAGTTGCCAAAAGTATATGAAAGTTGTAGAATATTGGCATGAAACAATCAAAAATTATAGATACGACGGAAACGTATCAGCATCCCCAAGCTTATTTTCTGCTCGTCCTCGAGTAGGTAAATGATAAAAAAGATAATTTTTGATGTGGAATGCTACCTAGCATAATTTTGATGTGGAGGAAGCCGCGGCCGATGTCCAAGAAGAAGAGCATCTGATGGTGCTCGCCGCCCTCGCCCAGCTGCTGGCGAGCAATGAAAAGCCGCGTCGAGGTGGCTCGGCGCTGGGGCGGGTGAAAGCAAAGAACCGGCATCGTCTGCAAGGCTACCGCATGCTCTACTCCGACTACTTCGCCGATGCTCCACTTCATGGCGAGAGAACATTTCGGCGCCGTTATCGGATGAGCCGAAAGCTCTTCCTCAGGATTGTGAATTCCAGTGATTCACTCGACGACTACTTCAAGTGCAAGATGGATTGCACTGGCGCTCTTGGATTCACCTCCATCCAAAAGTGCACGACAGCGATGAGGATGCTTGCATATGGAGCTCCCAGTGATTCACTCGACGACTATGGGCGCATGGCCGAGTCCACCAGCATAGAGTGTTTCTACAAGTTCTGTCGGGCAGTGGTGGCAGTGTTTGGGCCACAATACTTAAGAACACCCAATGCGGAAGACACTGCTCGGATCCTATCCCAAAATGCAGCAAGAGGATTTCCTAGGATGCTTGGAAGCATCGACTTCATGCATTGGAAATGGAAGAACTGCCCATTTGGTTGGCAGGGGATGTACAAAGGCGCCAAAGGCAGTTGCAGTGTGGTGCTTGAGGCGGTAGCCACACAGGACCTCTGGATTTGGCACTCCTTCTTTGGTATGCCAGGAACTCACAATGACATCAACGTGCTGCAGTGCTCTCCTGTTTTTGCCAAGCTCGTTGAGGGCCATTCTCCTCCGGTGAACTTCGAGATCAATGGGCACCAATACAACAAGGGGTACTATCTAGCTGACGGCATCTATCCGAGATGGTCGACATTTGTGAAGACGATCTCAAACCCTGTGGCAGGAGGCAAGAACGCCTGGTTTGCGAAGCTTCAGGAGGCTTGCAGGAAGGATGTCGAGCGGGCATTTGGTGTGCTCCAATCTCGATTCGCTGTTGTTCGGTACCCCGCTCAGACCTGGTCAAAAGATCAAATGTGGGAGATCATGACTTGCTGTGTCATCTTGCACAACATGATCATCGAGAGCGAGCAAGAAGACCCAGTGTTTGACACTGAACCATACTACAGGCAGGGTCCTCTAGCCGAAGTTGATCACCAGCTACCTGCAACTTGGACTGCCTATCTCAGTATGTGTCAGGAGATCCGAGACCCACAGGTGCATCATCAATTGCAGAAAGATTTGATTGAGAACCTATGGAGGCTCAAGGGGGACGCCGCGTGATGAAATACGAGTTTTTATTTGTTGAACTATATAATTTGTATTGAACTATTTGTTGTTGTAGTATTTTGTTGAAGTATTTGATTTTTCTGTGATGAAATATGTGATAAGGAATAATTGTGTTGATAATTGAACGCCGAGACACGGCGAAACCACGCCGAATATGGGCCTATTCTCGCCCATATGGGCCGTTTATTCGCCGAAATTGGGCTGCAAAGTGGGCCAATTTCGGCGCCTGGGGGCGAGCTGGGGGCAACGACTGGGCGCGAAACCGCCCCCAGCGCCGAGTGTATCGCCGGCTCGCCCCCAGGAGGCGATTTGTATGCATCCTGGGGGGGCCAACGGCTGGAGATGCCCTAAGTGTATGAAAGCTCAAACTGAAAACTAAGTGGGTGTGCATCCAACTTGCTTGCTCATGAAGACCTCGGGCATTTGAGGAAGCCCATCATCGGAATATACAAGCCAAGTTCTATAATGAAAATTCCCACTAGTATATGAAAGTGAAAGCATAGGAGGCTCTCTCTATGAAGAACATGGTTCTACTCTGAAGCACAAGTGTGGTAAAAGGATAGTAACATTGTCCCTTCTCTCTTTTTCTCTCATTTTTTTATTTTCTCATTTTTTTTATTTTTTTATTTTGGTGGTCTTCTTTGGCCTCTTTTTTATTTGGGCTTCTTTGGCCTCTTTTATTTTTTCATAAAGTCCAGAAACTCATCCCGACTTGTGGGGGAATCATAGTCTCCATCATCCTTTCCTCACTGGGGCAATGCTCTAATAATGATGATCATCACACTTTTATTTACTTACAACTCAATATCCAGAACAAAGATATGACTCTATATGAATGCCTCCGGCGGTGTACCGAGATGTGCAACGATCTAGCGTAGCAATGACATCAAAAAACGGACAAGCCATGAAAACATCATGCTAGCTATCTTACGATCATGCAAAGCAATATGACAATGAACGCTCAAGTCATGTATATGGTGATGATGGAGGTTGCATGGCAATATATCTCGGAATGGCTATGGAAATGCCATGATAGGTAGGTATGGTGGCTATTTTGAGGAAGATATAAGGAGGCTTATGTGTGATAGAGCGTATCATATCACAGGATTTGGATGCACCGGCGAAGTTTGCACCAACTCTCGAGGTGAGAAAGGGCAATGCACGGTACCGAAGGGGCTAGCAATGATGGAAGGGTGAGAGTGCGTATAATCCATGGACTCAACATTAGTCATAAAGAACTCATATACTTATTGCAAAAATCTACAAGCTATTGAAAATAAAGTACTACGCGCATACTCCTAGGGGGATAGATTGGTAGGAATATACCATCGCTCGTCCCCGACCGCCACTCATAAGGAAGACAATCAATAAATAAAATTGTGCGCCAACTTCATCACAAAGCGGTTCACCATACGTGCATGCTTCGGGAATCACAAACCTCAACACAAGTGTTTCTACTAATCCACAGTCACCCACTAGCATAACTCTAATATCACCACCTTTATATCGCAAAACTATTGCAAGGAATCAAACATATCATATTCGGCGATCTACAAGTTATGTAGGATTTTATGACTAACCATGTGAATGACCAATGCCTGTCATCTCTCTGAAATAGATATAAGTGAAGCAACAGAGTTTAATTCTTTCTACAAAAGATATGCCCATGCTCTAACAAATATAAATGAAGCAAAAGAGCATTCTACAAATGGCGGTTGTCTATATGAAGAGAAACAGGCAATCCAAACTTCAAATGATATAAGTGAAGCACATGAAGCATTCTATAATGCCATACTCAAAAGATTTAAGTGAAGTGCAATGAGCATTCTATAAATCAACCAAGGACTATCTCATACCAGCATGGTGCATAAAAGAAAAGTGAAAACTAAATGCAAAAGATGCTCCAAGACTTGCACATAATGCATGAACGAAACGAATACGAAAACATACCGATACTTGTTGAAGAAAGAGGGGATGCCTTCCAGGGCATCCCCAAGCTTAGACGCTTGAGTCTCCTTGAATGTTTAGTTGGGGTGCCTCGGGCATCCCCAAGCTTGAGCTCTTGCCTCTCTTCCTTTTCCTCATATCAAGACCTCCTCGTTTAGACACTTCATCCACACAAAACTTCAACAGAAAACTCGATAAGATCCGTTAGTATAATAAAGCAAATCACCACTCTAAGTACTGTTGTAAACCAATTCATATTTGTTTTTGCATTGTGTCTACTGTAATATAACTTTTTCATGGCTTAATCCACTGATATAAATTGATAGATTCATCAAAACAAGCAAACTATGCATCAAAAACAGAATCTGTGAAAAACAGAACAGTCTGTAGCAATCTGAACATTCACCATACTTCTGGTACCCCAAAAATTCTACCAAATTAGGAAAAATAAACAAGTTGTATAGCAAGACATTGCAAAAGGAATCAGAACTATTTGACGTTCCAGTTAAAAATGTAAAATCGCACACTACAGCCAAAGTTTCTGTCCTGCACCGTACAAACCAACAAGCATTGTAAACATCCTAAAGGCAAACCTTGGCACATTATTTTTATAATACGATGGAATTGTACAAGGGGATAATTATTTTTGTTGAAAAGTTTCTGTAATCAAGATTCACAAAGTTTCCGTGAGCATGAACAAAGTTCAAGGAGCTCCCCCACTTCAACAATGCTTGTCTCTCTCACTTTCACTTTCCTTTTTGAAAAAATTTTAGGTTCCTCTCTTTATTTTTTTGTTTTTAAACTATATGAAAGCACTCAACAGAAATAAATGACCCTCTAAAACTTCCGGGTTGTCTCCCTGGCAGCGCTTTCTTTAAAGCCATTAAGCTAGGCATATAGTGCTCAAGTAATGAATCCACCCGGATCCCAAGGTATATCAAAGCCAATTTTAATTAACAATGATTTGTAATTTAGTAGTGAGCAAAAAGTAACATATATCATGCAACAACGAAGTCTAACTCTCTTCCTATGCATCGGCATGTCATAAAAGAACAATTCATGCACACCAAGTAAAGGCCAATGAATAGTATAAGCAGTTTCTTGCAATTCTATCGTGTTGAAAACATAAAGAGGTGGAGATATAGTTCCTCTCTCATAATAATTGCAAGTAGGAGCAGCAAGCACATGCATATTACATTCATCAAAATCATCATGTGCAATGGTAAAAGGCAACCCATCAATATAATCATTAATAAGCGCAAACTTCTTCGATATAGTGTAGTCGGGAGAATTCAAAAAGATAATAGGACTATCATGCGTGGGTGCAATAGCAACAATTTCATGTTTAACATAAGGAACTATAGCAAGTTCATCTCCATAAGCATAATTCATATTGGCATCTTGGCCACAAGCATAGCAAGCATCATCAAAAAGGGATATTTCAAGAGAATCAACGGGATCATAGCAATCATCCTTCAGTAAGCACGAAGGGGAATTAAACAATGTATGAGTTGAAGAGTTACTCTCATTATAAGGTGGGCACAGGTGATCAATCCACTCTTCCTCCTTTTGTTCTTCGCTCTCCTCATCATCTTTTTCATCCAATGAGCTCACAGTTTCATTAATTTCTTCTTCCATAGCTTCCTGCAAAATATTATTCTCTTCTTGGACAGCGGAGACTTTCTCAATAAATGCATTAATAAAGAAATTGTATTCATAATTTTCATAGCAATATCTAAGTATAGCAAGACTTTCAGGCATATAAACATCATCATCTAAAGCTTCATACTTTTTAAACAAAGATTCAATTTCATAAGCAGCCTTAAAAGCAACAAATTCTTCTATTTGTTCCACCTCATAGTAATCATATATACCATTAGCATAAGAAGCTAAGGTTTCATTATCATTAAATTTGCATGAAAAGGGAAGGTGTGGAGCCTTCATCCTAGAGCAACAAGTAATATCATATCTCAAGCATAGTTGCCTAGCATACCACTTCAACATTTGAATTTGATCCCATAATAGTTCCCCTTTTTGTGTCAAGCGATAATCCCTAAAGTATTCACGTTGATCCAACGTGTCTCCCATTATAAAGTTGAGTTGGGTTTTCTCAGGATTATCAAAGTAGTACAAAATATTTCTCACATGATGATCATCGAGGGTTTTAGGAGTTACCCCATCTCCATGAGTAGCAAGTACACCTAATTTTTTTGGTATTTCGTGTTCCATATCCATAACTAGAGATAAAGAACAACTAAGGACAGCAAATAAAAATTACTTAGTGATAAAGCAAACAAGCACACACGAGAATATTCACCCCATGCTATTGCTCCCCGGCAACGGCGCCAGAAAAAGGTCTTGATGACCCGCAAGTATACGGGATAGTTGTAGCCTCTTTCAATAAGTAAGAGTGTCGAACCCAACGAGGAGCTAAAGGTTGAACAAATACTCTCTCAAGTCCTATCTTCCACAGATACGACTCTACGCACGCTTGACGTTCGCTTTACCTAGAACAAGTATGAAACTAGAAGTACTTTGCAGGTGTTGTTGGATAGGTTAGCAAGAAAGTAAAGAATGCGTAAATAAAAAGTAGGGGCTGTTTAGATAAAGAAGCAATAAAGTAAATATAGCGAGTGTGGAAAAGTGGTGGTAGGAGTTGTGAAATTGTCCCTAAGCGATTGACTACGTTACTAGACCGATAGCAAGTTTTATGTGGGAGAGGCATAAGCTAACATACTTTCTCTTCTTGGATCATATGCACTTATGATTGGAACTCTAGCAAGCGTCCGCAACTACTAAAGATTCATTAAGGTAAAACCCAACCATAGCATTAAAGCATCAAGTCCCCTTTATCCCGTACGCAACAATCCCCTTACTCGGGTTTATGCTTCTGTCACTCAAGCAACCCACCATAAAAGAATCATGAACGTATTGCAACACCCTACAACGGGAATCCCTCACGCTTGCGCGACACGGAGGGCACAATAGGACAGCAACATAACCACAAGCAAATTAAATCAATCATTGCAATTCATCAACCACCAATAGGACAACGAAAATCTACTCAGACATCATAGGATGGCAACACATCATTGGATAATAATATGAAGCATAAATCACCATGTTCAAGTAGAGGGTACAGTGGGTTGCGGGAGAGTGGACCGCTGAATATAGATGGGGGAAGGTGATGGAGATGTTGGTGAAGATGGTGGAGGTGTTGGTGAAGATCGCGGTGATGATGATGGCCCCCAACAGCATTCCGGCGCCACCGGAAGCAAGGGGGAGAGAGCCCCCCTTCCTCTTCTTCTTCCTTGACCTCATCCCTAGATGGGAGAAGGGTTTCCCCTCTGGCCCTTGGCTCCCATGGCCTAGGAGGGGCGAGAGTCCCTCCGAGATTGTATCTATCTCTCTGTTTCTGCGTTCTCAGATTCTTCCCCTTCACCGTTTCTTTTATATCCGGAGATCCGTAACTCTGATTGGGGTGAATCTTTCGCCCAGATCTTTCTCATAAAATTATCCTTCTTCCGGCAAAATAAGAGCATCAAACGCCTTACGGGGGCCCCAGGAGAGTCCAGGGCGCGACTGCCTCCCTGGGGCGCCCCCCTATCTCCTGGCCCCCTCGGGCACCGTCTCTTGTTGATTTTACTTCCCAAAAATCATAAATGTTCCAAAATAATTCTCCGTCCGTTTTTATCCCGTTGGGACTCCGTTTGATATGGGGTTTCTGTGAAACATAAAACATGCAACAGATAGGAATTGGCACTGGGCACTGGATCAATATGTTAGTCCCAAAAAATAGTATAAAAAGTTGCCAAAAGTATATGAAAGTTGTAGAATATTGGCATGAAACAATCAAAAATTATAGATACGACGGAGACGTATCAGTGACCATATTCTTTTCAATAGCGTCTATTCTTTGCATAACACGCTCAAGAGTTAAGATTGTTTCATTAATAATGATAGGTGGTGAACCCACTAGATCTCCCATGGCATTAAAAGCATCTAAAGATGGACACATCAAGAAATTTCCACGGTAATCGTATCAAACGAATCTATACTAAGTGGTAATGGTCACATAAAAACTACGAAGAAGAAGAACGGTAGATTGCTTATGAACAGATCTATTATGAGCACTACAAATCCTATATACCAAGCATATTTTAGATTCTCCCCTCCCCTTTGTTTAAAATTAAGAACCTCATTCTCAGGGGTACATGCAATAGAGGAAGAGCTAGCCATAACAACAAAGTAGGCAAACAAGAACGCAAACAAAAAGATAGATCTGACGAGAAATGACAAACAAAAAAGAGGGCGAATAAATAAGCAAATTTTGTGAAGTTGGGGAGATGAAAACGAGAGGCAAATTTCAAATAATGTAAATTGTAAGGAGATGAGATTTGCGATTAGGAACCTGATAGATATTGATGATGTCTCCCCGGAAACAGTGCCAGAAATTCCTTGAAGGTGTATGACTACATCAACCGCGTTGATAAACGTTTCCGCTTAGCGATCTACAAGGGTATCTAGATGTGATGCGGCTTGAAACTGCGTCGGTATTTCCCCAAAGAGGAAGGGATGATGAAGCACAACTACGGTAGGTATTTCCCTCAATTGTGAAACCAAGGTATCAGTCCAGTAGGAGAACCAAGCAACACTATGTAAATGGTACCTACACACACAGAACAAATACTTGCAACCCGACGCGTAAGAGGGGTTGTCAATCCCTCCACGGTAAAAGATAGATAAATTTGTGGTAGTTTGGATAAATAGATCTCGCAAGAACACAAAAAAAGATTCAAATAAAAAGTGTAGCAAGGTATTTTTGGATTGTTGGAATAATAGATCTAAAAATAAATGCGACAAAAAAATAGATCGGAAAGCAAATATGATAAAAGGTAAATCCGGGGTGCATAGGCTTCACTAGTGGCTTCTCTTGAGAAATAGCACACGGTGGATAAACAAATTACTGTTGGGCAATTGATAGAAGAACAAATAATTATGATGATATCCAAGGCAATGATCATTATATAGGCATCACGCCCAAGATTAATAGATCGACTCCTGCTTGCATCTACTATTATTAAGTTCATGGAGAAACGGAGTAATGCAATAAGAACTATGACATGATGTAGACGAGATCTATTCATGTAGGAATAGCCCTCATCTTGTTATCCTTAATAGCAATGATACATGCGTGCCTCGCTACCCCTTCTGTCACTGGGAGAGGACACTGCAAGATCGAACCCATCACAAATCACCTCTTCCCATGGCAAGAAAAATCAATCTAGTTGGCCTAACTACACCAAAGATTCGGAGAAGAAATACGAGGCTATAAATAATCATGCAGATAAGAGATAAAAGAAGACTCAAATAATATTCATGGATAAAAATCTGATCATAAACTCGAACTTCATCCGATCCCAACAAACACACCGCACAAAGTCATTACATCAAATAGATCTCCAAGAGACCATTGTATGGAGAATCAAAAAGAGAGAAGAAACCATCTAGCTATTGCCTACGAATCTGTAGGTCTATGGTGAACTACTCACGCATCACCGAAGAGGCACCAATGAGGATGATGAACCCCTCCGTGATCGTGTTCCCCTCTGGCAAGGTGCCGAAATAGGTCTCTAGATTGGATCTCGTGGTTCTGGAACTTGCGACTGCTGGAATTGTTTTTCGTCGACTCCCCTAGGGTTTCTGGAATATTTAGGAATTTATAGGGCGAAGAGGCAATGCAGGAGACCTCAGTGGGCCCCATGATACCCCAGGGCATGCCAGGGGCCTCTGGCGCGCCCTGGTGTATCATGGGCCCCACGGGCCTCCCCTAGGTGTTTTCTTGGTTCCCAAGTTGTCTTTTGGTCCAAAAAGAATCTCCAAAAAGTTCGCTGCGTTTGGACTCCGTTTGGTAGGGATGTTCTGTGAAGTAAAAAACAAGCAAAAATAGCAACTGGCACTGGGCACTATGTCTATAGGTTAGTCCCAAAAAATGATATAAATTTGCTATAAAATAATGGAAAAACATTCAAGAATCATAATATAACAACATGGAACAATCAAAAGTTATAGATACATTGGAGACGTATCAAGATGCTCTCTTCTTCTCGTAGCTATGCATCTCCATGGATAGATCTTGCGCATGCGTAGAGTTTTTTGTTTTTCATGCAATGTCCCCCAACACTCCCCATCTACCTCTCTATCATGTCCTGGACTATAAATAGATGACCCCCTCCTCTCTATTAGGGTTAGCAAAGCATATGAGATAAACTAGAGATATTTACTCCTTATCTACCTATCTCATGGAGATCAATACCTCCATGTGAGAAGATCCCTAGTGGATACAAGGCCCCTCTAAGGGAAGATCCTCCATAGATACAACTCCCCTTTTTCTTAGAGACTTGGGAAGAACTATCTACCTTTTTTACTTTCCTATTGTTGGATTTGGATCTTGAACCTTGTATGTGTATGTGGATTTAGTGGATGTGTAGTGACCTTGGATCTTGTCTCTTGAGTGTTCCTCTTTTGCGATTCCTCTTAATTTTCCCATTTCCCACCTCCAAGTGTGAAGAAGATTATCAACTAGATTTTCACCCTACATCATCTTGGATCAGTGCATAGGTTGATTCACATCTTGGAGCCCCTTCCCCCACTTTGTAGCCTATTTTTTGTTGCCTTTTGTTCCAATTCAAAAATACCCACCAAAAATATACCTACCAATTTTTTTGCATTTTTGTTATTTTGAGATTTTGTTAGTTCAATCCACGAATTTGTTGTTTGGCAAGTGTATCAAGCCTCCCCCACCATCCCCACCATGAAATCCATCCCAAAATCCAGCCCAAAAAATTTCTCCCCAAAAATTCTTTCATACCCAGCCCAGTTCTACCACGGTTGACCTGCCCAGACAATCCATAGACACTTGAACGATCTGGGCATCACCTGAACAATTCGAAACCCCACCCAAATCATCTGGCTCGGACTGCTGAAACTACATTTCGCCCAAAATAAAACCACGGTTTCCACCACCTTCTTCTGTGACCCTAGCCTACTCAACCACCATTAGCCTTCCGCAAAACCCCCACTTCAACCTTAACCAGCCCATCTTCCGCTACCAACCTATTTTGACCCATTTTCTTTGAGATTTTGAGTGTGGTTTTCGTTTTCTAAGGTGGTTTGGCTAATTAGGGACGGTTCGACATCAACAACACCGCCACTCATCATCAACACAAACTCGACATCGACAACGACCGCTCCATCCCTTAACACGGCGGCGATCCTAAGCAAGGACGGTAACTTCAACCACATCATTGTACATTTCCTTGATAACCGTGAACTGTTTGCGTAACTTGCCTACCGAGACTAGCCATTGAGAATTGTCGGGCCACGTTACTTGTGCAATTTAGTGGTACATACGCCGCATATGTCCAATTGCTTGCACACATCTTGTTGTCATCTCTTGTGTCATAGGTTACTCTCGTGCATACATCATCGCTATCTTGGATTGAGCATTTCGCATAAGTGGCAAAGACATCATGCATAAAAAAAGAGCAAGCTTTTAAGAAAAAAGAAAAGAAAAGAAAAGAAAGTGCTTCTAAGCAATAGTATTGAGACACATTGGGTACCATAGATCATCTCGAATCATATATACATAGCATACTTGGGATAGAAAGACAACATATTTCGTCTCTCATAGATTACGCACAAGTACGTATCTAGCCATTTGAGCAATCATGCTAGCGTCTCATCTAGTATTCATGCAACACGAGCTTTTTCCGTGGTAACATATTTTATGCTCATTCCTTGGTTGAACGAAGCCCATTTATCTTCCTCGTGTGAGTTCCAAGTGATCTCATAGGTTTTGATCTATTTACTTTGCATGCAATTTGTGAATCTTTTTCAACATTATCAATATCTTTAATTTTGTGCCACTCATCCTAACCAAGCTCCTCGATAAGCATTACTTGTGTAGGTGTGAAATTGACAAGATCAGACACCAATTCTAGTAGTCACATAATACCATATCGAGTGATCATTGATCCATCTTCAACATCAGGCAAGGTAAATTTGGATTGGGGCTAGGCTAATACCATGTAAAAGGAATAGACAGGGATTGGTGAAATTGTTGATCGTATTGCTTAAGCCTTGTGGGCATGCACGCGCGCACGCACATATACCTTCTTGGAGTACAAGATACTCCATCCATCCCATAATATAAGACGTTTTTTGTTACTACATTAGTGTCAAAAACGTTTTACATTATGTGACGGAGGGAGTAAAACATATGTGTTAAACAGTTTTTAAATACATGTTGAAAACAATTTTTTTCAATGACACAAAACATTTTCTAAACTATGCAAATTTTTACGCTGCATAATTTTTTTTAAATGTCACAAACGTATATTTGAAATGCGTGAACGTGTTTTAAAGGTAACATATATATTTTGAATTGTATGATTTTAAAAAATTACACCAACATTTTTACATTGTATAACATTTTTCAGAAATGTCATGTACTACATTTTTTAATTGAAATGCATAAACATTTTTCCAAAGTCACAAACACGACATTTTTCTGATGCCGTGTACTGGACCCTAATGTCGTCACCGGCCCATCTACGTCGAGAGATTGCGCAGTGCTTGTTGACTTGGGTGCCTGGTCCGCACTCCGCTAGCGGATCGATCCGACCACGAATTGATTCCCCTCCCTGGTCGCCTATCCGCTCGACGGATCACGCCGGCTGGCCGCCCGCCTGCCCGCCGCCGCGAGACCCTGCCGGTGGGCAGGTTGACTCCGATGAGCCCTCCTCCGCCGCCGCGTCCGACTCTCACTTACATCCTCCTCCTGCTGCTCTTCTTCTCGCTAACCGCGTCGGCTGGTACGAGCAATCGCGCGCGCGCGCGTTCTGGTGATCCCATACGCCTATTCTTCTTTCCTTTGGTGTATTATATGTTGCTGTTATCGATGATATACGTGAGCCTTTTAGTTATGTAGCTGAGTGATTCTTGAATCTTGATGGGTTTTAGTGGATCCTTGGTGTGTTCTGCGCTTAGTCGCTGGAATTGTTGTGTAGGTAGTTAGTCTTTCCGGATTTATAGGTTTAATTAAGTTTGTAAGTTAAATCTTTATATTGCTGGAAGGTGGTTCAGAAATGACCGTGATCTATGTGCATGTTAGGGCCACATTCCCATCCATGACAAGCGATTCTATGAATTATCAGTTCGTACTGCAAAGGATAGGAAGATCTGTTATCACCCATGTTTATATAGCCTTTATATTTTACAGTAAGAAGCATTGTTGTCCTATCCTTATGCTTTACTAACGTCGGTCCTTGGCATTTCTGCCGATCACAGGACATATGAACAAAGAACTTACTGTGAAATCAATAGCTTTGAGTTTCTTGCTTGTATATGAGCCTTGTGGTTTCAGATTGAATGGCTGCTTCTTTAAGATAGAATAGGAGGTTCGTCGTTATCTTGGTTGAATGAGGAAATGGGCATGAACCGTTGTGATTTGCACCATGGGCAAACATTTCAAAATTATCTGATGTGCAACTAATGTTTAATTTCTTGCTCCACAGCACAACCAAAAGGGGTATGTCTTTCACCTGGTGGACGGTTCCCTGCTTTCTCATCTGAAGGCAAGCCTCCTGGAAAAGCAGCAAAGGGGCGCAGAGACCTAGCACTATGTAGGATATTCCGCCAGAACACATGTTGTGACGTGACACAGACATTTCCTGCCCTGCTTTCAGTGCGAAAGCTCTCGTCAACTGGTGAAGGCAGTGGAGAATGCCTTCATTTGTGGGAGTTGCTCGAGTGCTCAGTTTGTGATCCACGGGTGGGTGTCAGGCCTGGACCTCCTGTTATATGTGCATCATTCTGTGACATGGTTTTCGAAGCTTGTTCGGAGGCATACTTCTCCATTGATACGAAAACACAGGTAAACACCCATTGCTGGTGTTATGTGAGTGTGAGTTATGTCTCAACTGAAACTATCTGGATTTCAAATCATTACTATTGTGCAAGTACATGTGCACTTACCAGATTGAGCTTGATATTTTTCATAGTCAGATAATAACTTAGACAAATCATGTCTAATCAATGTCCATTCAGTACATTCTCCCTCCATTCCATATTAATATTAAGTGTTGCTGATTTAGTACAACTTTGTACTAAATCAGCGACATTTAATATTGAACGAAGGGAGTGGCTATTAATAATGCAGAAATTAGTTTTTCTTGTGTTCGTCGAAATCTGTTGTGGCTAAAAAATCTTTTTTGTTGGTATGATTTCACAGTTTGATTACTGATATGCTCCCTTATGATTATTCCAGGCCTTATCTCCTTGTGGTTTAGGTGACATCCTTTGTGGCAAAGCACATAAGTGGGTTTCTAACGGCACAGAGCTATGTCGCCTTGCTGGTTTCTCTGTGCAAGTTTCTGATGCCAGTCCTAGTGAAGTTGTCGAAACCTTCTGCTATGGCGGGAAAGCAAGTTTGGATTCCATCTCTGATACATGGACGTCTTCAAAAGATCGTCCAGTATTACATGGTATGGCCTCTTGGGATCTTGAAGATTTTCAGAGATGGGCAAAAGAAATGCTTGTCGGTGAAAGAATTTCGTGGGCAGTCGGAGGAATGGTTCTTACAGCAGGCCTTATTTTTATCAGGTATTATAATATTTCCTTCTCTCTCTAAATATTCTAGATTTTTTTGCCAGAAATATGGTTTGAAGCGTTTTTTAATATAGCATACCTGCATAAGTGATATGTGGAGAGAAAATTAGATTTGTTTGTGCAGTCTTGCAATTTACTGTCATGGCTTGCTAGATTGGTGCTGGGGTTAAACCGATTCCTGGTTGACATACCACTTTCTCTATGAACCTAAACTTTTCTTCATCTGTGATGTGCAGCAAAAGAGAGGGCTACAGCCGTCGTCGTAAGCAAGCTTCTGTCGCTCAAACTGTAAGAAAAAAATGGAATCGGGAGCTAACCCGCAGCAACTGAAGCGATGCTAGGAAGACATAGGCACCTGTAGCATTACTAATAGACGATCTCTTGGATTTGTATTTTTGCCGCTCTGTGGTTATATTCTGATCAACTATGAAAGATTGGTTGTTAGACTGTGTCCTCCCTATCCTGGTGCGTAGGTACAACCACCTTTTCTCAATGTTGTGTGAAAGAAAAGCTGAAGAGGTCTATGAATTGTCGTCGAGATTCTTTCTTAATGCAGTTTTTACTTTTGCTCGAGCATCTGTATATACCATCAGACTATTCAAAAATGAATTCTGCAGAGGTTATTCCGCAAACATCTTCACTGACGCTCAACTATTTCGTACAAAGTCTGTCCACCTATTATAAGCACAATGTTGACAGTACATTATATAGTCAGTTATTTGTTCCAATGGAACCTAAATAATTTCTAAGAAACATGTTATCTAGTACCAGAGTTGTACACTTGAAGAGTTGCTTATACAGTGTGTATGTGTTCATCAATGAGACAATGACACAATGACAATGCTTAAGGTTCTTTCTCATCAAAGAACTAATCCTTCGACAAACACAAAATGGTACTCCCTGCATTCACAAGATGTTTTGGATATTTCAACATGGGCTACATACAAACTCAAATGAGCAAATAAACACACTAAAACATATCTATATACATCCGATTCACAAAAAGGTTAGAACGTCTTATATTTGTGAACGGAGGGAGTAGTATATCTCGCGTGGGAACACACCCAGATGCAAAGCTATATTTTTAGTCTTTGTAAAGATGTGAGTTGCGACGGTCTGTTCATTTCATTAGTTGCTAGGAAATAGGAATTTCCACATGTGTTAAATGGCTGCAACATCATTTGTTTGACATCGTAAAATAATCAATAATATATGGCTGTGTGTGTCACTCAATGCAGAGGCCAAGGGCCATCCCCTCTTTCCGAAATAAAAAAAAACCTCCGTGAAGGCATGTATCTGCTCTATCCATCAGCCCTTGACAAGCTATAAGAAAAATCATACGCAGAATCGTTTTTACCAGTAATCACCGCAAGAACATGCCCCATCACTGAAATGATGGAACCTGTTGATGTCTCTGATGATAATCTCCCTTGAAACGATATTTGAAATGAACTTGAATGCGACGTGGCAATCTCTGCATATGCGCAGGTTTTTCTTGACCCTAATGGGCGCTCCAGGTGGGGTGCTGATCAACGCAAATGCGACGGCCAGCCTCTCACTGTGATGAGAAAGAAGCAACTCCTTTTCGCTCTTGTCTACATCATGGAGATCAACCTCTAGATTCGGAACATAACCAGCTTTGCTCATCAGATCTCCCAGTTCTTCTAGCTTTGCGTATATGTCCCTTGCCCTTGGGTGGCTCTTGTCACCCACAATGAAAGTATGCACCCTGTCCTTCAATTCAACCCAGCTCATGGCAGGCTCCTTCTTGACCTTACTCTCTTTCATCAATTTTCTCACCTTAGCCACCTCGTCCCACATGCCTGCAGATGCATACGTGTTTGCGAGCAACACATGTGTGCCCGACTTCTCCGGCTCCAGGATGAAGAGCTTTTCAGCTGCCAGCTTTCCCAGTTCTGGATCTCGGTGTACTCTTGAGGCTGCAAGTAGTGCCCCCCAAACTGCAGCATTGGCTTGAAACGGCATGCTGTTGACAAGCTCCATTGCGTCATCTAGTTTACCGGCACGACCGAGAAGATCAATCATGCATGAGTAATGCTCCTCCGTCCTGTCAACTCCAAACATCTCCTTCATTGAACTGAAGTATCGCTTGGCCTCATCAACAAGCCCTGCATGGTTACAAGCACAGAGAACACTAGTCAGCGTGA
The DNA here is from genome assembly GCF_002162155.2 of Triticum dicoccoides. Classification (NCBI taxonomy): domain Eukaryota; kingdom Viridiplantae; phylum Streptophyta; class Magnoliopsida; order Poales; family Poaceae; genus Triticum; species Triticum dicoccoides. Next base: position 412,488,446 of record NC_041391.1, on the reverse strand, counting down.
TATGGTTTGGAGCAATGCGCTCATCAACCATCCTGCAGAACACATCTAATGCTCTCTTCCCATGCCCATGTTGTGCTAGCCCTCCTATCATTGCAGACCATGAGACAACTCCCTTCTCCGGCAGTCCGGAGAAGGCCAGATCTGCATCCTCTATGCTCCCGCACTTTGCATATGTGTACACAAGAGCATTCCCTGCAAACACATCTGTCATGAATTTCCTCTTGATCAGGTGAGCATGCACTTGCTTCCCTTGCTCATATGCTGACAAGCTAGCACAAGCATTCAGGAGGCTACTTAGCACAAAGGGGTCTGGCTCGAGACCCTTTCTTAGCATCTCCATGAACAACTTTATTGCATCTTCGCCATGGTCACGCTGCGAGAGTGCTGTGATCATTGATGTAAAAGCTATGATGTTATCAGAACTGTGTTCTTTGAACATTCTATTTGCATAATGGAGGCAATTGCACTTCCAATATGAATCAATAAGACCATTGACAACATGAGAATCAGAAAGGAACCCTATCTTCTCTGCAACAGCATGAACCTGCGTTGTGTCACTGATTGCCTCCAAGCTTGCTGTTGACTTGAGAACAGCAGCCAGGGTCGTCCTACTGATGTCAAAACCTTCCTTCCTCATCCTGCAAAAGAGAGACAGTGCCTCGCCATGGCATCCTCCATGAGAGCAACCTGAGATCAGTGCATTCCACAAAACCAAATCCTTTCGAGGGATCCAGTCGAACACCTTCCTCGCATCATCCAAAAGATCATACTTTGCATACATATCCACAAGACCAACACCGATATAGTCATCTGAATCCGCACAGGATTTGATCATGAACCCGTGAATTTGCCGGCCCAGAGTGAATGCACCAGCACCAGGGCAGGCCTTCAGGATGCTGGACAACGTGAACACGTTAGGCACCAGACCTGAAGACTTCATCTGCAGCAACAGCTCCAGTGCATGCTGATCATGTCCATGAAGCACACACCCAGAAATGAAAGCATTCCACGAGACGACATCCGTCTTGGGTACCTTCCCAAAAACAGCTGCTGCCATATGAATGTCCCCCAGCTTCGAATACATGTCAACCAACGCATTGGCAGTGAAGACGTCCTTGTCATACCCCGTCCGTACCACCATGGCGTGCACCTTCCTGCCGGCTTCCAGATCCCTAGAGCCAGTGCAGGCATTCACGACACAGGAGAATCCAAACTCGTTCGGCCGCACCCCGCCCCACACCATCTCGCCAAACAGCTCGACAGCATCGCTGCATCGGTCATTCTTGACGAAAGCCGACATCAGGCCGTTCCAAGATACGGCATTCCGGTCGCGGGCGGCCTCGTCGAACACCCTCCTCGCCTCGTCCACAAAGCCAAACCCACCGTACATGGCGACGAGCGCGTTGGCGACGAAGATGTCCCCGCTGAGCCCCGTGGAGACCGCGACCGCGTGCACCTGCACGCCGAGCCCGGCGTCCGGCGCGCACTTGAGCACGATGGGGAGCGCGAACTCGTTGCAGCGGACACCGCGCGCGCGCATGGCCCGGAACGCCGCGAGCGCGTCCCGGGGCAGCGCATTGTTGGAGTAGGCGGTGACGAGCGAGGACCAGGAGACGTGGCACGGGTCCGGGGTTTCGTCGAACACCCTGCGGGCGCTGCCGGGGAGGCGGCACTTGGAGTAGAAGGAGAGGAGGTGGTTGCGGAAGGCGCCGAGGAGGCCGGACTTGAGGAGGTGGGCGTGGATGTGGGCTCCCAGGAGCAGAGACTGCGAGGTGGCGTAGCGGGTGAGGAGCGGGCTGATGCTCTCCGGGCTTCTCATCGGAAGGGCATTCTGTTCTAACAAACAGAAACAGGGGCGCCGCCGCAACGCGAAGGTCGAGGCACGGAGGGGGAACTGTTAGAGCAACTCCAATCCAGCGACCCGTTTCGTCCATTTGAGTCATCCCGATAAAAAATTGACCCAATGGGGTGATTCAAACGGACAAAGCGTCCGCTTGCTATCAGCTTGTTGTCCGACTCGACCTAAACTGAGCCCAAATTTGAGCCACAAATGGGTCTGCGACGGACAAAAGCGGACGCTCTCGTCCCCAACTCATGCCCTCGCGTGTCTGCCCTGGTCCCACGTATCAGCGACCTGCACTAGCAGTTCGGCCTCTGCCTCCACAACCGACGCGACGAGGCAGCCGGCGCAGGCCGCCGCCGCGCTCACTGGCAAGGGCCGCCGCCTCCCGTTCTGATCTTGGCGGGGAGCAACAGTGAGATCTACGGCGGCGGCCCGGAGGAGCTCGGCAGCGGCGCACCTCCTTTCTGCTGGTGCGGGCGGCCCGGAGGAGCTCGGCGGCGGTGCACCTCCTTTCTGTTGCTACTTCACCGGAGCAGGGAAGCCCGGAGAAGCTCGACGGCGGCACACCTCCTTTCTGCTGCGGAACGCTGGCGGAGGGGCAGGCCGCGAAAGCGCACTGTGGGGAGGGAAGGCAGCGGCGCCGCGTTGTTTGAAGGGGGGCAACGACGGCGCGCTAGGAAGGAGGAGGTTGCAGCGACGCGCCGTGGGGAGGGGGAGGCAACGACGGCGTGCTGGGAGAGAGGGTGGCAGCGGCGGCGCATTGTTCAGAGGGGAGGCAACGTTGGCGTGCTGGGGGAGGAGGAGGCCGTGGCGGTGTGCTGGAGGGAGGGGAAGGCCATGCGACGGCTGCGCGAGAGGAACGCAGCAACGACGGCGCGGGAGGAACGTGGGGGTTGCATCTCGTCATCGCTTGTTCGCTTGAGGTCTGTGCGTTGGGTACATCCACGGGCCGCGCGTGTCCTCTCATGTCCGCTAGGCGAAAGACGACCCAAATAAACAAAAAATGGACAAAATTCATGTTCATTTGGGCCCTGTGTTGGAGTTGCTCTTAGGCACTAAATCTTACTTTCAGTTCAGATACACATTGCAGACAGTAGTAGGTTTCTTCAGATACAATTTGGGGAGGAGGAAAGAAGAAAGTGAAAAAACAAAAGAAAGGTCGTCGGTGTCGTTCGCCTGATCCTACTTGGATGCCACCCCTCATGTCATCGTGTCCCTTAAAGCCCTGTTCGGAATCCCTCCGTGGAGCTGTAGAGCTCGGTTTTACCCGCTCCAGAAAATTAGCTACAGACTCGTCCGCTCCGGGAGCGCGGTCCAGGGAGCGGAGAGGAGCCGAACGCGGCCTAAGTACGGTTGCTCCACTCTAGGCCCGCGTACTTGCGATTGGGTTGATATATCCGACGTGGCCTTGTGATGACACGCCTCTCCCCCTCATTGGTTTCATTGTCCGGATCGTTTGTCGTGGCAGCTCGATTGGCTGCCATGGCAGCAATTCTGTTGGTGTTGACCACTGCTTGATTTAGAGCGCTGACATCCCCTTTCCCTTGAGAGGTGGCTTGCCCCCAAGCCGGTAGAGAAGGAAACCACTAGTTGAGCCTTGCCGCGTTTTCCCATCTGGCATCGAGTAGTGCTGGGTCTGATCAATGGACGAGGATCTGCTCACGCCGCCCTGTTGGTGTTTGGCGCCACCGATTGGAGATGACTCCGGTCGGTACAAGTTCAGCTTCAGTCGGTTGGGGCATGTCATGTTAGGAGACTTTACATGTAAAACAAAAAAAATCTACGCACATGCAAGATCTATCCATGGAGATGCATAGCTACGAGAGGGGGAAAACATCTACATACCCTTGTAGATTGCTAAGCGGAAGCGTTTATCAACGCGGTTGATGTAGCCGTACACCTTCACAATCCGTTGCGATCAAGCACCGAACGTACGACACCTCCGCGTTCAGCACACGTTCAGCTCGATGACGTCCTCGCCTTCTTGATCCAGCAAGAGGGGCGAAGTAGTAGATGAGTTCTGGCAGCATGACGGTGTGGTGACGGTGGTGGTGAAACTATTTCCGCAGGGCTTCGCCAAGCAGGCAAGCACAATGGATTTAGAGCGGAGGATGAACTAGAGGGAGGAGATTAGAACCACACCGGGCTTCTAATTATGAGGATTAGAGGTAGCTAGGGCTAGCTCTAATTAGTCAACTAGGACGAACTAGAGGAGGCACAAAAACTTCTGTTCTAGGAGCTAGCCCTGCTCCTCTATTTATATGTTGAGCCCTAGCACTACAAAAAAATACACTTCCATGATGATACATGTTTGTCACAGTAGGTCACATTTTTTGTCATGCATGTACATCCATGACAAACTTATGACAGAATCAAGATAGCCATACCTGTGCTATCGTAGACGTGTTCCATGACATTACCAAAATTATCATCACGGAAGTGTCCACTTCCATGACGATAAATCCCGCGTCACAGAACTGCTTTCGTCAAGGGTGACCGACACGTGGCATCCACCGTAACAGAACGCCGTTAAGCTATCGGGTCGGGTTTTGGATCCGATAACCCGTTAACAGCCCTGACCAATGGGGATTTTCCACATGTAAAATCATTATTAGCTGGAGGAAACACGTGTCGGCTCACCGTTGGGACAGATGTCATCCGCTCATTGGACCGAAGGTGCCTATGATACGGCGACACGTGGCATGGCCCAACAAAGGCCCATTCCTGTGAAAAGGCCGGCCCGTTTGACTTGGTCAAAAGGTGGCGGGCCGGCCCACGGAAAGCCTATTAACAGCCTGTTCGCATATAGCCCATTTACATCCCGCTAACCCAGGGCCCGTTACGCCCTATCCGAATTAGGCCTAGTAGCGTCATCTGGGCCGTCCAATATGACTCAGCCCGTTTTAACTTCCGGCCCGTGTGTGGCCCATGACTTCTTTCGGCCCAGATGAGGACCTTTGTAACTCTTGGCCCATTAACGGCCCGTGGTGAAACTGGCCCGTAATGAACAATGTATCCCTTTATACCCATTAACGGCCCGTTATTCCATTGGGCCATTTCCAGCCCAAGTTATCTTTCGGCCTTCTCAGGGCCCATTGATTCTTGGGCTCATTTGCAGCATTCGGTTACATACGGCCCGTTACTGTCATTTTCTGCTTGTGGGCCAAATTCAGCCCGTCGTTACAGTCGGCCCGTTTGCGGTCCGTTAATACGTTTAGCCGTTTTCATGTCAAAAAAACCCGTTGGGCTGTTTTCATAGAGTTATCAAATACGGCCTATTAACGGCCCGTTATGGTCCACGAATAGTACGGCCCATGATTGGCGAAATGATGATACGCCCCGTAGAAGGCCCATGGATCCTACGGCCCGTATGAGGCCCATGGATAGTACGGCCCGTAGAAGGCCCATGGACCCTACGGCCCGTAGAAGGCCCATTGATCCCTAAGGCCCGTATAGAAGGCCGATGGATCCTACGACCCGTATAGAAGGCCAATGCTCCTACGGCCGAACGAAGGCCCATGGATCATACGGCCTGCAGGAGGCCCATGGTTACAACAGTCCGTGTGTTGCCATGATTATTTTGGCCTAGTTACCAAAAATAGGCTATTGTGGCCACTAGAAAAACATAGAAAAAGAACTGCAATGACTACAAGCAAACAACTAAACAAGACAATAAGGAAATAAATAAGCAAGCAATTAAGGCTAGCGTATTACCGCTATTACACATATTACATCCACTGGGCATCAAAGTTCGCCACTAGTGCAAACACTGTTCAAGATATCTTCCGATATGCCGATAAATCGGCCGATTTATCGCTTACCGCTGTCTGGCCGATAAGAGAAATCGGCCGATAAATCAGACGATATGGCGATAAATCGGCCGATATGCTGATAAACTGGCCGATTTACCCCTTATCATGGGTCAACCGATAAGTTCCCGATAAGCGATATCCCCAACATTGAGTGCAAATATAGGGAACAAAGCAGCATATTACATACACTTGGCCGTCAAAATTGGCCACCAGTGCAAATAAACGCGGCAGCAAAACAAGAGCATAACTGAAACAACTTCAGAAGAGCTCAAGAAATGTTATCCTGGGTATCCACCATGCTGGCAATAAGCTTAGCAAGCTGATTAGCTTTGTCTTGTTTGGAGCTAAAATCCTCCAACGCATGTTGTTACACCAGAAAGTATGCATCAGAATGCTCCAGGGACTTCCGCAGTCCTTCCGCTTCTTGTGGCAGCACAGCTGATCGATGTCTTTCAGCTTGTAGTTGAGACTCAAGAAACCGAACTGATTCAGATAGTGAGTTTGAATAGCTTGTGCAAGCGGTAGTGGCCAGTAACTCGAACACTAAACCAAGACAGGACTTTGGGGTTGTCTCGCTGTCTTCAAGATAGTCTTCCTTAGCTTTTTTATCAGCTTTGTTGGAGACCAACAAGGATGTGTCACTATCCTGAACCTTATCTGCATTACTTCCTTTACCATTGCTTAATAATGCACTCTTCCCCAATATTTTGTCAGCATTCTAAAAGAAGAAACAAGCAGACACATAACAAGTTTAGCATGTACTAGTATATGAAACTCATTTCGGTGAACTAGTTCATTAGTAAGGTGGACAGGATTAAACTACCAAGTCTTCTATTGCCAAGTACTAGTACATAATAAAAGCATCAAACAAACATATACCTATGTCCTATGGTCACTGCATTGTCTTGCCAAATCAAAATAGAGACACGGTTCAAATCATATCAGTTCAAGACAAAGCAGCAGTGAAAGAATACAACACGTGGGAAACTACACGGCACAACAAGATTTCAGATGGGTACCACGGGTCTACATGTACAACAACACTATTGGCTCTGTTGTGATGCTAGTAATGTGCATGATATGAAGTCAACTGTATACACAATTGAAATTGAAATCAAAAGAGCTATTGATAGGAGCAAACCTGTTAAAGAAACATGCGTGAACATACCTGCCGTGCCATTGGAGTTTCGATTGGACCCTTCAATTTAAAAATAAGTTTGTATGAGTAAATACAATGATACAAGAGCAAAGCAATCATAGTTAAAAAAGGCGCGCCTAAGTGAGCGCTTAAGCGCGCCTAGGCTCTAGGCGTTGGCAAAACGCATTGCGCATAACTACGCTTAATCTGTGCATAACTGCGCATAAGTATGTGCTTTGGTCAGTAAAGTGCAAGGCGGTGGCAAAACGACAATTAATGCCTAGCGCTTTTTTGAACTATGATAGCAATGGAATCTTAAATTAGAACAGTTGTTCTTCAGGTTTAGGCACTTGTTCTACATGAACAGAGTACAGTAAGACACAAGAATATAATACTTAAAAATAGAAAATGAGCTCATAGACCATACCACATTCTTGGTTCGGGACCAGTACAGAACAAAGCGTTCCCAGTCATCGTCCAGTAAATGTGTCTCAGGAGAACGTAAGGGAATTTGATGAGTTTCTTTGCCGGTGAAGTACGTTTTCTTCAGGTAATTCCGATACTGCCACCAAGCATTCTTGAAGATAGCAGAGGTATTAGCACAGGTTACCTCATCCTGAGTTTCCAAATCGGTCCTTCTCTATAGAGAAAAATGGGAAAATTTGATGTATTATAACCATCATGGAGGTAGGATGTATAGGACGAAGCAAAGTAATTGCCATGAATAACATTACTTACACATAACTCCTGGACAAACACCTGCAACTGGCATTTTCCTTCAACTTCAGTATAATATTTCCAAGATGGGAAGATACGCACATACGATTTAACAACATCAAATGTGACAGATGCTAAACTACGACTGGCTGGTTGTGCTTCCTCCACGGGAATAGGCGTACTAACTGGTGGAGCTGGGGTTCGCCATGATAGTACTGGCCCTTTGGGCACTGGAGCTGCCTTACTAACTGCTCTTGTTTGGGAGCTCTGTGGTGGAGATGGTGCTGTGTCAACAGGAACTGGGTTACTATCGGCTGGGGTTGGGGTTTGATTGGGTGAAGCTGGTTCTCTGTCCATCACAGTAGGGGTACAATCTGCGAGAGTTTGGGTTATGTGTGGTAGGGCTGGTTCTTGTGCATGTACAACCGGGGTGCTATCTCCACCAATAGGTAGCACTGTTTTATTTGAAGACCGTGTTTTTATTCCGCTAGATACTGGCATCACCCGCTCCAATTCAAATGGATGATAAACAGGAAACATAGTTGAATGTACAGACATTGTATGAGAGATATATGCAATAGATAGTGTGGAAAAAAGAGGGCATGAAATAGTTGACATGTATATTGTTTAACTAAAACGGATAGCATGACATAATTTCACATATATGATGTCTATCTAAACTGGATAGCATAGCATAACATAATTCAAAGATATGATGAATAACAAAACAGTAATCAGGATCGCATCATTTAATTCACATATGTGATTTATATGCTAAACAAAGGGCATTCGATATGATGTCTGAACTAAGAACATGGTGTTGAATATTGTGTATATGATGTCTAAACTATGCAATGCAAGACACCGTATGCATGATATGAGCAGTATAACTGTGCCAAGTTAGAGCATACACCTCAGTAGGGGAATAGGACTGGTCATCTGTCTCTGAATCCATCTCCGAGGAGCTATCGGGACCCAACAAGAGATCTGCTTTGACAGGTAGCACTGTCTGCTCTGAAGGCCTTGTTTTGACTCCAGATTTTTCCATCTCCCACCCAAATGGCTGATTCACAGGAAGAGTAGTTTAATGTACAAACATTGTCCACAAATGGAAATGTAATGAAGAAAAGGATGGGCAAGATATCATTCAAATATATGATGCCTGGTTAAACAGGATGGCATTGCATATTTCACATATATTATGGCTGGCTAAAAGACACGAGACTGCATAATTCCCATATATGATATAGAAACTAAACAGGTGGCATTACAGAACATGTCTAAACTAAGCAGATGACATATATGATGTCAAAAGTAGGCACTGCAAGGCAACATATGCATGATACGACTAACATCATCATGCCAAGGTAGAGCAAAGACCTTGGGGGGGGGGTAAATAGGAGTGGTCAGCGGCGTCTGAATCCGCCTCAGAACAGATATCTTCCTCTGGATTACAATCTAGAGAGGGGTGGGGAGGGTTTGCCATTGAACCCACCATGGAGCGATGTCTGCATGACATTGTATTGCCGCGCAAAACTCTTCTCTTTTTCTCTACATGTTCAGCATGACTGTGTACAATATCTAATATGCATATGAAAAAATATGGTGAGTGTCACGCCCAATATGCGATACTATCCTAAAGAGATTCGAAGGTCCCACCAAGGATAGAACCGCATATTGAAACGCTTTTGCAAGGTGGATATCATTATATCAATATTACATAATAGATGGGGATACGTACAAGAGGCATATAATGCCACACGAATACAACATCATCTTACATAAGAGCATCATCCGACTACGGATGAAAACACAAACAGAAACTCAAACGACATCCACCCTGCTAGCCCAGGCTGCCGACCTGGAACCTATCCCCTGATCGAAGAAGAAGCAGAAGAAGAACTCCAAAACAAGCAAACATCGCTCTCACGTCATGATCATCGCATAACCTGTACCTGCAACTGTTGTTGTAGTAATCTGTGAGCCACGAGGACTCAGCAATCCCATTACCATGGGTATCAAGACTAGCAAAGCTTAATGGGAAAGGAAGGGGTAAAGTGGTGAGGTTGCAGTAGCGACTAAGCATATATGGTGGCTAACATACGCAAGTAAGAGCGAGAAGAGAGCAAACAGAACGGTCATGAAGCTAGCAATGATCAAGAGGTGATCTTGAACTCCTACTTACGTCAATCATAACGCAAAACCGTGTTCACTTCCCGGACTCCACCGAGAAGAGACCATCACGGCTACACACATGGTTGATGCGTTTTAATTCGGATCTGGTGTCAAGTTATCTACAACCAGACATTAACAAATTCCCATCTGCCACATAACCGCGGGCACGACTCTGGAAAGTTTATAACCCTGCAGGGGTGTCCCAACTTAGCCCGTGATAAGCTCTCGCGATCAACAAAGGATATTCCTTCTCCTAGGAAGACCCGATCAGTCTCGGAATCCCGGTTTACAAGACATTTCGACAATGGTAAAACAAGACCAGCAAAGCCGCTCGAGGTGCCGACAAATCCCGATAGGAGCTGCACATATCTCGTTCTCAGGGCAACACCGGATGAGACTAGCTACGAGTAAAACCAGACCTCGAGTTTCCCTGAGGGGGCCCCGCAGGCAGCTCAGTTCGGACCAGCACTTAGAGAAGCACTAGCCCGGGGGGGCTAAAATAAAGATGACCCTCGGGTTGGCCGACCCAAGGGAAGGGTATAGGTGGTGGTGAGGAAAATGGTAAAACCAAGGTTGGGCCTTGCTGGAGGAGTTTTATTCAAAGCAAACTGTCAAGGGGGTCCCATAAATCACCCAACCGCATTAGGGACGCAAAATCCGGGAACATAACACCGGTATGACGGAAACTAGCGCGGCAAGAGTGGAACAAAACACCAGGCATAAGGCCGAGCCTTCCACCCTTTACCAAGTGTATAGATGCATTAATAATATAAGAGATATTGTGATATCCCAACATAAACCTGTCCACCATGGAGCAATCTTCAACTTCACCTGCAACTAACAACGCTATAAGAGGGGCTGAGCAAAGTGGTAACATAGCCAAGCAATGGTTTGCTAGGAAGGGTGAAAAGGTTAGAGGCTGACATGGCAATTTGGGAGGCTTGAAGAGCAAGCGATAGGTAGCGCAGCATAGCGATAGAACGAAGCAACTAGCATAGCAATGATAGTAATGAGATCCAAGGTGACGGTCATCTTGCCTGAAATCCCGCTACGAAGAAGAACGAGTCCGTGAAGAAGGCGAACGGGAGTAGTCGAACAAATCCTCACAATCGCAACATAACCAGAACTAAGAAGCAACACCGGAAACAAACAAACAACATGGTAAACACACAAGCATAAACATGGCATGATGCACAATCAAGTATGATGCATGTCCGATTTAATGAGGCATGGCATGGCAAAGTGCAACAAACAATTCTACAAGTTAAGTGGAGCTCAATATGCAACGAGTTGCATATTGACAAAACACCACATTGACATATTTAGTTCACTCTCGTTTATGCTACTCATCAATATTAAATGTTGTTAAACATGGCAAGAGGTGGCGCATAATAAAAACTACCTATCTAGGCAAGTTTAAAAGAGGCCGGAACAACAAACAACAATTCCGGAAAATCCTCATGTGCAATTTATGAATTTGGTACTGTTCTGCCCTAAAACATATTTTATTATTGTTAAACAAGAAAATAAAGTGCACCATGTTAAACTAGGCATTTTCCACCCCATTTACATATAAAGTTTATTAAATTCAGAGCTACGATTATTTAGTTATGAAATAAATCATTTTAACATGGCATTTAAGCAAATTAATGCAAACAACAATTTAAACATTTTAAACATGGATGAAAATAGCAGATTATGAAACTAGATGCAATTCTAATCATTTTACATAAATGACATGTTTAATTTGGATGCATGGATAATTACTTATTAACACTTAATATGATGGCATTTTTCTGTAATTATGCATGCACAGGTTATTTAGCAAAATCGTCCAGGAAAAAAACGTCCACGGGCTGAAACTGGCCAGCCCATCAGGAGGAAAAAACAGAGGAAGGGGCACTGGGGTGTGGCCTCACCCATGGGCTTCGGCCCGCTTCGGTGGAGGAGCTGGCAGACCGCGGCTGGGCCTTGGAGTGCTGCGGCTGGAGAGGCCCAGACAGCAGGGCGACGGGTCAACGACACGGGCGAGCGGTTCTGGCGAGCTGCATGTCGATGCAGAGGAAGCAGCGGTCGGCAACAGGCGAGGCGGAGGAACTCCGGCGAGGCAGAGGCAGCGGAGACGGCGTGGAGGTGAACGGATCTGGGCGTCGGGAGCGGGACTTGGCGAGGGGCTGCTCGAGGTTGGATCGAACGAGGAGGTGGGGACGCGGTCAACGGGCGGGTGAGCGGGACGAGCAAAGCCACTCTGCTCGATGCAGAGCGAGCAGAGGCCGGCGACGCTGGGACTTGGCGAAGGCGGAGCCTCTCCGGCAAGGCGAGGATGGGGCGAAGGCGACCCGATCCGGCGGGTGGCGCTTCTCGGAGGTCACCGGGCGAAGTAGGACGACGGCGGCAGCATGGAGCAAGGGCGAGCTCCTGCTCGTTCCTGGGAAGGAGAGAGAGGCCACCGTGAGAGAGAGATAGAGGGCCGCACGGGAAGGAAAGGAGAGACGGGGAGAAGAAGGCGACGGTCCTGGGGTCGCCGATGTGTGGCTCCGACGAGGGGAAGGAGGTCCCGCGAGGCAGCAAGGAGATGAGGCGGCCGGTGCCTCACGGGCTGCGCGGGGACGAGCCGTCGTTGTACTCTCCCGCTCGGGATCGAGCGAGGAGGAGGGTTGCGGGCGTTGCTAGTCTTCGGGAAGAACGTGCGGAGGCGCACGGCTAGGAGAGCTCCGGGCGCGAGGGGCTTGAGGCTGCGCGGTCCTGGTGACGTGGTTCCTGTTGGAGCTCGAGGGAGAGGGTGCCGCAAGGCGGCTGGCTGCGGTGTGGTTGGGTGGATGGATCGAGGGGAGACGGTGGTTGGCCCGGGATGGATCTGGGAGGATCCCAAGGTGGGAGGCGAGTGGGTGGATGGTTGGCGGCGGGGACGAGACTGATGGGACAAGCCTCCTAAAGATTAGGATTGGACTAGTGTATATATAGCCTGCGGATTAGATTAGGGATTAATCCGGTCCATCCGATCGAAATCGAGCGGTCGAGCATAAATAGGTTAGGTGGCCCAAATAAGAAACCGGAGATGTTTTATAGATGTTAGGAGATGATCTGAATGCAACAGTGATGACTGAGCGGTTCGGGTTTGGGGCAGTTTTCGGACGCACGCAAGAGGGGGTCGGTGGTTGTGCAGAGAGGTTGCGTAGGCAGACAAATAAGAGGGGAACGAAACTCGGTTGGACTGGAATGACCAACGAAGGCACATCGGTCCGAGGGGGTCAACGAGGACAAGGGGCCTGACAAAATGACAACGGAGGCAAAGAGAGAAAGGGCAACTGCGAACGGTTACGAGTTTTCTTAAAACATGCAAATGCAAAGCGCATGATGCTATGATATGAAATGCAAGACATGAAAAAAAATGCAAAACAAAAGACAAAACTCAATCGCGAAGGAAATATCATATCGCATCTCCGGAAAAGGCAAGAGTTGGAGTTACGAATATGGAAAGTTGTATCCGGGGCGTTACAGTGAGATTATGTAAGGAGAGCATGCAGAAATTTAGAGTGATGGTAACAACCAGTGGATGGATCCAAAAATAATGATAGCAGGCTGATGATTGCTTTAAATTAATAAAAAGACAGATGATGATTGCTTTACTATTTGTTTCCCACCCAAGATGAACAACATAGGCATACCCTAGGTGAACCAGATATTAGACAAACATACTATTCATTACTACCTCGATATGTGCCCCACAACTAATTTAGAACTCAAGTTTGAACATGAATTTGGACCTGAGTTGGGAGTCCAAGAGCTGAACAGGACGATAAAGTAGCAAGTAAGTTTAAGCAATGCATAACACAAGCAGAAACAAAAGAGTGCGACCTCTCTTGTGGACCCGTGTACTCCTCAGGTTCATCTGCTGAGTCGATGATGGTGATGCCGTTGGGGTGCGTGCCGGCGGAAGGGAAGGAGATCTGAGGCAGCGAAAGACGGTCAGGAGTCGTGATGTCTGGTTTGGTGGATGCTTCTGTCGATGGAGCAGCTCAGGTGAGGTGGGCGATGTCGCGGCAGGAGCAGGACAAACCACACAAAGTTCCCTTCGACACGTACCTGTAATTGAAGTAATTCTGTAAGGGCTCATTTGGCTTGCATAATTCTTAAAATGCAGGGATAGGAAAAACACCGGAATATGATAGGAAAATGCACATGGTAAATAGAGCATTTGTAAACACAGGATTTCTATCAACTTGGGTGTTTGGTTTACAGGAATTGGAAGAGCAGAGGAATGCAAAGAAACATGGCCAAAATAAAGAGAAACCATATGAAAGCATGTACAGTTAGAATGTTATTCTGGCACTGTTGACACACGAACACGTCACGTGTACCCTCGACGCCGGGGGTGATGCACCGCAGCTCACGTCGAATGAGACCCGACCGACAGCGCGATACGCAAGACAGTCGACGGGCGCTTTTGCAGACCCGAAAACCCCACACCCCCGGGAGGGACCCCGTCAGGGAGTGCGACGGCTATGGGCTGCCCTAGGTCGATTCGCTCGCCCCTAGAGCCTCGAGATTCGCAGCTCTCAAACACGAAGAACAGCGAAGAACGAGAGAGAAAACGGTGGAGAGGTAAAATGTAGATGAAAAAGTAGTATATTGATTTGTTCGATTGTGTGTTGTTCAATCGGCCGTCACCCCCAACATATATAAGAGGCGGCTGGACATCCCGTACAAGTAAAGGATTCATCTAGGCTTTCCTTACAAGAAAAATTACATCAATTCGCGTCCTAGAGTCCTAGTTCTATTCCAACTCAGATTTAGTCTGAATCTGGCCCAAACTCTGTCTTCCTTCTTGCGCGGGCCGCCGAGCTTGCATATGATCTCCGATCAAGACGACCCAAATATCAAACTTGTGCGCCTCGATGATACGAACAACTCTCATGTTGATTACTTTTTCAAATAAGGCCATCTTGAATACCCTTCGAGGTCATCTTTACCTTCCAGTCGGACTCGGTCTTGTAGTAGACTGGATTATCCGAGTCTCGTAGTGAACTTGTAGGCCATATACTATCTTTGATGACGATGACTCCAAAACCAAAGTTTACCGTCTTGATGATATGCATAACTTCTGTATTGAACACTTCTTCATCCGAGGTCATCTTGATAAACTTTCGGGCACATGTTCAGTTTCACTCGGATTCGAGCTCATCCACTCGGATATTAGAGACTTCCACTCGGACCATCCGACTCGACCTTTTCACTCGAAAAACAATCTTTCACTCGGATGACTATATTTTCACTCGGAAGACAAACTTTTACTCGATCGATAAGTTTTCACTCGACCTTTTACTCGATCGTTAGGTTTTCACTCGACCTTTTACTCGATCGGTAGGTTTTCACTCGACTTTTTACTCGATCGTTAGGTTTTCACTCGACCTTTTACTCGATCGGTAGGTTTTCACGAACTTTTACTCGATCGGTAGGCTTTCACTCGACCTTTTACTCGATCGGTAAGTTTTGACTCGACCTTTTACTCGATCGGTAAATTTTCACTCCGATGTCAAACTTTCACTCGATCGGTAAGTTTTCACTGAAAAAATAAGTTTTCACTCGATTGGTAAGGTTTTACTCGAAAGTTAAGATTTCACTTGACCGGTGAGTTTTCACTCGGATGGTAAGCTTTTCACTCGACCAAAAACATAGCCTGATCTTGATTTGTCTTCCCAGGTCTCATACGACCTCGGATTGAGATGAATTATATATGAAAATCAATCGGCTCGACGAGACGAAACTTTCTCGTGTTGAAGTTTTTCCGATTCAGGGACTTCTTAAGGGCCTAATTGCTCGCGCGACCCATCAGACAGGGTGTCTGGTACTTCGCGCCATATTTCCATTCAGCTTCGGTCTGCAATGTATCGCTTCTAACTTTTGCATATGAACTCAGATTGAGATGATTTATATATCAAAATTGATTGCCTCGACGAGACGAAGAGAATTCCTTTAGAGTACTCCTTCATCCGAGGTTTTCTTGAAGGCATGATCGGCCGAAAACCACTCGGAATATTGAATTCTGCCACTCGGAATACAATTTCGGCCCCTACGATGGAGTCGGACGATGATAAACTAAACATCAAAGTTGTTCCACTCGGTGATGTGAAACTTTTCATGCTAAAAACCCTTTCACTCTGTATCTTGCCAAAATCAGGCATCAACACATGCCCCCCTATTTTTCGGCAAAGCTTGCACGCCCAAAAATAATATGTATAGTGTTTGTTCTAAGGACGATGTCAACACTCCATCGGCCATTTATTTTCCTCAGGGCGATAATTATGTATCGGCCATGTTTGTGCTAAGGGCGATAATCATATATCGGCCATTGCCTACTCAGGCTTCCTGCCACACACTCGGGTGATACTTCTTCAAATATTTTCCGTTGAGAGCTCGGGGTAACAATGCCCCTTGTATTGATTCCACCAAATATGAATTTCTGGGAACAACTCTTGTAATCCTGAAAGGGCCTTCCCAACTTGGAGACCACTTCCCAAATTTTCTATCTCTTGAACCAATCGGCAGAATCACTTTCCAGACGAGATCACCAACTTGAAAATTCTTCAACTTAACTTTCTTATCGTAAGCTCTTGCAACCCTCAACTTGTCTCTCTCTATGGACTTCAAAGCAACCAAACATTTATCGGCAACTTCATCAATATTGTCCATCATCAAGTTATAAAAGTCTACTGCCGATAAATCATTTTGTTTGGCTATTCTTAAAGCATTCAAATTTACTTCCACTGGTAAAACAACCTCTTGGACATATACCAGCTCATATGGAGTCGCCTTGGTAGCACCATGCCTTGAAATTCGATGTGCCCACAAAGCTTCAGATAACAACTCATGCCATCTCCTCGGATTATCCTCAATCTTCTTCTTAATGAGCTTGATTAAAATTTTATTGCTAGACTCAGCTTGTCCATTAGCTTGGGCACAATACGGAGAGGAATTGAGCAACTTTATGTTATAAGATTCGGCAAACTCTCTGACTTGGTGTGACATGAAAGATGAACCTTGATCCGTAGTTAACGTTTGAGGAACACCGAATCTATGAATTATGTGCTCGGTTATGAATTGAATTACCTCCGTATGTGTCATGTTCTTGAGAGGTACTGCTTCAGACCATTTAGTGAAATAATCAGTCGCCACCAATACGAACCGATGCCCTTTTGAGGAAGATGGGTGGATTTGTCCAATAAAATCTAAACCCCAACTTCTGAAAGGCCACGGTTTGATAATAGGATATAACATAGCAGCAAGAGCCAATGAATATCACCAAACTTTTGACAAGCTTCACACCCTTTATAATATCTGAAGCAATCGTTAATCATAGTCGGCCAATAAAATCCAGCACGTCGCAATAACCATTTCATCTTGGGAGCCGACTGGTGAGTGCCACAAATACCTTCATGTACTTCTCCCATAGCAACTCTTGCCTGGTCCTCATCCAAACACTTTAGAAGAACATCATCGACTGTTCGGCGATAAAGACCATCATCTCTCATTGTATACTTGAAAGCCATACGCCGAACAGCCCTGTCCACCCTTTCACTCGGATTACACAAGTAATCAACAATGGGCTTCCTCCAGTCGAAATTATCACTTGCACTAGAATTTTTGTTAATGGTCGAATCAGTGGGTTCAGGTTCGGCCTCTCCCATATTGGCAAGACAAGACATCGGCCTTTGAGAGATATGAAACATGCCATGATCAACATGATATCCAGATGCTTGCTGTGCCAACTCATTTGCTTTCCAGTTGTCATGTCTAGATATATGTGCAATGCTAAAACAATCCAAAGTAGAAATTATATCTAGACATTTATCAAGATAAACATTAAGTGATTCGTCGAAACACTGAAAGACTCTGGATATTTGCTGCACCACTAGTAATGAATCACCGTAAGCCTCAATATGTGTAACACCTATAGCAAGTAACATCTCTAAACCGAATAACAATGCTTCATATTCGGCTTGATTGTTTGTGCAAAAATATTCTAAACGGCATGAGGCTTCAAAAACAGCACCATGAGGAGATATATAAACAATACCAACACCTTGGCCATTGCTACAAACTGAACCATGAAAGTATAATCTCCATGGCACTAATGAAACAAGGTTCATATCAACATCATGCTTGTCATCAATCAGATGTTCAACAATGAAATTAGCAACAATTTGGCCTTTCATGGATTTTAGAGATTCATAAGCCAAATCATATTCAATCAAAGCATAAGCCCACTTGCCAATTCTACCACTAAGAATTGGCCTATGCAACATGTACTTAATGACATCGGTTTGACAAGTTACTACACAAACACTTGACACTAGGTAATGTCTCAATTTTGTGCAAGCATAATATAAGCATAGACGTAGTTTTTCAATAAATGTATACCTTGTCTCGGCGTCCAATAAGCGTCTGCTCAAATACGTAATGGGATGCTCTTTTCCTTCGGTATCTTGAGTCAAAACAGCACCAATAACACCTTCCTTTGCTGCGATATAAAGCTTAAAAGGCTCTCTATGCTTGGGTGCTTTCATCACCGGAGGAGTGCACAAATAATTCTTGATCATATCAAAGGCTTCTTGCTGTTTTGCTCCCCAAGTGAATTCAACATCATTCTTTAACCGAAGGATAGGAGTAAATGCATCAACTTTCCCTGATAGATTAGCTATAAACCTTCTCAAATAATTGACCTTGCCAAGGAACTTTTGCATATCTCTCTTGCATGTTGGAGCTTCCACTTTCTGTATGGCCTCTATCTTTTTGGGATCAACTTCGATGCCATCTTCATGAATAATGAAACCCAAAAATTTGCCAGCTGACACGCCGAATGCACATTTCAGAGGATTCATCTTTAGTCCATACTTTTTCATTCTTTCAAAAGCTAAACGCAAATCAGCCAAGTGAGATTCAAAAGCATCCGATTTGACAACAATATCATCAATATAAACTTCAAGTATGATACCGAGTAAATCATGAAAAATCAAATTCATAGCCCTTTGATATGTGGCTCCAACATTTTTTAATCCGAATGTCATCACTGTCCACTCAAATAAACCAAGGAAACCAGGACATCGGAAAGCTGTTTTGTACATGTCCTCTTCAGCCATAAAAATTTGATTGTATCCGGCATTACCATCTAGAAAGCTAATAACCTTATGTCCAGAAGCATCATTAATAAGCATATCGGCTATTGTCATAGGATACTCATCTTTGGGTGTAGCCCTATTCAAATCTCCGAAGTCAATGCACACCCTCAACTTGCCGGATCCCTTCTTCTCCACTGGGACAATGTTAGAAATCCACTCGGCATACCTGCAAGGTCGAATGAAATTAGCTTCAAGCAGTCGACCGATCTCTTCCTTGATCCGGTTATATGTTTTCGGATTAAACTTTCTGGCCGACTGTTTATAAGGTCTAAAATCGGCCTTTATAGGCAACCGATGCTCCACTAGCTCTCGGCTCAACCCTGGCATCTCATGATATTCCCATGCAAAGCAACAAACATATTCTTTCAATAGCTCGATTACTTTAGCCTTACAATCGGCTTGCAAAGTTTTGTTTACAAATGTCGGTCGAGTGGCTGAACCATCTCCAATATCTATCTCTTCTAGGTAAAACCTTGTCCAAGTTTATCCATGTCATCCAACTCCTCTATAGACTCATACATATCGTCCTCACTGGACCGATATTTTACAAGACGTTTTTGTAACCACTCGGAATTAGGATCCATTTAAACATATCATACCTTGGAGCCGATTGCATTCAGTCGGCTTTAAAGATACGGAACAAAACCATTCTTGGTCGCACTGAGAAAATCAAACTCTGATAAGTCACGTCCCGTCAAGCAAGTAGCATTGGGATGTTGCCAATCCACCGATGCATCAGCCAAAGCAACACAGGCCGAGTTATCCGCATGAATAACTTCCACTTCATCATCAACCCACTGAATCAAAAACTGGTGCATAGTGGATGGCACGCACTGGTTTGGATGAACCCAATCACGGCCTAGTATGACATTGTAGTTACCTTGTACCTCAGCGACAAAGAATGCAGTAGCCAAAGTTTTGCTTCCGACTGTAAGTTCCACATACATTACGCCTTTGGCTTCAGTTTTCTCTTTGCCTTCAAATCCGTTGAGCACCATATTCGTCTTCATCAGCTCTTCATCGGGCAAACCCAATTTTTTGTAGACTGAATAGGGCATAAGATTTACCACAACACCACCATCAACAAGCATTCGACTGAGTGGCGATCCATTGATATGACCTCTGAGATACAACAGTTTCAAATGTGTTACTGGTTCTTTTGGCTTCTCGAATATTGCGTTTTTAGGGCCAAAATCCAGTTGAGCCACTTCCCCTTGCTCATCTACAGCACGAAACTCAGCAGGTAAGTAATATACCATATTGATATCCATACGTTCATGGACCGGTGTAGACTCATAGTCCAACATATCAGCCTCTTCTTCAAGTGGATCGACCGATTCTGAAATCTGGTCGAGTGAAGGAGAAGTAAGAAGTGTTGCAGACAATGTAATAGTTGTCGCATCGTCCTCCTTGGGTGATGTAGGCACTTCTGTGATAGATGTAGAAGCTGATGTATCTTGTATTTGTTTAGGCCTCCACACTTGTTTTGCTGGAACCATGGGCCGAGTGTCATTGAACAACTTATCGCTTTGCTTCTCGGCCTCCTGCTCTGCCATCTCTTGACTCCTTAACCTCTGTAGTTTCCTCTTCTATGTCTTTGTTAGCCCTGGAGGACACCACTTGGGTCGAGTGTATTTAGCATCTCTCACCTTTACTTGGCTGGTGCTTGCTTCATGGTCATTAGCCGAGTGCTTTGGCGCGATAGCAAGTATCGGCTCAGTCGAGTTGTTATGCACAGTCAGTTGCTATATGGAAAATGTTTTGGTGCCCAAGATTGAGTCGACATCCATTTTCTCCTTGCCTTTTCCCGACTCAACTGCTGCAACACTTGGTGACTTAACACGCCATTCTTTTCGACTTTCCGGATGCATGAAATTTCCACTCGGGCGCACCTTTTTACTCGGATGGAATCCACTCGGATGGACGTCACTCTGATGGAATCCACTCGGATGGAATCTACTTGGCCACATTTTTTCACTTGGATAGCTTCCACCTGGGTGCATTCTTACACTAGGATATTTTCCACTCGGTCGCATATTTTGACCAGCCGACTGATAGTCACCGATGTTCAGTCGACCATTATATGAGTAATCAAGTCGATTCCACACAGATTGCCTTTGCTCTTCTGAAAACTGCGCCCTTGGTCCACTCGATTTCACATATTGACTGAATATATCATCTGATGGTGACCTTGGTCGTTTCAAGTATGATGGCCGGTTAGAGCTGGAACCAGCCGACTGATTAGCATATTTGGACAACAACATATCAAAAGTTGGCTTGATCCGCTTGCGTTGCACTTTAGCTTCATTCCTCTTCCATTTGCCAACTTCTGGACTCTTGGGCTTGACAAATTTAACTCGAGTGTCCTGCTGCACTTGTGTTTTCCCCCCGAGTGTAGGATTCTTGATGGTGATCTTGATCACTTCTTTGCCATCGGGTTGCTTATCAAGCACAACATGTATCCCCAAGACCTTGTTGCCCTCCTGGTCCTTCCTGGGCTCACCAACAATGACATTAGCTTTATTAGCAGATTCGTCTACCTCCGGCCGAATGAGCAGCTTCTTCCCTTCTAAATCCATGGTGTTCATTGGAAAGGGCTGTTTATCAATTTGCATCTCAGAAAAGTTCAGTCGTCCGTCATTAATGGCCAATTGTATCTGTCGTCGAAAAACATTGCAATCGTTAGTAGCATGAGAAAAATAATTATGATACTTGCAATAAGCACGCCGTTTTAGCTCTTCAAACGGCGGTAAAGTATGAGATATTCTAATAATCTTAGCCTGCAGCAAAGCATCAAATATTCTATCACACTTGGCAATGTTAAAAGTAAACTTCATCTCTTCATCACGATTCTTATGAATCGGTTTCAGATCATTGCAAGTAAAGGGTTTGGCCTTAGATGGCCAAACAAATTCAGTAGCAAAAACATCACCCTCATCGTCCGAGTGATCACTATCATATTCCACCATATTCATCTTTGGACGATCGGCTTTGTATCTATGCACTTCTTTGAGATCTTTGCTTCGGCTTTCCTGAGCCAAAGCCCTTTGTAAAACTTGGTTAATATTTAAGAACTCATAGCCTTCTAGCTTTTCTCTAATGGGAGTTCTCAAACCACTCAGCACTAGGTCTGCCAAGTCTCTCTCGGTTATCACCAAACTAAAACATCGGTTTTTCGTTTCTCTGAATCTCTTGACGTAATCGGAGACCGATTCATCATGCTTCTGTTAACCGATGTTAGATGTGACAACTTGAGTTCATTGTCGCCGCTGTAAAAGTGATCATGAAATTTCTGCTCTAGTTGCGACCAAACTCGAATGGAACCATGAGGTAAAGAAGAAAACCATGAAAATGCGGTACCAGTTAATGATAAAGGAAATAAACGCACTTTCAACTCATTTAGTGAGCCTGCTTCACCTAATTGTGCCAAGTATTGACTAACATGCTCCCATGTGGTTTTTGTGCCCTCTCCATTGAACTTAACAAAATCTGGAATTTTATATCCTGGAGGGCACTGGATGGCATCAAAGTACTCGGGGTACGACTTTTGGTAAATCCGATTCCGAGGTAACTCAACCCCAAAATTCTCTTGAAGCATCTTAGCCATCTCCTCTCTAAGATTAGCTAAACCATCATCCATAGTGGACGATGAAGCTTGTGGCAGTGGCATAGGAGGAGTAGGGTTACTAGATGTAGGCAGGAATTGTGGCATGTATGTCGACCCATAATTTGGTAGCGGTCGAGTGGTTATAGCTGTAGGTAAGGTTTGGTTCGGCATTGCCACCGAACCTGGCATGCTCATAATAGGATTAATGGGTGCAACCACAATCTGATTTGTTTGGGTAGGATAATAAGCCATCGGCACGGGAGGCGCCGATGCAATAGGTAAAGCCAGATTAGGGTTTTGCACACTAGCAGCTACACCATCATTACCACCAGTCGATTGAGATGTATTCTTCTGAGCATTAGTATTTTCTATGAAAGTTTGATAGACTAGATTGTTACCATCAGCAATACGACTTTCAATCTCAGCTCACTGCTCAGGAGAAAAGACAGTACTTACAGAGGGTTTAACCTGCTCGGCTTGAAGAGGAGGGAACTTGATTTCTTCAATCGGAGTGATGTTGCCTTGGCGATCCTTCTTGAACTTTGCAAGGAACTCCTGCAAATCCTTCTCTTCGCGCGCCTTCTTGTACTCCTCATAGACTTGGCGATGATCAGCCGATATCTCATCAAGACTGGGCTTAATGATGTTATCAGCGTCTACCTCGGATGGCTTGGGAAGATCGGACATGGTGGATGATGACGATTAATCTTCGTTCCCCAGCGGAGTCGCCAAAAAGTGTGTTGACACACGAACACGTCACGTGTACCCTCGATGCCGGGGGTGATGTACCGCAGCTCACGTCGAAGGAGACCCGACCGACAGCGCGATACACAAGACAGTCGACGGGCGCTTTTGCAGACCCGAAAACCCCACACCCCCGGGAGGGACCCCGTCAGGGAGTGCGACGGCTATGGGCTGCCCTAGGTCGATTCGCTCGCCCCTAGAGCCTCGAGATTCGCAGGTCTCAAACACGAAGAACAGCGAAGAACGAGAGAGAAAACGGTGGAGAGGTAAAACGTAGATGAAAAAGTAGTATATTGATTTGTTCGATTGTGTGTTGTTCAATCGGCCGTCACCCCCAACATATATAAGAGGCGGATGGACTTCCTGTACAAGTAAAGGATTCATCTAGGCTTTCCTTACAAGAAAAAATACATCAATTCGCGTCCTAGAGTCCTAGTTCTATTCCAACTCAGATTTAGTCTGAATCTGGCCCAAACTCTGTCTTCCTTCTTGCGCGGGCCGCCGAGCTTGCATATGATCTCCGATCAAGACGGCCGAAATATCAAACTTGTGCGCCTCGATGATACAAACAACTCTCATGTTGATTACTTTTTCAAATAAGGCCATCTTGAATACCCTTCGAGGTCATCTTTACCTTCCAGTCGGACTCGGTCTTGCAGTAGACTGGATTATCCGAGTCTCGTAGTGAACTTGTAGGCCATATACTATCTTTGATGATGATGACTCCAAAACCAAAGTTTACCGTCTTGATGATATGCATAACTTCTGCATTGAACACTTCTTCATCCGAGGTCATCTTGATAAACTTTCGGGCACATGTTCAGTTTCACTCGGATTCGAGCTCATCCACTCGGATATTAGAGACTTCCACTCGGACCATCCGACTTGACCTTTTCACTCGGAAAACAATCTATCACTCGGATGACTATATTTTCACTCGGAAGACAAACTTTTACTCGATCGATAAGTTTTCACTCGACCTTTTACTCGATCGTTAGGTTTTCACTCGACCTTTTACTCGATCAGTAGGTTTTCACTCGACTTTTTACTCGATCGTTAGGTTTTCACTCGACCTTTTACTCGATCAGTAGGTTTTCACAAACTTTTACTCGATCGGTAGGCTTTCACTCGACCTTTTACTCGATCGGTAAGTTTTCACTCGACCTTTTACTCGATCGGTAAATTTTCACTCCGATGTAAAACTTTCACTCGACCGGTAAGTCTTCACTCAAAAAATAAGTTTTCACTCGATCGGTAAGTTTTTACTCAAAAGTTAAGATTTCACTCGACCGGTGAGTTTTCACTCGGATGGTAAGCTTTTCACTCGACCAAAAACATAGCCTGATCTTGATTTGTCTCCCCAGGTCTCATACGACCTCGGATTGAGACAAATTATATATGAAAATCGATCGGCTCGACGAGACGAAACTTTCTCGTGTTGAAGTTGTTCCGATTCAGGGACTTATTAAGGGCCTAATTGCTCGCACGACCCATCAGACAGGGTGTCTTGTACTTCGCGCCATATTTCCATTCAGCTTCGGTCTGCAATGTATCGCTTCTAACTTTTGCATATGAACTCGGATTGAGATGATTTATATATCAAAATTGATTGCCTCGACGAGACGAAGACAATTCCTTTAGAGTACTCCTTCATCCGAGGTCGTCTTGAAGGCATGATCGGCCGAAAACCACTCGGAATATTGAATTCTGCCACTCGGAATACAATTTCGGCCCCTACAATGGAGTCGGACGATGATAAACTAAACATCAAAGTTGTTCCACTCGGTGATGTGAAACTTTTCATGCTAAAAACCCTTTCACTCTGTATCTTGCCAAAATCAGGCGTCAACAGGCACTAATGCACTTGGTCTTGTTTTCATGCATAAGATTTTGAAAAGAAGGTCCAGGTGGATGTTTTGCTTCATTCCTTTCAACAAAATGTATGAATAATTGAATAGTAGAGTGCCATTGGAAAATTCCCTATTGCTATGTTTTTCTGTTGAACCAAAATAGCCCTAATGGATCGACGTGAATGTATAGTAATAAGTGACGCAACAAGTGTACAACCTCTTTGCCGTAGCCGTGTCGACCTCAGCATCATTGGGTTGGTCGCTGAAGTAGTTGAGGCAGAGGTGGCTGTCGGAGGTGTGGAGGAAGATCTGAGGAATCTATAGACGACGTCTAGGGCATTGCTCTGTTGTGATGGATCTTTCTGTCGTTGGAGCAGCTCCGGTGAGCCGTAAGACATCAAGGCTGAAGCAGCACAAGACACACATCGTCAATCTCAAGTGGGATTCTAATAGCATCTCCAATAGATGATGCAAAATGGATGTAAAATTAACATCACCAAAAACCACCTGACTACAAAAGATGAGGTAAAAACTGTTGACTCTGAACTTAACTATCGAAACTAAAATTAACTGTGGAATCTGAATGCTACTGTCGAAACTGAATGCAATGGTAGTAGAGAGACACTTGACATGCAGTTTAGGGAGGGCCTGCAGTTCATCTTCAACCTGCACACCCCTGAGCCGTCTGCCACCACCGGCTGAACCGCCGGCCCCAGTGCCGCCTCGCCGCCCCGAAACAACTCGCCGCCGCCGCCCCCACCCTGAACCCTAAGATAGATAGTGGGGTTCCTCTCTGGCGAGCCCCCGTCCCCGCTGCAGGTGGTTCTTCCTTAACTCCGGCGAGCCCCCCCCAACCCCTGAAAATCGACTGACCCAAAAGTCGATTCAGTCGACTGAAGTGTGGCTTAATCGGAGCAGAGCAGCAGCACGAGCGAGGGGGAGAGAAGCAGCAGCAGCTGGGTGAGCGAGCGATCGAGAAAGAGCCGGAGCAGCAGCAGCAGCGTGAGCGAGCGAGCGAGAGCCGGAGCAGCAGCAGTAGC
The DNA here is from genome assembly GCF_002162155.2 of Triticum dicoccoides. Lineage (NCBI taxonomy): Eukaryota > Viridiplantae > Streptophyta > Magnoliopsida > Poales > Poaceae > Triticum > Triticum dicoccoides. The sequence continues at coordinate 412,462,341 of NC_041391.1, read as the reverse complement.
GCGAGCGAGCGAGTGAGAGCCGGAGCAGCAGCAGCAGATCCGGCTGGTATGGACGCCGCCGCCGAAGGGGCCTCGCACTGGGGGAGTGCCATTGTGGAGATGTCGCCCGCGGCGTCGGCTTCAAGGTAGCCGCTCCATGGGGGTGCGGGATTGTCACACCCTAGCTAGTCATGCATTAGAGTGTTGCATCATGTTTACTCTTTCATCAGAAACTTGAAATGGGGATGACAGAACCCCCAGTCCTCTCTGAAACCAACTAGGGTTACTAAAATAATTTTTCAATGAACCTGAAATGCCCTTCTAAAATGCCCATCATTTTTGCCTTGGTTCAGAACCTCTGCCAAAAGTGGTGCACATTTTCCTAGGCCATCCTAGGGTTTTTGATTTAAATCATAAATATTTGAATTTGGGCATTTAAAATAATATAAAATATTTAAATGCTCAAATATCTCCAAACTAAAATGTTTCATGTTGGAAATAATCCAACTATGGGCCAGGAATAGTTTGGTGAATTTTTGAAGTTGCCTAGGTATTTTATTAAATTCAACAAAGTTGCAGATATATTAAATAAAAACAGAAACAGAAAAAAGGGAAAAACTTCCCTGTGCGGCCCAGCCAGCTGGCCGGCCCAGCAAGCCAGCCCAGCCCACCACCGCCGTCGTCCTCCTGGCGCCAGTCGGCCAGGCGTGTGGCCGGCGCGCGCGCACGGCCGGAGCGCCACGCCACCAGCCCGTCTGCCTGCCTCCCCCGCCAGCGCGACGCCGCGGCGCTTCTTCTCGGTGCCGCCCCGATCCCCTGGCCTTATCCCCCTCTCTCTCCCGTGCTGCTCTCTCTCTCTCTCTCTCACGGCCGAACACCACCGTCGCCGCCGTTCGCCATAGCCGCCGTCTCCGACCACCCCTCGCTCCCCCGACTAGCTCAGGAGCTCCGCCTCGACTCCCTCTTCCTCCCCACCGCTCCACAGCTCCCCGGAAGCCCTGCATCGCCGCCACGTCGCCGTTCCCCTCTTCGGGCTCCGACCACCGTCGCCGTCGATTCGCCGTCTCCAGCGCGTCCCCGAGCCCACTTCGACGCCCACTGCAACCGCGGTGAGCTACGCCACCGTTTCCCCCTCTCCTCCCCCTCGTTTCCCCACCGTAGCCTCCTCCCCACCACGGCCGAACCTCCGCCGTCGCCGAGCTCGCCATCGACGCAGCTCCGGTGACCATTTGGTCACCCCGGCGAGTCCAACAAGTTCGCAAGACCCCGTAGAGCATCCCTAGCGCCTCGCTTCGCTCGACTTCGAGCTCCAACCCCGTTCCCGTGCACGACCGAACCCCGGCGGCCGCAGCCGAGCTCGCCGCCGTCGACTCCGGCCACCCCGACCCCAACGGACTCCGCCAAGAGCTGCGGTTTGTCCTCAGCTCCACTCCGGTGGTCTCCGCGGCCCCTCTGGTGGCCGAAATGGCCAAAACCACTCCCGCCGCCGCGTCGGGCTCGCCGGCGGCTAAACGCCGGCAGCCGACTTTGACCTTGACCACGGGTGGGCCCTGGTTGACTCCCCTGAGTCAATGACAGGTGGGGCCCAGCCCTGTTAATTAAACAGGATTAGTTTTAATTAAATTTTAATTAAAATAATCACCCTGACATGCGGGACCCACTGTCAGGTTTGACCCAAACCTGTTCCGTTGACCTGCTGACGTCACACTGACGTCAGGCTGACGCAGTAATTGATTTTCTGGATTTAAATTAAATCAGGAAATTCCAGAATATTATTTAAACTTCAAAAATTCATAACTTTTATTCTGTAACTCCAAATTGGACAAATTATATATGAAAAATGATCAGAAAAATCCAATCTATCCATCTGTACTATTTTCATGCATGATCAAACAAGTTAAATTGATGTTTTAAGCAGAACAAGGAAAAGCACTTTAAAAGGCCATGTTTGAGTTTGAAATTTGAATCTTTGATTCAAATTTCTTCAAACCCTTCTGGCTTTAGTTGCATTAGCCCAACACACTCATATTGCCATGTTTCATGCATGCATCATATTGTTGCACATTGTTTGGTGATGGTTGTGTATCGGTGTACTTTGCGACAGGTTCTGCCTCCGAGGAGTACCGTGATTACCCTAACGAAGAACCGTATCAGTGCATCGAACCATCAGGCAAGCAACCAACCATTTGATCATATCGATACAATCCCATGTTCTCGCTCCTGCTCTCTTTTACTGCATTAAGACAACGCGTTTCAAACTGCTGTGTGCTACGGTAGTTGAACCCATTTCCTCTGCATGACCTGTCATTGCCACAGTAACTAGATGAAACCCACTAGCATGTGTAGGAGTTGTTTGAGCCATATGTATGTGTTGTTCCTACCTTGCTATGCCTGCTATGCTTAGAGTCGTGTCAGGTCTGGTTCATCTGGGTGATGGGCTAGAGTGAAATGTTATGTCGGTAATGAGAGTGGTGTGGTGAACACGATTTGGTAAAGGTATCGATGAGAGGCCATGTAGGAGTACATGGTGGGTTGTTTCATTGAAGCCGACCTTAAGCACTGAGATCTGTATGCGTGATTTAAGATACAGCTACTACCTTGCATTGGGCCCTGAAATATGACCCCGCTCGACTTCTTATTCACCCTAGCTCTCTGTCCAGGAGTTGCAAGTAGTTTCTGGTGTTTGTAGCCTACTGGAGGCCGTGGACAGCGCTGACCGTAGGGGTGGGCTGTGATGCGGTAGGTACGTGGCACGGTGTACCGAATACCCGTTAGGTATCTCGGGAACCCTGTTCACATCGTTCGGGGCCGTATGGGAAACCTCGGCCGGACTCCCTGCGGATGGAACCTGAATAGGCGATAAACCTGGACTAGAGGCTTAAGTGTTTAGGTAGGTCGTGGTCTACACCCACGTCGGCTTTCGCTTGAGGTCTGCCGAGCACATGTCGTGTGCAGACGCTAAGTGGTGGAAACATGTATGAAGAAGTACACCCCTGCAGGGTTATCATAATCTATTCGAATAGCCGCGTCCGCGGTAAAGGACTACTTGGTTGCCTATACAGTTCATAGACAAGTAAATGGAAACTGTTAAAAGCCTCAAGATAAGCGTGAGTGCCGAGGATGGCTCTTCCGTAGGAAGACGGAGGCGAATCCTCGGTAGTGTATTGAAGTGGTGAGTAGTGGACTCGTGTGCGCAAAACCATTTCAAGTTGGAGTATCGTAGGATAGTCTAGCCAAGAGTCAAAGCTGGCTTGCTGCAATAACTCCACCAACCCTTCTTGATAACATGCATGTATGTAGGATCTGATGTAAGTCTTGCTGAGTACCTTTGTACTCATGTTGCTATAATCTACATTTTACAGAAGACGCTGCAACCCCTTCTGATGGGTTCTACGTAGACGTTGACATCAACGAGTAGGCTAAAGACCCAGGTGGTGACCCTGAGCTTGTGAAGGACCACGTAGTATAGCTAGGCTTTCCAAGCCTCTTTTATTTTATTAGTTGTCTGTACTCAGACAAGTTACTTCCGCTGCTGGTTTGTATGACTGTATGATTTGTATGTTGGGTCGTGAGACCCGTACCTTTGTGTATGTTATGTATGGCTCTCTGAGCCTTAAATAAAGTACTTGTGTCATAGAGTCATGTTGTGATGCTTCGTTGTATTTGCACATATCGAGCATATTGTGTGTATGATTGAAATGCTTGGTATGTGTGGGATCTGACTATCTAGTTGTTTATCTTTAGTAGCCTCTCTTACCGGGAAATGTCTCCTAGTGTTACCGCTGAGCCATGGTAGCTTGCTACTGCTCTGGAACACTTAGGTTGGCCGGCATGTGTCCTTCTTCGTTCCTGTGTCTGTCCCTTCGGGGAAATGTCACGCTTTGAGTACCGGAGTCCTGTTAGCCCGCTACAGCCCGGTTTACCGGAGTCCTGCTAGCCCAGTGCTACAGCCCGGACCCACTTGCTGATGACCGACACGTTCGAAGCTGGGTCATGGATGCCTGTCCCTGTAAGTCTGTGCCACTTTGGGTTTACGACTAGTCATGTCAGCCCGGGCTCTTTATCATATGGATGCTAGCGACACTATCATATACGTGAGCCAAAAGGCGCAAACGGTCCCGGGAAAAGGTAAGACGACACCCGTGGGGATACCGTGCGTGAGGCCGCAAAGTGATATGAGGTGTTACCAGCTAGATCGATGTGACATCGAGTCGGGGTCCTGACAGCGTTGTGGCATCAGAGCCGGACTGCCTGTAGGTTCTCCAAGCCAAACTGGTCGATGTTGAGTCTAGAAATTCTTTAGTTATATGTAGGGGAATTGTTTGTGGGTTGGAACGTAAGGCTCTTTTTACTCCTGATACCTTATGACTTTCTGATCTGAGTCAGTCCATTCTTCCACCGGGGGTTAAGGAATTAGGATCTGTTCTCTCTATCAGGATCACGAGTTACTAATCAGTAGTACCTTATAAGTTTGATGGTTACCAGCCTAGTTCAGTTCTACTACCACATTATGTTGCCAGAATGGTTTCAGAACTTTGATATGGTGATGTTGAGTGTGTACGAAATCCTTTGTCAAATGTCTCAAATCCTTTTTGAGCATTTACAGCTGTTATGCTGCCGAAATTTTGCTAGAAATTCTAATGCCTTTGCATTATGATTGTGCTTTCAGATGGCCACTCGCGACCTCAATCAAGTGGTTCGCCTGACTCGATGCCTAGATGTACCCGGCCATACTGCTAAGTTGGTCAGGGTAATGACTGAGGCTGGATATCGCTGGTATCCCGAGTACACGGTCGAAGAGCAATTCCGAGACTTTAATCAAAGCCAGTATCTCTGCACTGTCAGGATATTTCCATCTTATCCTGGATCCACCGAGCCTCTTCACTGCTCTTATGGACTCGGGGTTACCATTGAGATGGCTGTGCAGGACGCCGCCTACTCTATGATGACCATTATGCGGGTCAGATCTGGCCTATTTCGGGACTCTGATTTCCGGTATATGCCAGGATCACTTCCGGGAGCACAAGGGTATCTCCAGGCTATCTATGCTGACCCCACCCAGGAGGATTCACGGACTCGCACCACTGCTGAGATGCTCGAGGATAAGGACCGTGAAAATCGGGCCTTGAGGTTAGAGCTCTTCAATACCCGTGCTGACCACTGGGCCACTTTGACTCGGTTCGCACCGGCGGTGCAAGCTGGATATTTAGATATGCGCGATCTCTATCCTGTGAGGTCCGCTCTGCCAGACGTGATGGTTTGGCGTGATGTAGGAGGCATCACCCCACCTCGCGGTCCCCGCAGGCCACCGTTTGTTGGTCCAAGGCCTCATCCTAGCCCCTATGGTCCACAAGCTTCGCGAGATCGTCTGTTTCCGGATGATCATGTTGAGCTTCCAGGCTATGGAGGTGACTTCTACGAGGACTACTACGGATCGGTCTGAGTTAGCAGTAGTATCACTAGTTCGCACTAGCTGTGTCTTCTATCGTCCCGCGTGACTCGTGGGTTATGACCTAGTTTGTACTCCTTCCGGAGGTGTAGGAAAATGATGTATAGGAGCTTGGAATGCCTCCGATGAGATGTAATCCTCTTTTCACCGTAATAGTACTTTGTTTGGTCTTGTACTAAACTCTGTATGGTGTGTATGACGATGGAATAAAAGAAGCAGTTCTGTTTTTACCATGTCATACGGATGATCATCTTGCATTTCGAGTTATTCCTTGCATTTTTATCCTATGTCGGAATTTTATCATCCTGACTAAATCATTGTCTTGTTTACCTAGGATGGTCAACACGCGCGCTAACCCTGCTTCTCAAGAGCAGGCCGAAGGCAGTGAAGCCAGGAATGAAAATCTGCCTCATCCTCCTTCACTAGCCGAGGTGATGATGGAAGCTGAGAGAAACAAGCGGGAGACAAACCGTTTGTTGGAGCGTATTGAACAGAATACAGCACACCATCAGAGGGCTAACGTGGTGTCACTCAGTGATTTTATCAAATTGCATCCACCCACGTTCCACCACTCCGTCGAGCCTCTCGACGCTGATGACTGGCTTCGCAGTATCTCTCACAAACTGCGTTCCGCGCTGGTAGCGGAGGCTGACAAGGTCACCTTTGCTGCATATCATCTTGAAGGCCCCGCCAGTCTATGGTGGGAGAATTATGGAGCTATGCGCCCGGCGGGCCATGTCACTACTTGGGCTGAGTTCAGTGAGGCTTTCCGTGAACATCACATTCCGGAGGGTCTCATGGACCGTAAACGTGAAGAATTTTGCAGTTTCACCCAAGGCCGACTGTCTGTGGATGCTTACAGCAGGGAGTTTGGTAATCTCGCACGATATGCAACCGAGGAAGTTTCTACTGACGCCAAGAAGCAAGCAAGGTTCCGTAAGGGCCTTAGTCCTGAGCTTCGCCGCGACCTCCGTCTGCATGAGTGCACATCTTTTTCGAAACTTGTCAACAAAGCCATCAGTGCTGAAACTGGTCAGACTGACTATGACGCAACACGCAAGCATGGACGTGACACGGGTTCCTCATCCGGTGCTGGTCCTCAGAAGCGCCGCGTGTGGGTGCCCAACACCGCCCTGCCACCCAGGTTCACACCGAGGCCATCTTTCCAGGCGCCTCGCCCTGTACAACAGTCTGCTCCAGCCAAGCCCTATGGGGGTCCAACCAATAATGTTCCTCCACGTACCAGTTCCGTGACTTGTTTCAAGTGTGGGGAATCTGGCCACTATATGCGTGAGTGTCCCCAGACCAACCCCAATCAATCTGCTAAAGCTGTTGGCCGTGGCAAGCCGACAGGAAAAGTATTCCACGCCAAGCCGGTCCCCGCTTCACGTGGCCATGTCAATTGTATTTCTGCCGAAGAAGCTCAAGAGGATCCCAACGTCGTTCTCGGTACGCTTCTTGTTAATTGCCACCCGGCATCTATCCTTTTCGATACAGGAGCCTCTCATTCCTTTATATCTGAAAATTATGCTCGTTTGCATAACGTTGCATTCTGTGACATGCCATCCACTATGGAAATCTCTACCCCTGGGTCTAGATGGCAGACCTCTAGGGTAAGTTATGGAAATGAGATCCAAGTCGACAGACTTGTTTTCCTTGCGTCTTTGATAGCCCTTAAATCTTCAGATATTAATATCATTCTGGGTATGGACTGGATGTCAGCTCATCAAGCCAAAATTGATTGCTTCTCTAGGACTGTTCAACTCACCCATCCTTCGGGGAAGATAGTCAATGTCTTGACCCGAATAGCCAAGCGACAATTATATTCTCTTAACGCCAGCCCTTTGCCAGACCTTGAGGACGTTCCGGTAGTCCGTGACTTCCCGGATGTCTTCCCAGAAGAATTGCCAGGTGTTCCACCTGACAGGGATGTTGAGTTCGTAATAGACCTCATTCCAGGAACCGTTCCGATTGCTAGAAGACCTTATAAGATGGCACCACTAGAACTAGCCGAGCTTAAGAAACAACTCGATGAGTCCTTGAAAAAGGGTTTCATCCGACCTAGCTCATCTCCGTGGGCTTGCCCCGTCCTATTCGTCAAGAAGAAGGATGGTACGGACCGGATGGTTGTAGATTACCGACCTGTCAATTTGGTCACAATCAAGAACAAATATCCACTTCCCAGGATCAACGACCTGTATGATCAGCTCGCTGGATCCTCAATCTTCTCCAAGATGGATTTGAGGTTGGGCTACCATCAAATCAAAATCAGAAACGGGGACATTCCTAAAACGGCCTTTGTTACTCGTTATGGCCAATACGAGTACACCGTCATGTCTTTCGGATTAACCAACGCTCCAGCCACCTTTTCTCGGTTAATGAACTCAATCTTCATGGAGTATTTGGATAAGTTCGTCGTGGTTTACCTCGATGATATACTCATCTACTCCAAGAACGAGGAAGAACATGCCGAACATCTAAGGCTAGTGTTGCAGAAACTTCGAGAGCATCGCCTTTATGCCAAATTTTCTAAATGTGAATTCTGGTTGTCAGAAGTGACCTATTTGGGTCATGTAATATCTGGTAAAGGTATTGCTGTTAACCCTGAGCGAGTTCAAGCCGTCCTTAATTGGACTCCACCTGAATCGGTCAAGCAAGTTCGGAGTTTTCTGGGCTTAGCGAGCTATTGTCGTCGCTTTGTCGAGAACTTCTCCAAAGTTGCCAAACCTCTAACCGAGCTCCTCAAGAAAGATAAGAAGTTTGAGTGGACTCCACAATGTGAGCACAGCTTTCAGGAACTGAAAAGACGCCTGACTTCTGCTCCCGTACTGGTACCGCCAGACTTCTCCAAGGACTTTGTTATCTACTGCGACGCCTCGCGACAAGGACTAGGTTGCATTCTCATGCAAGATCGACACGTAATTGCCTACGCTTCACGGCAACTGCACCCACATGAGGAGAATTATCCTACTCATGATCTAGAGCTTGCAGCCGTAGTCTATGCACTTAAGACCTGGCGACATTACCTCCTCGGTAATCGTTGCGAAATATTCACTGATCACCAAAGTCTGAAGTATATTTTCACCCAACCGGATTTGAATCTCAGGCAGAGACGTTGGGTTGAATTGATCACCGACTTCGACTTAGGAATAACCTACACCCCAGGGAAAGCCAACGTCATGGCTGATGCGCTAAGTCGTAAATCTTATTGTAACAACCTGATGTTACAACAAAGTCAACCGCTTCTGCATGAGGAATTTCGGAAGCTTAACCTTCACATTGTTCCTCAAGGTTTTCTCTCCACCTTGGTGGCAAAACCTACCCTTACGGATCAAATTATCAAAGCACAGAAGGTAGATCCGGGAATCTCCCGCATCAAGAGGAACATTCAGAAAGGAATTGCGGATTGTTTCTCCATTAATGATCAAGGAGTCGTATACTTCGGGAATCGACTAGTAGTTCCCAAAGTGTGCAACCTAAGGCGATTAATCCTTAAGGAAGCTCATGAATCTCCTCTCACTATTCATCCCGGTAGTACTAAGATGTATCAGGACCTACGCCAGAGGTTCTGGTGGACTAGGATGAAGAGAGAAATTGCTCAGTATATTGCAAATTGCGACGTCTGTCGTCGTGTAAAAGCAGAGCATCAACGGCCTGCTGGCACCCTTCAACCCCTAGCTATTCCTGAATGGAAATGGGATAAAATTGGCATGGATTTCATTACCGGTTTTCCCAGGACCAAGAGAGGGAATAATGCTATTTTCGTCGTGGTCGATCGTCTTTCCAAAGTAGCCCACTTCTTACCTGTTCGTGAGAGTATAACCGCTAGTCAGCTGGCAGATTTGTACATCTCCCGAATAGTGTCTCTCCATGGTGTTCCTTTGGAAATTAACTCGGATCGAGGAAGTCTTTTCACCTCTCGATTTTGGGAAAGTTTCCAAAATGCTATGGGAACCCGTCTTTCCTTTAGCACCGCTTTCCACCCTCAGTCGAGTGGTCAAGTGGAACGCGTCAACCAAATTCTAGAAGACATGCTTCGAGCCTCTGTTATCTCATTCGGAATGGATTGGGAGAAGTGCCTTCCATTTGCCGAATTCGCTTATAACAACAGCTATCAATCTAGCTTGGGTAAAGCCCCTTTTGAAGTTCTCTATGGACGACGGTGTCGAACACCCCTTAACTGGTCAGAGACCGGGGAAAGACAATTCTTTGGCCTGGATATGATTCAGGAAGCAAAAGAACAAGTTCGCATCGTTCGTGAAAAGTTGAAAACAGCCCAATCCCGTCAAAAGAGTCAATATGACCGAAAACATAAGGCTGTGACTTTCGAGGTTGACGAGAAGGCTTATCTTCGGGTCACCCCTCTGAAGGGAACCCATCGTTTCGGTATCAAAGGCAAATTGGCTCCTCGTTACATTGGACCTTTTCGCATTCTTGCCAAATGAGGAGAAGTTGCCTACCAGTTGGAACTACCTCCGCACCTCTCCAGAGTTCACGATGTCTTCCACGTTTCTCAACTCAGGCGTTGCTTCTCGGATCCTATCCGTGAAGTGGACCACGAAACGCTTGATCTCCAAGATGATCTTACATATCGAGAGTACCCCATTCGTATCCTCGATCAGGCCGAACGTACCACACGACGTCATAATATCAAGTTTCTCAAGGTTCAATGGTCGCACCATTCTGAGGATGAAGCAACTTGGGAAAGGGAGGATCGTCTTCGACTTGAATATCCCGCCTTCTTCCCGGAGGAACCCAAATCTCGGGACGAGATTCTTTTGAGTGGGGGTGAGTTGTCACACCCTAGCTAGTCATGCATTAGAGTGTTGCATCATGTTTACTCTTTCATCAGAAACTTGAAATGGGGATGACAGAACCCCCAGTCCCCTCTGAAACCAACTAGGGTTACTAAAATAATTTTTCAATGAACCTGAAATGCCCTTCTAAAATGCCCATCATTTTTGCCTTGGTTCAGAACCTCTGCCAAAAGTGGTGCACATTTTCCTAGGCCATCCTAGGGTTTTTGATTTAAATCATAGATATTTGAATTTGGGCATTTAAAATAATATAAAATATTTAAATGCTCAAATATCTCCAAACTAAAATGTTTCATGTTGGAAATAATCCAACTATGGGCCAGGAATAGTTTGGTGATTTTTTGAAGTTGCCTAGGTATTTTATTAAATTCAACAAAGTTGCAGATATATTAAATAAAAACAGAAACAGAAAAAAAGGGAAAAACTTCCCTGTGCGGCCCAGCCAGCTGGCCGGCCCAGCAAGCCAGCCCAGCCCACCACCGCCGTCGTCCTCCTGGCGCCAGTCGGCCAGGCGTGTGGCCGGCGCGCGCGCACGGCCGGAGCGCCACGCCACCAGCCCGTCTGCCTGCCTCCCCCGCCAGCGCGACGCCGCGGCGCTTCTTCTCGGTGCCGCCCCGATCCCCTGGCCTTATCCCCCTCTCTCTCCCGTGCTGCTCTCTCCCTCTCTCTCTCACGGCCGAGCACCATCGTCGCCGCCATTCGCCGTAGCAGCCATCTCCGGCCACCCCTCGCTCCCCCGACTAGCTCAGAAGCTCCGCCACGACCCCCTCTTCCTCCCCACCGCTCCACAGCTCCCCGGAAGCCCTGCATCGCCGCCACGTCGCCGTTCCCCTCTTCGGGCTCCGACCACCGTCGCCGTCGATTCGCCGTCTCCAGCGCGTCCCCGAGCCCACTTCGACGCCCACTGCAACCGCGGTGAGCTACGCCACCATTTCCCCCTCTCCTCCCCCTCGTTTCCCCACCGTAGCCTCCTCCCCACCACGGCCGAACCTCCGCCGTCGCCGAGCTCGTCGTCGACGCAGCTCCGGTGACCATTTGGTCACCCCGGTGAGTCCAACGAGTTCGCAAGACCCCGTAGAGCATCCCTAGCGCCTCGCTTCGCTCGACTTCGAGCTCCAACCCCATTCCCGTGCACGACCGAACCCCGGCGGCCGCAGCCGAGCTCGCCGCCGTCGACTCCGGCCACCCCGACCCCAACGGACTCCGCCAAGAGCTGCGGTTTGTCCTCAGCTCCACTCCGGTGGTCTCCGCGGCCCCTCTGGTGGCCGAAATGGCCAAAACCACTCCCGCCGCCGCGTCGGGCTCGCCGGCGGCTAAACGCCGGCAGCCGACTTTGACTTTGACCACGGGTGGGCCCTGGTTGACTCCCCTGAGTCAATGACAGGTGGGGCCCAGCCCTGTTAATTAAACAGGATTAGTTTTAATTAAATTTTAATTAAAATAATCACCCTGACATGCGGGACCCACTGTCAGGTTTGACCCAGACCTGTTCCGTTGACCTGCTGACGTCACACTGACGTCAGGCTGACGCAGTAATTGATTTTCTGAATTTAAATTAAATCAGGAAATTCCAGAATATTATTTAAAACTTCAAAAATTCATAACTTTTATTCTGTAACTCCAAATTGGACAAATTATATATGAAAAATGATCAGAAAAATCCAATCTATCCATCTGTACTATTTTCATGCATGATCAAGCAAGTTAAATTGATGTTTTAAGCAGAACAAGGAAAAGCACTTTAAAATACCATATTTGAACTTAAAATTTGAATCCTTGATTCAAATTTGTTCAAACCCCTCTGTTCTTAGTTGCATTAGCCCAACCCACTCATATTGCCATGTTTCATGCATGCATCATATTGTTGCACATTGTTTGGTGATGGTTGTGTATCGATGTCCTTTGCGACAGGTTCTGCCCCCGAGGAGTACCGTGATTACCCTAACGAAGAACCATATCAGTGCATCGAACCATCAGGCAAGCAACCAACCATTTGATCATATCGATACAATCCCATGTTCTCGCTCCTGCTCTCTTTTACTGCATTAAGACAACGCGATTCAAACTGCTGTGTGCTACGGTAGTTGAACCCATTTCCTCTGCATGACCTGTCATTGCCACAGTAACTAGATGAAACCCACTAGCATGTGTAGGAGTTGCTTGAGCCATATGTATGTGTTGTTCCTACCTTGCTATGCCTGCTATGCTTAGAGTCGTGTCAGGTCTGGTTCATCTGGGTGATGGGCTGGAGTGAAATGATTATGTCGGTAATGAGAGTGGTGTGGTGAACACGATTTGGTAAAGGTATCGATGAAAGGCCATGTAGGAGTACATGGTGGGTTGTTTCATTGAAGCCGACCTTAAGCACTGAGATCTGTATGAGTGATTTAAGAATCAGCTACTACCATGCATTGGGCCCGAAACCAATGGACCCTCTCGGCTTCTTATTCACCCTAGTTCTCCGTCCAGGAGTTGCAAGTAGTTTCTGGTGTTTGTAGCCTACTGGAGGCCGTGGACAGCGCTGACCGTAGGGGTGGGCTGTGATGCGGTAGGTACGTGGCCGGGTGTACCGAATACCCGTTAGGTATCTCGGGAACCCTGTTCACATCGTTCGGGGCCGTATGGGAAACCTTGGCCGGACTCCCTGCGGATGGAACCTGGATAGGCGATAAACCTGGACTGGAGGCTTAGGTGATTAGGTAGGTCGTGGCCGACACCCACGTTGGGCTTCCGCTTGAAGGTTGCCGAGTACATGTCGTGTAAACGACGGTAAGTGGTGAGAGCGTGTATGAAGAAGTACCCCCTGCAGGGTTAACATGATCTATTCGAATAGCCGCGTCCGCGGTAAAGGACTACTTGGTTGCCTGTACAATTCATAGACAAGTAAATGGAAACTACTAAAAGCCTCAAGATAAGTGTGAGTGCCGAGGATGGCTCTTCCGTAGGAAGACGGAGGCGGATCCTCGGTAGTGTATTGAATTGGTGAGTAGTGGACTCGTGTGCGCAAAACCATTTCAAGTTGGAGTATCGTAGGATAGCCTAGCCAAGAGTCAAAGCTGGCTTGCTGCAATAACTCCACCAACCCTTCTTGATACTAAGCATGTATGTAGGATCTGATGTAAGTCTTGCTGAGTACCTTTGTACTCATGTTGCTATAATTTACATTTTTACAGAAGACGCTGCAACCCCTTCTGATGGGTTCTATGTAGACGTTGACATCAACGAGTAGGCTGAAAGACCCAGGTGGTGACCCTGAGCTTGTGAAGGACCTTGTAGTATAGCTAGGCTTCCCAAGCCTCTTTTATTTTACTAGTTGTCTGTACTCAGACAAGCTACTTCCGCTGCTGGTTTGTATGACTGTATGACTTGTATGTTGGGTCGTGAGACCCATACCTTTGTGTATGTCATGTATGGCTCTATGAGCCTTAAATAAAGTACTTGTGTCATAGAGTCATGTTGTGATGCTTCGTTGTATTTGCACATATCGAGCATATTGTGTGTATGATTGAAATGCTTGGTATGTGTGGGATCTGACTATCTAGTTGTTTATCTTTAGTAGCCTCTCTTACCGGGAAATGTCTCCTAGTGTTACCGCTGAGCCATGGTAGCTTGCTACTGCTCTGGAACACTTAGGTTGGCCGGCATGTGTCCTTCTTCGTTCCTGTGTCTGTCCCTTCGGGGAAATGTCACGCTTTGAGTACCGGAGTCCTGTTAGCCCGCTACAGCCCGGTTTACCGGAGTCCTGCTAGCCCAGTGCTACAGCCCGAACCCACTTGCTGATGACCGACACGTTCGAAGCTGGGTCATGGATGCCTGTCCCTGTAAGTCTGTGCCACTTTGGGTTTACGACTAGTCATGTCAGCCCGGGCTCTTTATCATATGGATGCTAGCGACACTATCATATACGTGAGCCAAAAGGCGCAAACGGTCCCGGGAAAAGGTAAGACGACACCCCTGGGGATACCGTGCGTGAGGCCGCAAAGTGATATGAGGTGTTACCAGCTAGATCGATGTGACATCGAGTCGGGGTCCTGACAGGGATGGAGCACCGTCGGCGCCGGGAGGTCGAGTTAAGGAGAAGGTGCGATGCGATGAGTGTACAACCTCTTTGGTGGCGCCGAGTAGGCCTCGGCTTCGTCCGAGGAGTCGGTGAGGATGCTGCGGTTCTGGTGGAGCAGGTTAAGGCGGCGCTATGGGGATGGAGCAGCCGCGATAGACGAGGCGATCACCGGAGCAGCTCCTTGGAGGTGTAGGATGGGGCGGCTGAACCGGCGGGACTGCGAGATGAACGACGGATCCTCATCCGGGGAGGTGGACGAGGGACGTCGAGCTGTTGCGGTGGACGACGTCATTGGGGAAGAGGCTCCGGCTGGGCAGCGGTGACGTGGTGGACGGAGGAGGGTGGGGTTTCGCGGCTGGAGCGGAGAGGTTATGGCAGCCTGGGATTTCGAATGGCAAAACGGGGGCGATGGGAGGGGGTGAAGCATGACTTACGGACGCGCTTGTCCAAAATGTAGGGTGTGTTACAAAAGTACCCCCCACCAATTTGAACTAGCGGCCCTTTCCGCTTAGGGTTAGAAGGGGGATTTCGCGTGTCGGGATTTGGCAGCTGGAGGGAGTTTTCGCGCGCGTTGTAATTTCGGGATAGCAAGGCGCGGGTTGTGAAGGCGTCAGTTTTGGGAGCACGATATCTGAATTTTTGGGATATAACCAGACGCGGGTTGAATTTTAGGGACAAGCCTAACGTGTAGTAATAATATACTTTTTTTGACTGCATAGTAATATTGTACTTGTACGTACCAAATCAATTCGCACTTCGCTCAACCAAAAAGAAAACGAAAAAAATAAAACTATTCACACCACACAAAGAGAGAGTCTTGCCCCGTTTTACTATACAAATGCTGTTCAAAGCTACTCCCTCCTTCCATCTATATAGGGCCTAATGCGTTTTTCGATGCTAACTTTGACCAAATATTAGTGCAATGATATATGACATGCAACTTACACAAAGCACACCGTTAACTTCGTCTGTGAAAGGTTCTTTCAATGATATAATTTTCACATTGTGCATGTCATGTACTATTAATCTTGTCAATAGTCAAAGGCGGTCTTAAAAATCTGATTACGCCCTATATAGATGGAAGGAGGGAGTATGAATCCATGTTATGTCCGATTATTTTTTTTCGCTTTGCCGTATAATGCATGTAACCTACTCATACCAACATTTTAGTGCATTCCAAATGTCTATACTACCGCTGCAATTCGAACTAAATTTGAATTCGTTTCTCTATTTCAATAAGAATCTACAATCATGATTGTTGCCAACTTCAACCATCACTCATGTATTACCTTAATAACACACCACATGATTACTATAGAGATAGATATGAACTATGTGTACTACATGAACTCGAATTCTATTTTTTGAATACACTTGATGTTGATTCCAAATAATAGCACATTTGATGTACTAACTATATATTCATAATCTAAACCATGTTCCATACGTACACCATGTTTATCACACAAAGTATAGTGCCCCGCCCCCTACATTATGACAAGTATTTAGACCTGAGTTGCAAAAGCCACACATTAGCCCAAATTATAATCATTGTTGTACATTATGATATCTTCTTCAAGTATCCGTATCCACCTTTTTATAATGAATTATGATCTTTCTTTTACACCTTCACGATCCTCTTCTATTTGTAGCTAGCTAGCACTAACTTTCTATCGTGCATGCACACGCCCGCCCCCCTCACACACCCTTAGCGTCCCCTCCATCACGCACGTTCATTATTTCTCTTTAGGTCGTCCACCAGCGATGTGTGTAGGCCCCCGGCTCCTTCTTTCTGTCACACACCGGTCGATATACCTCTCTAGCCAAGTGTGCCTACAACATATACTTCCCCTCTTCTCTTCTCACCGTCCATGCCCCCATATGTCCAATACGATTCCACGCAGGTGCACACTCCCGCCCCTCTTTTCATTAGTCACATGCTCGCACACTCCTCCCCCTCGACATGGTAGGCCTCTCGCACCACCTCCTAGCCACACTCTCTCCCCCTGTTTGCCTCTCCGGACCTTATTTGCTTCTAACACATGCAGGCGTGTATATGAACTGATCTCCCTACATATATCCAGGTCGACTATAATTCATTTTCACGAAGCACCGATACACTTACCTCGCTAGTTATGTCTCTCCTTTTCTCGGACACACGACGGTTGATCTTCCTATGTAGTTACGCATGCTTACCACAACCATATCTTCTCCCCTCATCATCCTTGAATACCTCCCGACCCGTCTCTCACACGCACGTGCATAGACAGACAGACATCCCCCGCCCTCTCTTATTGATATTGCACTCATACCCTCCGTTTGTCTAGCCGGCCTCTCCCACCATTTGTGAGACGCCACTCCACCACCAACCCTCCGACGCTCTACCTTTGTCTTTTTCCCAACCTTATTCCTCTGCTACACATATCCATGGATGTCGATCGATCTCCCTCAATACATAGCTAGGTCTCTCTCCTTCCCCAGACATATACTAGTTAACCGGTCTCTACCCCCCACACACCGATAGTCGAACGTTGTAGGTAGGTATCCATGCCACAGAGAAGAACTGCACCTCTGCCCTCTCAAATTCCAGTAGGCCAGCCACCCTGTATCTTTGACGTGGGCAAACACAAATTCGATGGCACTCTTTATCGATCGCGCAGCCACACACTTCATCCATGTTTTCAATTCTATCGATATCTCACGTCCATGACTCCGTTTCACACACATTGCATATGTTACGTTTTTCTGATTGAGATATCATCAACACATTGCCTCTGTTTCGCACAAACCATGTCTCTCACACCCACCCACGTACGTACCTGCACCTAAAGAAGAAGTGCACATAGGACGCACGTACTCACGTCTCGTTCCTGGCCATACCCGCGCGGGTACATGGTGGAGTTTGTTTCTATACGAAAAGGCAGCCCACGTGATAATTTGACGCGTGTAGCGGTTGTTTACTCGAAGGAGGGTCGGGTACCAAAACCAGAATATAAAACGATTGCCGTGGGGAAAATGGAAAAATGGGTTTGTCTCTCGTGAGTCTCGTCACACAATCTCACACAAGGCCGCCGTGGCCTCTCTCTCTCAGCGTTGGTCAGTGATCTGGCCGCATCCCGTCCGCCGGCAGAAAGGGAGGATGTGCATCGTCTCTCCGTTCGACGGCGTTGAGGCAGCTCGTCTCGATCTGCGGTACCCGCCGTTCTCTCTGACCAAGCTCCGGCGCGGTAGGGCCTTTGCCACTTGCTCGCTGTCGCAGTATGGGCAGATCCCGGCCGCCGGCGCCCTCCTAGTAACATCCCGACGACCCTCAGGTACAGTTTCCTCTGGCCTTGCTCCACTGCCCATCTTCCCACGTTGCTGCATGTGGATCTTCTTTAGTTGTTTGCTTAAATCGTATCTCGGCCGGCGTACTTTCCATCTTGCAATCTCGTCCTCAAACCATTTTTGATAAACCACCATGTGCCATCTTTCCCTTTTTACATGGAACATGCTTCTTTTTTGTCGGCGTATGTGTCTTCAACTCGTGTTATTGGGCAGTAATTGTTTCCTTTGGACCTCCTTTTGCAAACAGGGCTATCCATTTTCACCTCGTTGCTATTGCGACCTTTTGGTGAACTGCACAAATCACTTTTCTGAAGAGTGTTTTGTGCAGTTCCGCCAAAATGTCACACGGGCAACGTTTTTACATTTTTGTGGACTGCGGAAAGGGAGATTGGTTTTGCTATCCTCCTCATCCAACTCCGTGCCTAATATTCTCCGATAAGAAGTTAGTCCTAAAGAGAGATCGTAGAGGTGATCGACTTCTATTTATGTGTGTTATGTTTCATCATCTAGTTCCACTATTATTGTAATCACACTGACTGGATATCTTTGCAAACAGGGATGGTCCGCCCGATTTTGGTGGAGCTGCACAAAATGATCGGATTGTGGTGTCCTTCATACACCTCTTTTTTGGCTACAGAGCTGGGTGAAACTAGCTGCCAAGCAATGAACATTGTGCCAAGGAAATGGAGCCATGCCTATGAACAACATCGATCAATTATACTTTTTTCTTTATTTGTACACCTTCTCACAACTTTGTCTTCAGTTGTGATGTGAATATTGGCGCTGATCTGCGAACCATTGAGATGCATTAGCCATGGTAGTTTCATTTGTATTTGATGGAATGTTGTAACGAGATAATCTCGAGGCAAGACACATGAATCCTAAGTTGAAACCTTTTTTTTCCTGCGGGGACTAGAGTTGAAACCTTCATAGCATCACAGTACAATTTCATCAAAATTATGCATATAAACAAATCCCGAAGGATTGATAGCAATGCCAGAAACAATTCAACTTCGTTTCGCCGACATGTTGGACATCCTTCATCCGACTCCACCTGCCATGCATCAATATTGAGTGCACAACACAACTTCAGGGAAAGATTCACCCCGGTCGTTGCGCCGCAGTAGTAATGACTAGTGAGCAGTCAAATCACAGAGCCCCACCTTTGCCACAGTAAGTTGCTCGGACGAAGCAACCATCATTTCTCTGTTCCTTGAATCTGCTGGTACTCCCATATTCCCACAGTAAATTTGCTCGGGCGGATCAACCATCACTATATCCTCTCACGTGTGATGACCACAGGAGCTATCCATTCAGATTGCATGTTAAAAAAATAAAGGTCGATAACTAATGCGGCAAACTTTCAAAAAAAAACTAATGCGGCACTTCGGGCCAACGCGGCCAGATCGCATTTTGCACGAGAAATTACACACCATATTTCATTGACATGTGGTCCCGTTCCAACATATCAGTGAGACGACGGCGAGTAGTAGGAGTATTTCCGAACTGACGTGTAGGCTGGGGCGCCCCTTCGTGAACCGTGGAAAACTGGCAACCGTCCACCGACCTTCGCCTTTCCCTCTTGATTTGGAACTGCCGTCGCATGCTCTTCCTCTCCCGCCTCCATTTTCCTTCAGCCCTTCACGCTTTCTTCTGCCATTGTTCGATCGTCTTCTCCATGGAGGGAACAGGAAAGAAACGACCCCGTTATTCTTGCCCCGATCTGAAAGATGACGTGGTGAAGGAACTCATTGATCGGTGCGACGTCATCACCTCAGCTAGCATGGCAAGTTCGTTCAAGCCCATTCTTGACTCAACTAATAACATCATTACAAGGAACCCAAGAGTCAAGGAATGGTTTGATCTCCCCTACCTTCTTCGCCGTGACCCTAATGACCGGCGCCGTCACGACGGAGGCCTCGCCGTGTGCAAGTTGATGCCGTTTGATAATGATACGTATGATGTTAAGATGCCATCTCTTGAGGGCAAGGACTGGGCAGGCGCAAATGAAGATTGGGTTGTTTACATTAGGTCCAAGTGCGAGTGGGAACTTGTGAATGTGTACACTCGTGACTGGGTTCCACTTCCAAAAATCTCAGCAGACTGCCCAGAGGTTGAGCACACCAGTATTGTACGCATGTTCAAATACAATCATGGTGACTGTCTTCTACGGAAGATAGCAATTTCTCGAGTCCCTACCCGCTCTTGGAATTACAACAACTATGAAGTTGTTGCTATCTTCGACAAGCTTGTTGCCGTCGTTGCTGGTTTGACTCGATGGACATTGCTCAAAAATCAGTTTCTGTACACGGATGAGTACTGTGATGCAATTGAATACGAGGGCCTTGTGTTTGCTGCCACCACTCGTGGCACTGCTTTTGCATGGAATCGTTATGATTTCGGTACGTTTGTCTTCCACCGTAATTATAATTTTTTCATCCACATGCATGCGGGTTAGCAAGTTTCCCTTTACTAATTAACCTTCTTCTTGTGTTTCCAAGGTCCTGTGAAAATTCCACCACCTATAATTGAAAACTTTTATAACCAAGGGGGAGATGACGATGGTGATGATCATGAGCATGAGTACGAGCAGCGCCCATATACTCGTTGGCGCCTGGCAACTAATTCCGATGGATCACCTCTTCTCATCTGTATACAGCCCACTGATGATGTTACTTCTAAGGAAGCAGGTGTAGTTTCCCATGGTCGCACTCTGTGGACCTATTCCAACACCCGTTGCATGGTATTCGGGATGGATACTAGTGTGCTAGTGCCAACACCTTCTCCCTGGTACAGAATTGATAGTCTTGGAGAAAACTCGCTCTTCCTTGGACAAAACTATCCGATGATGGTGAAAGGCGATCCAATTGCTGTTGACACAACGTTACTAGCACCATTTATGAGAAGCAACTGTGTCCATACCTCGGACATTTGGATGGTTCCCCACCCTGGTACTAATATAGTAGGTCGCTTCAGCCTGGATGATTAGTCCTGTGTTGGTCTCGAGATCGACAATAGATGCCCCGTCCCAGAGAATCACTTGTGGTTCAAAGCAAGCGTTTCCGACGCCGAGGAATGGTTGAGTTGAAGTTCATTTCATTGATTGTTATTTGTTGTGTGGTGAAAACTTTAGTATTTATAATGTATCCTCGTTGTTGATGTGGGTTGATGACCTGTTGTATGTAATAAAATGATATGCCTGTGATAAACTTACTAAATTTATGAATGGCTTTCGAGTTGCTTCTATGAGTGAGTAGTGCGATGAGGAAAAAAAATATTTTCTGAATACATAATTGTACGTGCATTGCAATAGGTTATTGGATGAGGCCAATCATCAACAATATATAGTAGTACACTATTTGTACTAGCTTCACATGCTTCACACGTCGTGCGGGTGTTTTTACTGTACCCATACGTAACCAGCACCTCGAATCCTCGATACTAGTAGTACTATGTAGTAAGTAGTAGGAGTAGTAGGGTGGCATGGGCCAGAACAAGCATTCACGTCCAGGAGTACGGCACACGCCACCAGCACGACTTCCATCTAACACCAAATTTCTTGGAGTCCGTGCTAGAGCAATCTCTTCAACCTCATCGTTTCTCTAACTCAGCCATCGCGCGGCAGGCGAGGTGGGGGTATGCCGATAGTCGGTTTCCTCAACTGCGGTCCCACTTGTAAGGCTAACTCCAACGCTCTATCAATATATGGATGTACTCTTCTTCCCAATACAAAAACTTGCATCCATTCTACTCCCTCCGTTCTAGTATTTGTCAAAATATATATGTATCTAGACATGTTTTAATATATAGGCACATCCATTTTTGGACAAATGGAAGTCAAGTATTTTGGAACGGAGGGAGTACACAATAAAGTTTTTAAGTTAGCACAACTAGTCTAATCCGAGAGCACAACCGAAGATTTGGTCGGGTTCTTCCTCCTTTTGCCGGCACGTGCGACATCCAGCATCCAGGTCATGTCATGAAAGAAAATAGAGTGGTAGTTGATAAGTTGAAGCCACGAGATGTGCATCTTGGGTTAAACTGTAAATAGAATCTTACTACTCTTGAGTAACTCCAAAAGCGGCCACCAAAGATCTTTCTTGGATTTGTTTTTCATCACCAGCACGTCGAGGTGAAAGATGTGCAGGTTCAGTGGGTCCTCTTGCGTTTTCACTGACATGTGGGGCCGCATGTGAGCAAACAGATGATGGGCTCCGCGCGTCCGCTGGCTGGCTGAGAAGAGAGATAGAGGAGTGCTGAGCACGGACTGCAGGAAATTTGTTCTACGTAACCAACACCTTGATATTCGTGTGTGGTTGTTTCTAGAATAAAAAAAAGGAGATACCTCTACTTATGTTACTCCCACTACGCCTAGCCTAAGGTTAGTAGGTGACCTTGCGCTTGGCCCTTCGCCTCTTCCGGAAGTCGATGGTTCTACAGTAGTGCTTCTGGCAATCTGACACCAAATGAACTGCTGCACGTCCACCACTTGTAAGCAAAAGTTTCTCCTTGTGCTGCGAGCCACCGCACACGCGTTGGCGAGGGAGAAGGCGTAATCAAGCTTCTCGTCATTCTGCGAGTTGACGAGACACATCAAAGTTATTTACTAGTAGTACGTATTCTCTCCAAAAAAGGGCTGACCATGTCATTGCTACCATCCCGTGCTCCGTCGTTGAGTACGTGCACTATTCACGTGCCATTCACGTGCCATCGAGGAGAAAAAATATTGCGTAGGTGCCATCGAAGTGCACGACTCACTTACGGAAAAGGGTTTCCCCCCGCTTCCCCCCCTCGCACGACTCACTTACGCACTGCTTATATGCTTATCTCCATTTTCTTGCATGACACGTGCACCTTGATGCTAGATGTCTTGCGTGTTGGGAAAAGGATGAACAAAGCTCACGTAAAAGAAAAGAGTTGAAGAGCATAGATTCCTGACGACCGAGGAGGAGCAAGGAACCTCGCGTGGAGCATCTGCAAGGAACCTTGCGCGTTTCCCCTGTTTTTTGCCGCCTGCCCACCTATAAACAACTAAAAGAACATGAACTTTTCGCTAACCACTAGAAACGGTACATCAGGATGCTAAGTTGAAGATGTTTTATACTCCCTCCGTTCCCAAATATAAGTCTTTTTAGATATTTCAATAAGGGACTACATACGAAACAAAATGAGTGAATCTACACTCTAAAATATGTACACAAGCGAACGCACTTACTCCATCCGATCCAACTCATGCACATACACGCACAGCATGGAGCACACAACGCACATACACAAGACGTGCATGCACACACGCTCGGCCGCAGAATGCACGTGAATAACACATGCATGCGCACACACTCGGTTGCACGGAGGCGTGCGCCATCCGCGGCGACGTCCGGTTCGTCGTGCTACGGCGAAGCTCGCATGCAATGGCGCATACGCATCTCTTGCAACACCTCTTTGCCGTCGTTGCTCAACTACTAGTCGGAGACGAAGACGACCGCAACCTCGGCCTTAGAGCTAGCACCGATGGAAAAACACGCACGCTGCACGTACACGAGCACATACGGAGTGCCCACGACATGGTGGTGGTGCGTCCCCAGTCACCTCTACTCCTTCTGCGCATGTTGTCTATCAAGGCGGCTGCATGCTAATGATGATGTGGGTGAGATCTTCTAGGACTCAGATGATGACGATGAAAATTATGAGACACAAGGTGACGTACACCGTCAAGGCACACGGTCAAGGGGGTGCTAGCAAGTGCTTAGATGTTCTTAGAGCAAGTACAATAGAGCTGAGTCAGCGGGCTATAAGGAATAAACAGTAGTATATTTCTGCTTAGTTGGAGGAAAGAGAAGAGGAGAGAGAAGGTAAGCGGGCTCTTCATGAAGAGCCAGCTCTAGCACGTGCTCCTAGGCACTTTGTAGTACATGTTGACTATAGGATGGGCTGTAGGCTTATAGCTAGCAGCTGGCTATACTATTAATGCTCTTTAGATGAGGTGCTAAGTGCATTAAATGGCTTAGTAACTCAAGTGTTCAATGCATAGGTGCTTAGTTTATTGGTGCCACATCATACTTTATGCCTACATGGCAGGCTTAGCAGCTATACATGGTGGAGCACTGGGAGAGGCCAAGGCTGGTCATAGTGGGGAGTAACTTGTATTGTAACATATTACTATGTTACTCTAAACATCTCTATAAACCGGAAAGGAGGGAGTAGTAACATACACTAGTGTCATATGCAGAGTATGGGAGCACATGATATTTCCCCATCCGGACCGATCCCAAGTTGGCTTCTCACCTTCTTGGCCCAACAAAAACCCCTCCCCCCTCCCGCGCGCGCTTCCTGCCCGGCGCCAGCTGAGCCCGCCGCTCCACATTGATGGCAAGTCAGGGCGACGCGACCTCTCACTGCTTCCGCCGTTGAAGCGGCGCACCGACCGAGGGCACCGCTCGCTGCACGCCCGGCATTTCAAACTACACAGTGGATAGTAACTTTTAGAGCAAGTACTACTATAATTAGATGACATAAGCAGGCTATAAGTTTTAAATATAGTATTTGTGCTTAGTTGAAGGAGAGAGAAGAGGAGAGAGAAGAGAAGCGGATTGTAAACGTGTAGCCGGTTGTACTCCAACATACTCTACTTTGTGAGACAAAAGGTGGGGCCATTATTAATGATACTGTATTTATACCAAAGGGACTAACGGACGCCTTAATTACTCTATTTTTTTGAGACAAACCTTGGTGGGGGCTATTATTGACTTTTTTTGAGCTATTATTGACTTGGACGTGGGGTTTGGGGGCCAAAGGCCTACTATTATACTCCGACCTGACATGCGCTACCCTAGCCGCCGCTGTATCATATGGTTTCGCACCGTCCCAGATCTTAGCGCCGCCACGCAATTCTTCTCTAGCCCTCCTTCCGGCGTGCACTGCAAGAAGGGACAGCAGTCCTCCGAACCCCGCCTTTCGTGATCCTGTACGGGAGAGGGGCGATCAAGTTTTTGGGGAGCACACTCCTGTGACTACTGCCAGCGACGACTTCCTCGACGACATCCTTCTTCCCCGACCTCGGTAACCTCTTCATCAACGACATGAGTGACAACATCAACCACATCGGTTCTGCTCCCGCTGTACAGTATGTGATTCTGTCCTCCTGGTTTAGTCTGTATCATTACTTTGATGTTTGCAATTGTCGTCATGATCTATTTACTGCTGATTCGGATTAAATCTCATACTAAATTGCTCATATATTCAACAATCCAATCCAAAAACCTGATGACAGGCAATTTACTCCGAGTTGTTTTGCTATGCTTTTGAAGCCGCCTACTTTTAAGGGGGTGCAATATAAAAGGTGGCGCACAAGAGCAGTATATTGGTTTCAGATCATGTGCTACTATGACACTACTAAGGGTAAGCCTGAGGGCGATCTTAATCCTACACAGTAGGAAGCTTTTCAGAACATGGATACCCTCTTCAAAGCCGCCCTGCTGAGTGTTCTTGACGATTCCATTGTGGATTCATATATGTTGTTTGACAACGGCAAAGACATGTGGGCTGCGCTCGAGGCCACGTTTGGGCCCTCGGGCGCTGGCAACGAGTTGTACATCATGGAGCAATTCTGTGACTACAAGATGACTGATGAGCGCTCTGTTGTTCAACAGACTCATGAGATACAATCACTCTCTAAGGAACTTGAGTACTTTAAGTGTGTGTTGCCGGACAAATTTGTTGCTGGGACCATCACTGCCAAGCTTCCACCTTCTTGGAACAATTTTGCTACTTCTCTGAAAAACAAGAGACATGAGTTTTCTGTTTTGGATCTCATTAGCACTCTTGATTTTGAGGAGAAGGCTAGAGCAAAAGACACACGTGCTCGTGTCGCCGAGGGAGCTTCTAGTGCCCACATGGTACACGAGAAAAACTTCCAGCCCAACCAGCCCCAAAACAACAAGAACAAATCTCAGGGGAAAGGCAAGTTTGATGCAAAGAACAAGCCGTCACATTCTACCAACTTCAAGAAGAATTCTCATAACGGGAAGGGATACAAACCTCAATTTTGGTAGCACCACACAAAGTTTATATGGCTGCATCTACCTGCTGTCAGCTAACCTCATGGTGCTCCAGGTATTCCTCCATTCGTAACTAGGTACAATGACCACCGCAAGATGAAATTAGCTTATTCGTACGTTGACTTGCTGAATGCAGTGCGGAACGATCCTATCATGTCTGGAGGAGCAAAAAAGCAGTGCAGCCGAAGGTGGAAATCAACCAAGGACTTATGAAATTATATGTAATCTTCCTCAGGCAGGTCAGTATCCCCTTCGTCCAGATGATCGTGTTTTGTCACGTCGAGCTATTGATATGTGCTACTGTTTTGCAACACCGTTTAAGTATAGCTACTGTTTTCCTATCTTTTCAGATTCAGGACAATGAATAGGATATCAGGGGAACTGCACAATATGGACCCATGTTGAGTCATCTCTATTGCCTCATGTGTTTGCTGCAAATGTGTCAGCATCAATTGCAAGATGAGGCAACTAGATAGCTGTGGAGTTGCCAACATGCTCAAAGTGCTCGCAACATTGAGAAGAAACAAGCATGCCCAGGAAATTAATGCGTGCGCAGGGAGGCCCTTTGCTCAGAGAAGCATCGACCGATTTTCTTTATTTCCACACCTTCTCACAGTTTTGTATATTGGTTATAGTATGGTGAATCATTGAGATGCATAGACATGCTGAACTTTTGTTCTTCTGAATGTTAGTTTAATGTGAGTGTCTGCATCCAGTACCGCATCCTCTAATTTGGTGGATGCACACAGAGAAAATAAATCTCCTTAATTTGCTCCATAACCACCCTATTAAATAGGCCTAGTAACAAACCAGTCGCATGCAGTGGCCGGCGGGCACATGCATCCTGCATGCATGGCCAGTCATGCAGCAACACAAAAGAAGAGAGCGGTTCTTGGGAAAAAGCGAGTAGTTAGTGCAGCGCGCCTTATAAACACGAACAGCTCGCTCTCCCGCTTCCGTCTCCCCACCCAATCCCCCCCGCTCCCCAATCTTCCTCACTCGTCCAGAAAACCCCGCTCACCTTCTTCCTCACTCGTATAGAAAACGCCTTCTCCTCTTCTTCCACTCCTACAGAAATCCCCAGCCCTCCTTCTTCCCCACTTGCACTGCCACTAGGCTCGTCTCTGGCTACTCTGCTCAAACCCGTGAGCTCGGCACGACGCCCACAAGGAAAATGGAGTCGGCTGGCCCCAGCGCCAAGAAGATGAGGCTCCCGCCAGCGGCGACGCTGGTTGTAGATCCCGCACCCGGTAGTGCGGGGAGAAGCGGCGAGCCCGCACCACCCGGATCTGAGGAACCGGTAGAATCTCCGGTGGACCGCATCAGCGATCTCCCGGACGTCATCCTTGAGGAGATCATCTCGCTTCACCCCACCAAGGATTGCTGCCGCACACAAGTCCTCTCAACTCGGTGGCGCCCTCTATGGCGCACTGCGCCCCTCAATCTCGACTATCGTCAGATATCTGTCAATCCTGAATTTGATCTCATCAGAGCCATCGTCTCTTCTCACTAGCAGGGCCCCGTTCAATGCCTCTGCATCCCGACAAGCTACCTGCTGTCCATACCCGGCAAGGTGGACGCTTGGCTGACATCCCCTGAATTCGGAAAACTCCAGCAGTTTGAGTTCTACCATTACCACGAAAGTTTCATACCACGAACATACCAAGAATTCGTGCCCACACCACCGTTGTCCATCTCGCGGTTTTCCTCCTCTCTCCACACCGCCACCTTCACCCGATGCCATCTACCAGACGATCTGGTACAAATGCTTCGACTCCCACTGCTAAAAAAACTTTCGCTTGTGGTGGTTCATCTGTCGGAGGCCTCACTGCACAGCATCATCCACTCCAGTTGCGCTGCCCTGGAGCGCTTGCTGATTGTTTTGGGAATAGAAATCGGTGTTAGTTGTCTCCAAATAAAGTCGCCTCACCTTAAAAGCATTGGAATTTGTTTTAAAGGACATCAGCTCATCATCGAAGATGCCCCTTCACTTGAAAGGTTGCTCCTTCATAGTTGTTATACACCTTCAGAAATAACTGTCGTCTCTGCGCCCAAACTGGAGACCTTGGGTGTAATTCGTGACCCGTTTAATAATCACAAGGAGTTGGTGTTTGGCTCCTCACTTTTTCAGGTACCGTATATTTTCATCTACACATTTGTCATCATATGCTGCATTTTTCATTTGTGCGCATAAGTTTTATATCATCTTGGAGTACACTTTGGGTACTAATATTATGTTATATGCTCAATGAAGAGTTCATCCATTGATAGCCTATCAATGCTGCTGGATTCTGTCAAGATCATATATACCAGAATGTATAGTTTTGATCTGGACATAATTATTGGCTTGCTGCGATGCTTTCGATCTCTGGAGAATTTATACATAGAGGTGATGATTTCATGCACATTGAAAGCCCGTATATATTGTACTAGAATTAACTGTTCAGCTGTCGTTCTTTCGACATACTCTTTTTTCAGACCTTAATTGTTTTCAATCTTCATGTCTAGTTAGGGAGAACCACATGGAGAAAAACATATAACCAATCGTTGGCGTAATAAGCACAAGGATTTTCTCAATTCTCATGACATTCATTTGAGGACAATAACGATGGGACGATATGCATCCAACCAGGCAAATAGAAGCTTTGTCACATTCTTCCTGTTGAACGCGAGGTTACTATTGTCCATGAGGCTTAAGTTTTACAGCAAGAGATTTCTCACAGACGAACATGTTGAACAGCAAAAAAAGAAGTTTCAGGTGGACAAATGGGCTTCTAAACGTGCTCGGCTTATATTTACAATAAGTTGTAGACATCCTGAAATAAATTTTTTTGCACAGGATGTTGATGTTATGGATTAGACCGATCCATTTGTTTGTGACTACAAAAAAGAGCGGTTGGGTTAGATGTTACTGTCATGTTCAATCTGGGTTTTGTCTAAAAATTTGATGAACAATTAATCCTTGGGCTTTTTGTGCCATTTGTATGCTTGACTTGCATGTTGTTGCCCTCGTACTCCCCTCGACCTGCCACTACACTGCCGCATCTTTCATGGCTGCTGTTCGTTCCCGTCCGAGGCCTTGCCGTCATTCTCCGCCTTGGTTAGCTCGCTGTGCTCGCCGCCGTCTGGTGTTGTCAACATGGTCAACAACCAAGAGGAATCAGGAGATGACTGTACGTGGAGAGGCTGACAGTAGGGACCCACCAGGGTCATTGCATTTCGCAAGCAGGTGCCTCGTTATTACAAGCCAAAACAATACTTCCTCCTAATTGTTTGACAACTAGGTTCCACGCCATTGTCAATGTAGTCAATAAACGAGAAAATTACACAACGAGCGGATAACACCAGGGACCCAGCAGCTTGCCCAGTTGTTTTTCAGTTTTAGAGACGGAGCTCAACTGCGCGCTGTGCGGGGGCTGTGGCCCGTCTAGCCCATGCTTACTCTTTTATTAAGCACATGACGAGCCCAGTTGATATTTTTTCTTTCTGAAATTGGCTAGCCCAGTTCTTTTTTTGGAGAATACCAAAACCGAGGCCTACTTGCTTTTCTCAGCCCTGCTGGGCTGCAAATCTTTCAAGATGAGGAGGGATAAGAAATGGGCTTCCCCAGAAAACGGGCTATAAGTTGTAAGAAATGGGCTGTAAATTTTTAAACCAAAGCCAACCGGCAATTGCATTAAAATATCATTTTTTCAGGATTTCTCTAGTCTCTACTCTTATAAAAACCAAAGTCAACTGGCAATTACATTAAAATATCATCTTTTCACCCACAAGATAAACTACTCATACAAATGCATCTTCATGTTCCGTGCAACGAACGAGCATCTTGCTAGTTAAGATTCTAAATTTCATTCATTTTTTTTGTGGAGAATTGTTTTTTGAATTTTATTTTGATATAATTTTTTGAAAACTACTTTTAACGTGACTCAAAATTTCGTGATTAAAAGAGTTCGGACCCCACCAAAATATGCAAAATTTCATTGAATTTTTTAGCAGTGCCCAGACTATATGGTTTGTAATGCTAATAAAAAGAATATGAGCTTCAAATATCCTTAAGAATTAGCAAATGGGCTGTAAATTATTGAAAATAATGGCTAATGGGATGTATGCTGTTTTCCACAGATTTGGAGGCTGACTTCTGGGCCTACTAGGTTGACGATGACGCTGTCCTAATTTTTTTTGACATGTACGCAAGGCTTTGTCAACTTAGTCAACACACAGGAGTGACTATTGGATGTCCATCCAACGGCCGCCGTGCTTCTTCAATCTCTGATCTTCCTGCTCTAGCCACCCAAACCAGCGCCGGCGGGACTGCCTGCTCCCTCCTCCCGTGGATAGCTGTGCTGCCGCCAGGACATCCCTCTAACCACCCACACATCCTATTATTTTCCGGCGACGTCAGCCTCACCCCGCAGCCGACCAGCGCTCGTTGTCGGTGTCAAAACCGGCGGATCTCGGGTAGGGGGTCCCGAACTGTGCGTCTAGGCGGATGGTAACAGGAGACAAGGGACACGATGTTTTACCCAGGTTTGGGCCCTCTTGATGGAGGTAAAACCCTACGTCCTACTTGATTGATATTGATATTGTGGATGTTTACAAGAGTGGATCTACCACGAGATCAAGGAGGCTAAACCCTAGAAGCTAGCCTATGGTATGATTGTAATGGTTGTTGTTGTGTCCTACGGACTAGAGCCATCCGGTTTATATAGACACCAGAGAGGGCTAGGGTTACATAGAGTCGGTTACAATGGTAGGAGATCTACATATCCGTATCGCCAAGCTTGCCTTCCACGCCAAGGAAAGTCCCATCCGGACACGGGACGAAGTCTTCAATCTTGTATCTTCATAGTCTTGGAGTCCGGTTGATGATGATAGTCCGGCCGATGATAGTTCGGCTGATGATGGTAGTCCGGCTATCCGGACACCCCCTAATCCAGGACTCCCTCAGTAGCCCCTGAACCAGGCTTCAATGACGATAAGTCCGGCGCGTATATTGCTTGGCATTGCAAGGTGGGTTCCTCCTCCGAATGATAGAAGATTGTGAACACCAGGATAGTGTCCGGCTCTGCAAAATAAATTCCACATTCCACCGCAGAGAGAATAATATATACACAAGTTCAATCTGCTGACATTTTTTGCGGCATGACGTCACGCCACTACCAAGCCATTACTTGAATCGTTTTTTACTCTACCACCTCAGCGCATTTAGCGAAGCGGTTTCCTTGGCACGTCTTGTCGAAGCAGAGATCGTGTTCCCCCTTAATCCGGGATTCTCATCAATACGGACGTGGGTAACCCAACCGCGCCATTGATGGTGACGCTTGGGGGATAAGCGAGTTTTACCAGGCCGGTGGGGGACGCGTAGACTTCACCCGCCCATATAAGGGATAAGGATTCACCTTTTTACCTACGCCTTCTTCCTCCTTTGCTTATCCATCTCCGCGCACTCGAGCTCCAGCGCCCAAGCCCGCACATCTCGTCTCAACCTTCCCCAGTCATGTCTGGAGCGGGAGGCAAGTGGATGACCTCCTCCGTTATGGAGGAGCACATCGAAAGACTGCACAGCGCCGGCTACCTGTCCGGCGACATCGCGCACCGGCTGCCCGATGAGGGGCAGCTCATCCCCACCCCCAGGCCCCATGAGAGAGTCGTTTTTCTTCCCCACTTCCTCCGCGGACTGGGCTTTCCACTTCACCCTTTTGTCCGGGGGCTCATGTTCTACTACGGCCTGGATTTCCATGATCTGGCGCCGAACTTCATCCTCAACATCTCGGCGTTTATCGTCGTGTGCGAGGCCTTCCTCTGCATCCAGCCCCACTTTGGCTTGTGGCTCAAGACCTTCAATGTCAAGCCGAAGGTAGTGAAGGGCACTCAAGCGGAGTGCGGAGGCGCCATGTTGGGAAAGATGCCCAACGTCCTTTGGTTCGAAGGGGCCTTCATGGAATCCGTCAAAGGGTGGCAATCGGGGTGGTTCTATATTACCGAGCCGCGTGACCCTACGTGGGCGGCGGCCCCCGAGTTCAGATCTGGTATCCCCACGCAGCTCACCTCCTGGAAAGAGAAGGGCTTGCTGTGGGGTAGTTCGGAGGAGCTAACGGGACTCCAAGCCTGTATCCAGAAGCTGGTGAAGAAGCTCAGGCTGGTTAACGTGGTCCAAGTCATGCTCGTCCGCCGGATTCTCCCATGCCAAGAGCGGGCATTCAATCTGTGGGAGTTCAATCCGGAATAGCACCAGGCGCTGAGCGGGCTCTTCGACACGACATACGAAGGCGCCTGGAGGGTGCTATTCAAGGGCACCGAAGCCCCCGCATCCGCGCCTGAAGATCGCAGATTTCGCTCACAGCGCCAAGCCGACGAGGTAAGTGATTCTACCCCTTTACGGGACACTTGCTTTTCATAGTTTGACTCTATGCGGGTTTTAATTTCCCCTTTTCCTTTGACAGGACTGGATGAGGAAGGCGGAGCAGATTATCTGCCCAGCTCCTATGCCAGAAAACCCAGTAGACGCCCGTCTAGCGAGGCTGCTGGTTCCGGCACCGCACGTGGTGCCGGAGAAGAAGGCCAAGAAGGAGGCCACGGGTGCTTGAAAGAGTTCCCGTTTTCAGGTGTCCGACGACTCCGTGGCGGATTCCTCCCCCGAAAACGAGGAGGAGAAAGAGGAATCTCTCCTAGAGGAGGGAGAGAGGAAGAGGAAGGCTTCCCCAACAGGGGAGGCCAAAGGGTCCAAGAGGGGAAGGACTATTCCCCCGAACAGCTCCGCCAACATCAACGTTGGCGAGGAAGAATGGCCTTCAAGGGCCAGGCCTCCGGCGAGATCGTAAGTATCCGGATTCCTGAATGATTTATAATTTCTTTTTCTTCGTCACATAGTGTCATTCTGATGCCGCATGCTCCCTGTAGTCCGGCCAATGATGATCTCCCCGCTTCATCGAGCGGGTCGTTGGCTCCGTCGGATGTAGACTCCATCCCGACCGCCTCCACCCCTCGCGACACCGAGGACGCCGAGGTGGGATCCCAAGAAGGGACCCATCCGGGGGAGGCTCCGGAGGTGCCACAAGGCGGCCTCCCGGACTTTGCACCAGACTCCACATCAGAACCCGCAGTGGTTCCGGAGTCCGGCCGGCAGCCCCTTCGCACGAAGGGCAAGACCGTGACGCCGGTGGCTTCCGTCCAACCGGAGGCGCCGGACAATTTGTTGGAGGCGCTCCAGAGCGCTTACATCGAGGAAGAACACCGCACTATTATGAGTGCGGTGATTCAGAAGGTACAGCTTGCCAAGAGCGGGCTGACCGAAGCCTGCAATAGCCTTCTATCAGGCTTTGAGGTAAGAAGTTAAAAATATGCAATGTAATACCGTATAGACAGTAGCCCCTGATGCTCGGATCGGTGTTCAGAAAGAAAAGCCGGACTGAGGATCTGAAAAAAAGAAGATATACGCAGGGTTGCTAAAAAAATATGTCAATATGGGTTGTAGGCTGCGCTGCTGACCTCTGCCGCACTGACTGCGGAGGTCGGTGCTTTGAAGCAGGAGCTCGAGCGGTCCGAGCAAGAGCTCGGCCGCGCCAAGAAGCAGCTCCAGGACAAAGAAGGTGAGTAACACCACTTTGAACTTGTACCTTACAGAAAAGGATTTAGGTTGCAACAAAAAAATAACAAGGATAACATGGGTACTGCAGGGGCCACGAACGAGGTGGCGACCCTGAAGGAGGCCGTGTCCGCGGCCGAACGCAATGTGGCCGCGGAACGGGCAGAGCGAGAAAAGCAGGAGGCGCGGGTGGCAGTGGTTCGGCAAGAGCTCCAGGCTCTCATGGAAAAGCATGAGAGTTTGGAGCGTGACTCAAAGACTCGAGAGTCCGAGCTTGCCTCGGCTCTCGAAAGTGCCAAAACTGCCAAGGCCGATGCCCATAAGTCCCTTCAGGAGATTGAGTTGGTGAGGAAGATAGCGGCGGGTAAGGCATTTTTCATGCAAAGCAAGCATGTGAATGTAAATTACGTGTTACTTACCTGAATTCGGAGCTCTCCAGGGGCGTTTGCAGATCTGCCTCGCAGCGTGTCTGATGCCACCACATTCTACCGAGCCGAGGAGGGGAGCTCAACGGAGAAGGTCTTCTGGTCTCAGTATGCTGAGGCCGGCCATCCGGTGCCCCCTAGCGACCAGCTGAAGCAGCTGGTCGAGCTCCACAAGGTGGCCGAGGAGGCCATGAAGGGCCTCATAGTCCGGCTGTCGCCTGCAGAGGCCATGCCTGGGAGCTATTTCGGCCTCGTGCGACGGTTGGTGGATGCGTGCCCCTGGGTGGAGGTTATCAAGCGCTCCGCCTGTATTGAAGGTGCTCGTCGGGCCCTTGCCCGCGCAAAGGTGCATTGGGGCAAGCTGGATGCGGAGAAGCTAATCACTGACGCGCCACCAGCGGGCAAGGAATATCGTACACCCGAGATGTACTATAAGACTGTCTTGAAGGGTGCCCGCAAGATTGCGGATGAGTGCCCCAGGGATGTAATTATTGAGTAAATTCGCAATGTGTTATCCTGTGCGCTGAAAACTTTGTTCATATGCGCTAAGCAACACTTGTTAATTTAAAATATTACCTTCTGTGCGGCCGTTTATTAAATCTGAGAGATGGCAAGTCGTCGGCTTCAGCCCCCATGCCACGAGTGCTGGGGTGTTCGGGATAAACTTGAGCACTCTTGTTCCCATTTTTGTGTCCATCTAGGGAGGCGCTCAACACAACGAACAAGGCAACCGGACTTATAGTGCTTGAACACTCTCACTTAGCCATAGAATTCTATAATTTTAAATTTCGGCGAAGCCCGTAGTATTCGGAAGACCGAATTCGGGGCGCTATCCACGCCTTCGTCGGACATTATCCGGTACTTCGCTCGAAGCGGCGTAGGTCTTTAAGGACCCGAAAAGACCTCTCGAACAGCGACCAGTCTCTCGCCTTATCATGACAGTCAGTTTTAGCTTTCTCCACTGAGGCGTTAACCCGGCTCAACCAGGGCGCAATTGCAGTGGTTCTCCCAGTGCTACCTTAGCCGATAGAACGGAACATAAGGTGCCAAACATGAGAGCCGGGCAAACCCAACTATTGACCCAAGACATGATTCAGAGCCGATTCATATAATGCTATAAGTTCGGGGTGCCGCACTTGTGAAAGTGCTCGGACTTTATCACACCATAATGCGGGGAACATAAGCCCCTGGTGTATTTGGCCGTACCAAAATGCACGGATGCAACATGTCGTAAATGAACATATATATATATATATATATAAGGTAATGCAATTATGGGCAAAAAGTGCTGCATTTTATTCGAGAAGATATGCTATGAGTGCGGAATGATACAAATAGTGTGGAAAGCAAGGGATTGGACGAATTAAAGGCGTCTCCCTCTAGGGGTAGGCCGCGGAATGGTGTATTTAACAAATTTAATGCTCGTAATGGAGACCACCTGAGTGTTCGTCGCAGCCTTTGTCCCTCCCTGGCTGTTGCATCATGAGTTCGGCAGGTTCGCCGCCGGACAGAGTTCTGTATAAAAAAGAGAGAAATAAAAGATAAAAAGAGCGACACACTTGGGAGCCCCTGGTGTGGTCGAACCGCACTCTGGGTCTGTTGTGGTTGTGCCTCTCCCCCTATGCCCATGGTATCTCCAGGGCGTAATTATGTACGCGGAGAGTTTGTCTTACAATTTTGCGAGGGCTGGGGTTGAGGCCGCATTGCTACGCGTGCTCGGAACGTGCCAGGTGGTCTTGGTTGATGTTGCTCCGGGCGCGTTTGGCCGTGTCCGGTCGTTTAACGACCGGAATCGAAATTTGCCTTAAAAGGCTGCTCTGTACTTCTACCGCGAGAGCCGCTGTATGTTCCTCCGTTCGGAGGGAGCGTTCCGTGTTTCCATTGACCGTGATGACTCCACGAGGGCCTGGCATCTTGAGCTTAAGGTATGCATAATGCGGCACCGCGTTGAATTTTGCGAACGCGGTTCGTCCGAGCAGAGCGTGATAGCCACTGCGGAATGGGACTATGTCAAAGATTAACTCCTCGCTTCGGAAATTATCCGGGGATCCGAAGACCACTTCCAGTGTAACTGAGCCTGTACAACTGGCCTCGACACCTGGTATGACGCCTTTGAAGGTTGTCTTTGTAGGTTTAATCCTTGAAGGGTCTATGCCCATCTTGCACACTGTATCCTGATAAAGCAGGTTCAGGCTACTGCCGCCGTCCATCAGGACTCTCGTGAGGTGAAATCCATCGACGATTGGGTCTAAAACCAATGCGGCGAATCCGCCATGGCGGATACTGGTCGGATGGTCTCTTCGATCGAAAGTGATCGGGCAAGAGGACCATGGGTTGAATTTTGGGGCGACTGGCTCCATCGCGTATACGTCCCTTAGTGCACGCTTCCGCTCCCTCTTGGGAATATGCGTTGCGTATATCATGTTTACCGTCCATACTTGAGGGGGGAATCCCTTTTGTCCTCTGTTGTTCGGCGGCCGGGTCTCTTCCTCGTCATCGCTGTGTAGCCCCTTGTCATTGTTTTCGGTGATTAATTTGCCTGCCTGCTTGAATACCCAACAATCTCTGTTGGTGTGGTTAGCTGGCTTTTCGGGGGTTCCATGTATTTGATAGGAGCGGTCGAGTATTCGGTCCAAATTAGATGGGCCCGGAGTGGTTCTTTTGAATGGCTTCTTCCGTTGACCGGGCTTGGAGCCTCGGAATCCGGTGTTGACTGTCGTATCCTCATTGCTGTCGCCGTTAATGCGGCGTTTGTTTTTGTTTCGACGCAACCTGCCATTGCGGTCCTTGGTATCCGGACTACCAGTGTTTTTGCTGAGGTTGTTGCTGCGAGCTAGCCAGCTATCCTCTCCCGCACAGAAGCGGGTCATGAGTGATGTGAGGGCTGCCATGGATTTCGGCTTCTCCTGTCCTAAGTGCCGGGCCAGCCACTCGTCGTGGATGTTATGTTTGAAGGCAGCGAGGGCCTCTGCATCCGGACAGTCGACGATTTGATTTTTCTTTGTTAAGAACCGTGTCCAGAATTGCGTGGCCGATTCGTCTGGCTGCTAGATTATGTGGCTTAGGTCATCTGCGTCCGGTGGTCGCACATACGTGCCCTGGAAGTTGTCGAGGAATGCGGCTTCCAGGTCTTCCCAGCATCCAATTGACTCTGCGGGCAGGCTGTTAAGCCAATGCCGAGCTGGTCCTTTAAGGTTGAGCGGGAGATATTTGATGGCATGAAGATCGTCACCGCGGGCCATATGTATATGGAGGAGATAATCCTCAATCCAAACCGCGGGGTCTGTTGTGCCATCGTAGGATTCGATATTAACGGGTTTAAACCCTTCAGGGATTTGATGATCCATTACTTCGTCAGTGAAGCATAGTGGGTGTGCGGCGCCTCTGTATTGAGCAATATCGCGATGTAGCTCGAGAGAGCGTTGTCTGTTGTGTTCGGCCCGGCTGGAGTAGTTGTATCCGGCGTGACGGTATTCGTCGTGGGTCTTGGGGCGCCCACGTGATCCATAGATAGATCTGGATTGTCGTGCCTTGTCCTCCAATATATCCCGCAAGTCCGGCGCGTTCCTCCGTGGCTTCATGCTTTTTGAGCGATGCCGGGGTACGGTTTTGGTGGAGGGCTTGCACGCCTCTCTGTTGCGGCCACGAGGTGGTCGGTCTGCCGTATTGTGCGCTAGTGATGCAGGTTTGTACGCTTCCTCCTCTAGTCGGGGGAGCAACTTGCGTTTTGGGTAACTTTTGGAGGGGTGTTTGAGTTCATACTCTTCGGCCGCGAGGACCTCGGTCCATCTGTCGGCCAGTAGGTCTTGATCAGCTTGAAGCTGTTGCTGCTTTTTCTTTAGGCTGTTTGCCGTGGCCATTAGCCTGCGTCTGAAATGCTCTTGTTCGATGGGATCCTCAGGCATGACGAATTCGTCGTCGTCGAGGCTTGCCTCGTCTCCGGAGGGAGGTAAGTAATTATCATCCTCAACCTCTTCGTCTGCCGCCCTCTCGTGAGGGCTTGCTTCTGCCTCCTCCTGTGCTGGATCATGCTGGAGGGGGTTGTCTTCGGCACTTTCTGGGGTGTTATTATCTCCTGTGCCGGAATCTCCATTCTTGCTGTGGCGGGATTTAGAGAGGCGCCGCTGACGTCGGCGCTTGGGCTGTTTCTTTAAGGAATCAGCCTCCGTTGCTTCTTCACCGTCCCCATCTTTTGGGGTGTCCACCATATATATGTCGTATGACGAGGTGGTCTTGCAGTGTCCTGTAGGCACTGGTTCTTGGTAGTCTCCGGCATCGTCATCCATATCGTCGATGTCTTCGGAGTCGTAGTCGAGTTGGTCGGTTAGATCGTCGACGGTGGCTACGAAGTGGGTGGTGGGTGGGCTCTGAATTTCTTCGTTGTCTGCGTCCCAACCATCCTGGCCGTAGTTCGGCCAGGGCTCTCCGGATAGCGAGAGATGCTTCAGCGAATTTAAGATATCGCCGAAGGGTGAGTGCTGAAAGATGTCCGCAGCGGTGAATTCCATGATCGGCGCCCAATCGGATTCGACTGGCAGGGGCGCAGGAGGTTCGGAGTCCGGCACCTCGGAGTCATGAGCTTTATGCGGGACAAGGTAAGTGTTCGGCTCCATCGCTGTAGCAGTTGCAGCTCCCGAGGCGGTGTCCAGCCATCCGTCCTCGATCTGAGCGATCGGCTCCGGACTATGGGTCGGAGCGGATTCATGTGCGGCCTCCAAGGTGCTGTCGTCGTGCCCATCGTGACAGCGCGGCACGCTCGGCTATGGCTCAGATCCATCAAAGACCAAGTCCCCGCGGATATCGGCCGTGAAGTTTAGGCTTCCAAACCTGACCTGACGGCCAGGGGCCTAGCTTTCGATCTGCTCCAGATGGCCAAGTGAGTTGGCCCGCAGTGCGAAGCCGCCGAATACGAAGATCTGTCCGGGGAGAAAAGCCTCACCCAGGACTGCTTCGTTGTCGATTGAAGAGGCCATCAAGCTTATCGGTGACGACACAGAGGAACTCTCAATGAAAGCACCAATGTCGGTGTCAAAACCGGCGGATCTCGGGTAGGGGGTCCCGAACTGTGCGTCTAGGCGGATGGTAACAGGAGACAAGGGACACGATGTTTTACCCAGGTTCGGGCCCTCTTGATGGAGGTAAAACCCTACGTCCTGCTTGATTGATATTGATATTGTGGATGTTTACAAGAGTGGATCTACCACGAGATCAAGGAGGCTAAACCCTAGAAGCTAGCCTATGGTATGATTGTAATGGTTGTTGTTGTGTCCTACGGACTAGAGCCATCCGGTTTATATAGACACCGGAGAGGGCTAGGGTTACATAGAGTCGGTTACAATGGTAGGAGATCTACATATCCGTATCGCCAAGCTTGCCTTCCACGCCAAGGAAAGTCCCATCCGGACACGGGATAAAGTCTTCAATCTTGTATCTTCATAGTCTTGGAGTCCGGTCGATGATGATAGTCCGGCCGATGATAGTTCGGCTGATGATGGTAGTCCGGCTATCCGGACACCCCCTAATCCAGGACTCCCTCACTCATTCTCCCCTCAGCATGGGCATCCGCTGCGGTGGCTTCGCCGGCTCCGGGTGATTCTCTTGCTGGGCCCCGCCCTCATCCACCGCGTTTGTGCTCTCGGCGCGGTGAGGTGAACATGGTCAACAAACAACAGCCATTGGAAGAGGCTGATAGTAGGGGCCCACACAGGAAAATGCCTCCTTATTACGCGCAAAATAATGATTCCTCCACCTGATAGCTGGGACCCACCGGAAGGGTCTCTGTATTTCGCGAAAAAAACGTTCCCCCCGCTGTCATCTCGGACCCACCGGAAATGCCTCCTTATTACGCACAAAAAAATGAATACCCCCTGCTAGCTGGGACTCACCTTGGTGGGAGGCTCACTTGTGGGCCTACTAAGTTTACGGGGACGGAGGGCTTTGTCAACTTAGTCAATATGAACGACTCTAGCTCCAGTGACTGTACGATGTCCATCCAATGGCCATAGTGCTTCTTGAACCTTTGGTCTTCGTGCTCCAGCCGCCCAAAGTAGCACCGGTCGTGCCGCGTGCTCCTACCTCCCGTGGCCGGCTGTGATGCCGCGGAGGCCTCACCGCCCCTACTACTCCCACCGCTGGCCAGGCCATCCCTCTACTCACCCACACCCCCTGTTATTCTGCGACGATGGCAGCCTCACCCTCGTACTCCTCTTCGCGTGGGCATCCACTGCTGCGTCTTCCCCGGCTCCGCGTTGTCCCCTTCCTAGGCCTCGCCGTCCTCCACCGCCGTGGTGCTCTCGGCGCGGCGTGGTCAATGTGGTCAACAACCGATGTCGGTGTCAAAACCGGCGGATCTCGGGTAGGGGGTCCCGAACTGTGCGTCTAGGCGGATGGTAACAGGAGACAAGGGACACGATGTTTTTACCCAGGTTCGGGCCCTCTTGATGGAGGTAAAACCCTACGTCCTACTTGATTAATATTGATGATGTGTGTTACAAGAGTGGATCTACCACGAGATCAAGGAGGCTAAACCCTAGAAGCTAGCCTATGGTATGATTGTTGTTCGTCCTATGGACTACAGCCATCCGGTTTATATAGACACCGGAGAGGGCTAGGGTTACACAAAGTCGGTTACAAAGGTAGGAGATCTACATATCCATATCGCCAAGCTTGCCTTCCATGCCAAGGAAAGTCCCATCCGTACACGGGACGAAGTCTTCAATCTTGTATCTTCATAGTCGTGGAGTCCGGCCGATGATGATAGTTCGGCTATCCGGACACCCCCTAGTCCGGAACTCCCTCAGTAGCCCCGGAACCAGGCTTCAATGACAACGAGTCCGGCGCGCATATTGTCTTCGGCATTGCAAGGCAGGTTCCTCCTCCGAATAATTTATAGAAGATTGTGAACACCAGGATAGTGTCCGGCTCTGCAAAAATAAATTCCACATACCACCGTAGAGAGAATAATATTACACAATATCAATCTGCTGACGTATTCTTCGGCATGATGTCACACCACTTCCAAGCCTTTACTCGAATTGTTTTTATTGTTCCACCTCAGCGCGTTTTAGCGAGGCGGTTTCCTTGGCACGTCTTGTCGAAGCAGAGATCGTGTTCCCCTTATTCCGGGATTCCCATCAATACGGACGTGGGTAACCCAACCGCGCCATTGATTGTGACGCTTGGGAGATAAGCGAGTTTTACCAGGCCGGTGGGGACACATGTTTTTGTTCGCCCATATAAGGGGATAAAGATCCAACCCTTTTACCTGCGCCCTCTTCCTCCTTGGCTTATCCATCTCCGCGAACTCGAGCTCCAGCGCCCAAGTCCGCACTTCTCACCTCAACCTTCTCCAACCATGTCCGAAGCGGGAGGCAAGTGGATGGCCTCCTCCATCACGGAGGGGCAGATCGAGAAGCTGCGCGACGCCGGATACTTGTCCAGCGACATCGCGCACCGGCACCCCAACGAGGGAGAGCTCATCCCCACCCCCAGGCCCCATGAGAGGGTAGTGTTTCTTCCCTATTTCTTCCGCGAACTGGGCTTCCCACTTCATCCCTTTGTCTGGGGGCTCATGTTCTACTACGGCCTAGATTTCCATGATCTGGCCCCGAATTTCATTCTCAACATCTCGGCGTTTATCGTCGTGTGCGAGGCCTTCCTCTGCATCCAGCCCCACTTCGGCTTGTGGCTCAAGACCTTCAGTGTCAAGCCGAAGGTTGTGAAGGGCACCCAAGCGGAGTGCGGAGGCGCCATGGTGGGCAGGATGTCCCACGTTACATGGCTGGAGGGCACTTTCGTGGAAACCATCAAGGGGTGGCAATCGGGGTGGTTCTACATCACCGAACCGCGTGACCCTGATTGGGCAGCGGCCCCCGAATTCAGATCCGGCATCCCTACATGGCTCACCTCCTGGAAAGAGAGTGGCCTGATCTGGGGGGATTCAGTGGAGCTAACTGGACTCCAAGCCTGTATCTAGAAGCTGGTGGACAAGAAGCTCAAGCTTGTCAACGTAGTCCAGGTCATGCTCATCCCCCGGATTCTCCCGTGCCAACGACGGGGTTTCAACATGTGGGAGTTCGATCCGGCGCAGCACCAGACCCTGAGCGGGCTCTTCGACACTACGTACGAAGATGTCTGGAAGGTGCTATTCAAGGGCGCTGAAGCTCCTGCATCCGCTACCGAAGATCGCGGATTCCGTTCGCAGCGTCCGGCTGACGAGGTAAGTGATTTTGCCACTTGTTTTCCATAGTTTGACACTATGCGGGATCTAAACTCCCTTTACCTTTGACAGGAATGGCTGGCGAAGGCCGAACGGACTATCTGTCCAGCCCCATTGCCAGAGGACCCAGCGGACGCCCGCCTAACGGGGTTGCTGGCTCCGGCACCCCACGTGGTGCCGGAGAAGAAGGCCAAGAAGACGGCCACGGGGACTCGAAAGAGTTACCGTTTTCAGGTGCTATCGGATGATGAATTCGAGGCCGACTCCTCCCACCAAGGCAAGGAGGAGAAGAAGAAAGCCTCTCCCCCAGCGGGGGGAGGGAAGAA
This sequence comes from Triticum dicoccoides, assembly GCF_002162155.2. Taxonomy (NCBI): domain Eukaryota; kingdom Viridiplantae; phylum Streptophyta; class Magnoliopsida; order Poales; family Poaceae; genus Triticum; species Triticum dicoccoides. Next base: position 412,420,098 of record NC_041391.1, on the reverse strand, counting down.
AAGGAAGGCCTCCCCAACAAGGGAGGCCAAAGGGTCCAAGAAGGGAAAAACTCTCCCCCCGGACTGCTCCGCCAACGCCAGTGACGACGACAAGGACTGGCCTCGAAGGGCCAAGCCCCTGGCAAGATCGTAAGTATCCGGACTCCCGAATAACTTCAAGGTTTTTTCTTTTCGCCACATAATGTCTTTCTAATGCCGCATACAACCCCGCAGTCCGCCCAAGGACGATCTTCCCGTTTCATCGAGCGGGTCCTTGGGTGCGTCGGATATGGATTCCCTTCCGACTGCCTCCACCCCCCGTGCCGCGGACGAAGCCGAGGTGGGATCCCAGGAAGGGACCCACCAGGAGGAGGAGGCCCCAGAGGTGTCATAGGACAACCTCCCGGACTTTGCACCGGACTCAGCCCTGGAGGCCACAGTGGCTCTGGATTCCGGTGGGCGACCCCTTCGTAAGAAGGGCAAGACTGCGACGCCGGCTGCCTCCGTCCAACCGGAGGTGCCGGATAATTTGCTGGAGGCGCTCAACGGCGCCTCCATCAAAGAGGAACACCGCACTGTTATGAGTGCGGTGATTCAGAAGGTTCAGCTCGCCAAGAGCGGGCTGACCGAAGCCTGCAGCAGCCTTCTAGCAGGCTTTGAGGTAAGAATTTCAATATATGTAAAATGGTACCGCATAGACAGTAGCCCCTGATGCTCGGTTCGGTGTTCGGAAAGAAAAGCCGGACTGAGGATCTTTAGAAAGATAAACGCATGAGTCATAAAAAATATGTCAATATGGGATTGCAGGCTGTGCTGCTGACCTCCGCCGCACTGACTGCGGAGGTCAATACTTTGAAGGAAAACCTCGAGCGGTCCGAGAACGAGCTCGGCCATGCCAAGAAGCAGCTCGAGGAAAAATAAGGTGAGTAATACCTTATGAAAATTGTACCTTACAGAAAAGGATTTGGTTGCAAGAAAAATAACAAGGATAACGTGGGTATTGCAGGGGCCACTAGCGAGGTGGCGACCCTGAAGGAGGCAGTGGCCACGGCCGAATGCAATGCGGCCGCGGAGCACACCGAGCGAGAGAAGCAGGAGGCGCGAGTGGCGGAGGTACAACAAGAGCTCCAGGATCTCGTGAAAAAACATGAGAGCTTGGAGCGTGACTCTCAGACTCGAGAGTCTGAGCTTGCAACGGCTCTTGAGAGTGCCAAAGCCGCTAAGGCCGAAGCCTACAAGGCTCTCCAGGAGATTGAGGCGGTGAAGAAAATAGCAGCGGGTAAGGCATTTTTCATGCGAAGTAAGCATCTGAGTGTTAATTACCTGTTGCTTACCCGAATTCGGAGCTCTCTAGGAGCGTTCACAGATCTTCCTCGCAGCGTGTCCAATGCTGCCGCATTCTACTGGGCCGAGGAGGGGAGCTCGACGGAGAAGGTCTTTTGGTCTCAGTATGCTGAGGCCGGACATCTGGTGCCCCTTAGCGACCAGCTGAAGCAGCTGGTCGAGCTCCACAAGGTGGCCGAACAGGCCATGAAGGGCCTCATAGTTCGGCTGTGGCCTAAGGAGGCCATGCCTGGGAGCTACTTCGGCCTGGTGCGGCGGCTGGTGGATGCGTGCCCGGGGGTTGAAGTCATCAAGCATTCCGCTTGTATTGAGGGTGCCCGTCAGGCCCTTGCCTGCGCAAAGGTGCACTGGGGCAAGATGGATGCCCAGAAGCTTGTGACGGACCCGCCACCAGAGGGCAAGGAGCATCGCACGCCCGAGATGTATTATAAGAGTGTGCTGAAGGGCGCCCGCACTATTGTGGGTGAGTGCTCCAAAGATGTAATATTTGAGTAGACTCGCATTTTGTTATCCTGTGCGCTGAAAACTTAGTTCATATGCGCTAAGCAACGCTTGTTAATTTAAAATATTACCTTCTATGCGGCTGTTTATCAAATCTGAGAGATGGCAAGTCGTCGGCTTCAGCCCCCATGCCACGAGTGCTGGGGTGTTCGGGATAAATTTGAGTGCTCTTGTTCCCATTTTTGGGTCCATCTACGGAAGCGTTCAACACAGCAAACAAGGCAACCGGACTTATAATGCTTGAACACTCTCACTTAGCCATAGAATTCTATAATTTTAAATTTCGGCGAAGCCCCTAGTCTTTGGAAGGCCGAATTTGGGGCGCTATCCACGCCTTGGCCGGATAGTATCCGGCTCCTCGCTCGAAGCGGCATAAGTCTTTAAGGACTCGCAGAAAACCTCTCGAACAGCGACTGGCTCTCGCATCATCATGACGGTCAGTTTTAGCTTTCTCCACTGAGGCATTAACCCAGCTCAACTAGGGCGCAATCGCAGTGGTTCTCCCAGTGCTACCTTAGCCGATATAACGGAACGTAAGGTACCAAAACATGGGAGCCGGGCAAACCCAACTATTGACCCAAGACATGATTCGGAGCCGATGCATATAGTGCTATAAGTTCGGGGTGCCGCACTTGTGAAAGTGTTCGGACTCATCACACCATGATGCGGGGAACATAAGCCCCTGGTGTATATTAGCCGTACTAAAGTGTACGGATGCAACATGCCGTGAATGAACATATTTATGAAAAAGAAATGCAATTATAAGCAAAAAGGTGCTGCATTGTTTTATTCAATAAGTGCTGCTACGAATGCAGAACGATACAAATAGTGCGATAAGCAAGGGATGGGACTGTTAAACATGTCCCCCGCCAGGGGTAGGCTGCAGATTGGTGTAAGAAAATGCTCGTAATGGAGACCACCTGCATATTCGTTGTAGCCTTTATCCTTCCCTGGCTGTTGCATCGTGAGTTCGGCAGGCCTGCTGCCGGACAGGGCCTCTGACAAACGGAGTCCTGTGGGTAAAAAATAAAAGGTAAAAAGAAAAGAAAAAAGAACAACACACTTGAGAGCCCCTGGTGTGGTTGAGCCACAGTCTGGGTTTATCGTGGTCGTGCCCCTCTCCCCATGCCCATGGTATCTTCAGAGCGTAATGGTGTACGCGAAGGACCTGCTTTGACGTTTCGCAGGAGCTGGGGTTGGGGCCGCACTGCTACGCATGCTCGGAACGTGCCAGGTGGTCTTGTTGTAAGTTACTCCGGGCGCGCTTAGCTGTGTCCGGCCGCTTAACGGCCGGACTCGAGAATTGCCTTAAGAGGCTGCATTGCACTTCTGCCGCGAGAGCCGCTGTATGTTCCTCCATGCGGAGAGAACGTTCAATGTTTCCGTTGACCGTGATGACTCCTCGAGGGCCTGGCATCTTGAGCTTGAGGTATGCGTAGTGCGGCACCGCGTTGAACTTTGCAAACGCGGTACGTCCGAGCAAGGCATGATAGCCGTTGCGGAACGGGACTATGTCGAAGATTAACTCCTCGCTTCGGAAGTTATCCGGGGATCCGAAGACCACTTCCAGTGTAATTGAGCCTGTACAATTGGCTTCTACACCTGGTATGACGCCTTTAAAGGTCGTTTTGGTAGGTTTAATCCTTGAGGGGTCTATGCCCATTTTGCGCACTGTATCCTGGTAAAGCAGGTTCAGGCTGCTGCCGCCGTCCATCAGGACTCTGGTTAGGTGAAATCCATCGACGATTGGGTCTAAGACCAGTGCGGCGAATCCGCCGTGGCGGATGCTGGTGGGGTGGTCCCTTCGGTCAAAAGTGATCGGGTAGGAGGACCATGGATTGAACTTCGGGGCAACTGGCTCCATCGCGTAGACATCCCTGAGTGCACGCTTCTGCTCCCTTTTGGGTATGTGCGTTGCGTATATCATGTTCACCGTCTGCACCTGTGGGGGGAAACCCTTCTATCCTCTATTGTTCGGCGGTTGGGTCTCGTACTCGTCATCGCTATGCAGCCCCTTGTCATTGTTTTCGGCAATTAACTTGCCTGCCTGCTTGAATACCCAACAGTCCCTTTTGGTGTGGTTAGCTAGCTTTTCGGGGGTGCCGTGTATTTGGCACAAGCGGTCGAGTATTCGGTCCAAATTGGACGGACCTGGAGTAGTTCTTTTGAATGGCTTTTTCCGCTGACCGGGTTTAGAGCCTCTGAATCCGGCTTTGACTGCCGTATCCTCAATATGGTTGCCGTTAATGCGGCGTTTGTTTTTGTTGCGATGCGGCCTGCCATTTCAGTCCTTGAAGTACGGACTGCCAGAATTTTTGCTGAGGTTGTTGCTGCGTGCTAGCCAGCTGTCCTCACCCGCGCAGAAGCGGGTCATGAGTGATGTGAGGGCTGCCATGGATTTCGGCTTTTCCTGTCCCAGGTGCCGGGCAAGCCACTCGTCGCGGATGTTATGCTTGAAGGCCACGAGGGCCTCCGCATCCGGACAGTCGACAATTTGTTTTTTCTTGGTTAAGAACCGTGTCCATAATTGTCTGGCCGATTCGTCTGGCTGCTGAATTATGTGGCTTAGGTCATCAGCGTCTGGTGGTCGCATGTAAGTGCCCTAGAAGTTATCAAGGAATGCGGCTTCCAGGTCCTCCCAACTCCCAATTGACTCTGCTGGCAAGCTCTTGATCCAATGCCGGGCTGGTCCTTTAAGCTTGAGGGGGAGGTATTTGATGGCGTGAAGATCGTCACCACGGGCCATGTGGATGTGAAGGAGATAGTCTTCGATCCAAACCGCGGGGTCTGTTGTGCCATCATAGGATTCAATATTGACGGGTTTAAACCCTTCGGGGAATTGATGATCCATTACTTCATCTGTGAAGCATAGTGGGTGTGCGGTGCCTCTGTACTGGGCGATATCACGACGGAGCTCAAGGGAGCTTGGTCTATTTTGTTCGGCCGGACTTACTGTGTCCGGCGTGACGGTTGTCGTCACGTATCGTGGGACGCCCACGCGATCCATAGATCGATCTTGATTGTCTTGCCTTATCCTCCAATATATCCCGCAAGTCCGGAGTGTTCCCCTGTGGCTGTGTGCTTTTCGAGCGATGCCGGGGTACGGGTCTAGTGAAGGGCCTAGAGGCCTCTCTATCGCGACCACGGGGTGGTCGTTCAGCCGTATTGTCTCCTGGTGATGCGGGTTCGTAAGCCTCCTCCTCTAATCGGGGGAGCAGCTTGCGTTTAGGGTAGCTTTTGGAGGGGCGTTCGAGCTCATGCTCTTTGGCTGCGAGGACTTCAGTCCATCTGTCGGCTAGCAGATCCTGATCAGCTCTAAGCTGTTGCTGCTTTTTCTTGAGGCTGTTCGCTGTGGCCATAAGCCTGCGTTTAAAATGCTCTTGTTCGACGGGAACCTCAGGCATGACGAATTCGTCATCGTCGAGGCTCGCTTTGTCTCCGGAGGGAGGCGTATAATCCTCTGCCTCTTCTTCTGCCGCTCCTTCATAAGGGCTGGCGTCTCCGTCCTCCTGCGTTGCTTCTTGCTGGAGTGGGTTGTCTTCGGCACTGTCCGGTGTATTATTGTCTCCGGTGCCGGAGTCTTCATTCTTGCTGTGGCGGGATTTAGAGCGGCGCCGCTGGCGCTGGCGCTTGGGCTGCTTTTTGGAGGGGTCATCCTCCTCTGTTCCTTCGCCATTCCCATCTTTTGGGATATCCACCATGTATATGTCATATGATGAGGTGGCTGTCCAGTGCCCAGTAGGCGCTGGTTCTTGGTCGTCTCCGGCATCGTCGTCCATACCATCGATGTCCTCGAAGTTGTAGTCTAGCATGTCGGTTAAATCATCGACAGCAGCTACCAAGTGGGTGGTGGGTGGGCTTTGAATTTCTTCATCGTCCGCATCCCAACCGTCCTGACCGCAGTCCGGCCAGGGCTCTCCTGATAACAAGAGATATTTTAGCGAACTCAAGATGTCGCCGAAAGATGAGTGTCCGCTGCGGTGAACTCCATGATCAGCGCCCAATCGGATTCGATCGGGGCGGGCGCGGGAGGTTCGGAGTCCGGCGAGGAGTCCGGCACCTTGGAGTCACGAGCTTTATGAGGGACAAAGTCAGTGTTCAGCTCTATCGCCGTAGAGGTTGCAGCCCCTGAGGCGGTGTCTAGGCATCCGTCCTCGATCTGCGGAGCTGACTCCGAATTGAAGATCGGAGCGGTTTCGAGTGCGGCCTCCAAGGTACTGTCCGGCTGCAGAGCTAAATCATGCTCGCCGCGACAGTGCGGCACGCTCGGCTGTGGCTCGAATCCATCGAGGATCAAGTCCCCGCGGATGTCAGCCATGAAGTTCAAACTTCCAAATCTGACCTAACGGCCAGGGGCATAGCTTTCGATCTGCTCCAGTTGGCCAAGCGAATTGGCCTGCAGGGCAAAGCCGCCGAATACGAAGATCTGTCCGGGGAGAAAGGTCTCACCCTGGACTGTGTCGTTGATGATGGTCGAAGAAGCCATCGAGCCTATCGGTGACGACACAGAGGAACTCTCAATGAAAGCAGCAATGTCGGTGTCAAAACCGGCGGATCTCGGGTAGGGGGTCCCGAACTGTGCGTCTAGGCGGATGGTGACAGGAGACAAGGGACACGATGTTTTTACCCAGGTTCGGGCCCTCTTGATGGAGGTAAAACCCTACGTCCTGCTTGATTAATATTGATGATGTGTGTTACAAGAGTGGATCTACCACGAGATCAAGGAGGCTAAACCCTAGAAGCTAGCCTATGGTATGATTGTTGTTCGTCCTATGGACTACAGCCATCCGGTTTATATAGACACCGGAGAGGGCTAGGGTTACACAGAGTCGGTTACAAAGTTAGGAGATCTACATATCCATATCGCCAAGCTTGCCTTCCACGCCAAGGAAAGTCCCATCCGGACATGGGACGAAGTCTTCAATCTTGTATCTTCATAGTCATGGAGTCCGGCCGATGATGATAGTTCGGCTATCCAGACACCCCCTAGTCCGGAACTCCCTCAACCGACTTCCATCGGAAGAGTACTATGCGTGGAGAGGCTGACAGCTGGGTCCATGGCGGCCGCAAGGAAGTGCCTCCTTATTACACGCAAAATAATTATTCCTCCACCTGACAGCAGGGACCCACCGGACGGGCCACCGTATTTCGTGAAAAAACGTTTCCCCCTGACTGCTGGGACCCACCAGCTACATCTTTGCACGCAAGGAAGTGCGTCCGGGCAAAAAAACGATTCGCCCCCTGACTGCTGGGGCCCACCAGCTACATCTTCGCACGCAAGGAAGTGCGTTCGAAAAAAAAAACGATACTCCCCCTGACTGCTGGGACCCACCAGCTACATCTTCGCAGGCAAGGAAGTGCCTGACAGTCGGGACCCACCTGGTCGAAGCGTACGTAGCGTTGTCATTCTGGTCGCGAACGTGTATGTACATACTGGTCGTAGTAGAGGCGCGCACATACACGTACGTACAGCAGCGAGGGTGCAAGAAAGAAAATACGGCCACATACGTACATACGTGCAGGGTCTCGAACGCCTACTCGCGCATACGTACATGGCTAGGTCGGAATGGAGAAATAGCGTCGTCGTTGTGTTCATGGGGAGCCAACCGGCTGGGTCGGAACGGAATGCATGGTCGTGTTCATCGGGAGGGCTTGGACGGAAGAGGCAATGGAAACGAGGCTTGGCGTACCGCACAACGGAGGAAACGGCCTTGTGTTCGACCGGCCACATTCGAAACGGGGTCCTGTTGATCGGGAGGGGCCTGGCGTACCGCAAAACGGAGGAAACAGACCTCCTACGGTCGAAATGGGGGTCCTGTTGATCGGGAGGGGTGTGGC
>NC_041391.1:412353197-412412155 GCF_002162155.2 Triticum dicoccoides | reverse complement strand
ACCGCAAAACAGGACTCCACGAGATACTGTTCATCTCCACCGTCGACCTCCTCCAGCCTCCACGGGCTCCTGTTCATCCAGCCTCCACTGCGCGCTACTCCACCGGCTACTGTTCAACCACCCCTCCACCGTCTACTGTTCATCCAACCCTCCACACCATGGGGTCCTGTTCAACCACCCCTCCACGGCCACCCCTCCACCGTCTACTGTTCATCCAGCCCTCCACACCACGGGTTCCTGTTCATCCAGAGGCAACGCCACCGCTCACTGTTCATCCAAACCCCCCGCAACACTCACTGTTCATCCCAGAGGCAGCATCGATCGGCTTCAGTTAGCAGCAGTAGCGAAGGAATCGCTCCATCGGGTTCAGTTAACAGCCATCGATCGATCGCTCTGGTTCAGTAACGCGTAGCCTGCAGTGCAATCGCTTGGGTTCAGTTAGAGCCCAACGCCTCGCTCGGGTTCAGTTAGAGCCAACGCCTCGCACACACGCGCGTACGTACGAGAGAAACGTGCATCGCTCCGCCCCCGACCTCCCACCGTAACCGGCAACTCCTCGAAATTTTCCTCCCCCTCGCTTCTACCATGATTTTTTCCATCATGGACGGCCCAAAGAATGTCATGCAGCTGCGTCTCCGGCCCGCCCAGGACGAAAAGCCCATTTTCTGTCATGATTTTTTCTCATAGAAGTAGGAGCCCACCACATCTATGATGATACCGGGTTTTGTCACAATTATCGTCATAGAAGTGTCATATGTATGACAGAATTTTTTTTCGTTTGGCCCAAAATGTCACGGATGTGTCTTTTTTTTGTAGTGTAGGGTCCTTACTTGGGGAGAGGGCCTCCCCAAAGTCGGTTTGGAAAGCAAGGAAGAGTCCTTCTCAGATTCCAGCACCAGACGCCACGGTTCTCGGAGTCTGGCCCAGACGCCAGGGTCCCTGTCGTTTGGTCCCCGACCTCCGCAATACTTCCTTTTGCACCGACCTAAAGCCCTGTGGGCCTTACCCCTTGGCCCAACCATCATCCTATATATCAGTCTTTACCTCCAAATCATTCCGGAGCTCCTCGTCATGTCCGTGATCTCATCCGGGACTACGAACAACATTCGGTCACAAATATACATAACTCATATAATACTATATCATCAACGAACGTTAAGCATGCGTACCATACGGGTTCGAGAATGATGTAGACATGATCGAGACGCTTCTCCAGTCAATAACCAATAGCAGGACCCGGATGCCCATATTGGTTCCTACATATTCTACGAAGATCTTTATCGGTCGAACCTTTATGACAACATATGTAGTTCCCTCTGTCTGTCGTTTTTTTACTTGCTCGTGATTCGATCACCGGTATCTCCATACCTAGTTCAATCTCGTTACCGGCAAGTCTCTTTACTCATTTTATAACACATCAACTTGTAACTAACTCCTTAGTCACTTTGCTTGGAAGGTTCTTGTGATGTTGTACACCGAGAGGGCCCAGAGATACCTTTCTGTCATACGGAATGAAAAATCCCAATCTCGATCCATGCCAACACAACAGACACCTTCGGAGATACCTGTAGAGCACCTTTATGATTAACTAGTTACGAAGTGACGTTTGATACACACAAGACATTCCTCCTGAGTTCGGGAGTTGCATGATCTCATGGTCGAAGGAACATGTATTTGACATTAAGAAAGCAGTAGCAATAAACTGAAAGATCATATGCTATGCTAACGAATGGGTCTTGTCCATCACATCATTCTCCTAATGATGTGATCCCGTTATCAAACGACAACTCATGTCTATGGCCAGGAAACCTTCTTTTGATCAATGAGCTAGTCTTAGTAGAGGCATACTAGGGACTTGGTATTTGTTTATGTATTCACACATGTATTTAAGTTTCCGATCAATACAATTGCAACATGAATAATAAACCTTTATCATGATTAAGGAAATATAATAATAACCACTTTATTATTTCATCTAGGGCATATTCCCAACAGTTTCCCACTTGCACTAGAGTCAGTAATCTTGATTACATAGTAATGAATCTAACACCCATGGAGTCTTGGTGCTGATTATGTTTTGGCCGTGGAATAGGTTTAGTCAACGAGTCTGCCACATTCAGATCCGTATGTACTTTGCAAATTTCTATGTCTCCATCCTTGACTTTTTTACAGATGGAGTTGAAATGTCGCTTGATGTGTTTGGTTTTCTCGTGAAACCCGGGCTCCTTGGCTATGGCAATTGCTCCAGCATTGTCACAAAAGATTGTGATTGGACCCGATGCACTATGTATTACACCCAGATCGGATATGAACTCCTTCATCCAGACTCCTTCATGCACTACTTCAGAAGCAGCTATATACTCTGCTTCACATGTAGATCCCGCCACGACGGTCTTCTTAGAACTGCACCAACTGACAGCCCCACCATTCAATACAAATACGTATCCGGTTTGCAACTTAGAGTCATCTAGATCTGTGTTGAAGCTAGCATCGACGTAACCCTTTACGACGAGCTCTTTGTCACCTCCATAAACGAGAAACATATCCTTGGTCCTTTTCAGGTACTTCAGGATATTCTTGACCGCTGTCTAGTGATCCACTCCTGGATTACTTTGGTACCTCCCTGCCAAACTTATGGCAAGGCACACATCAAGTCTAGTACACATCATGGCATACATTATAGAACCTATGGCTGAGGCATAGGAAATGACTTTCATTCTCTCTCTATCTTCTGTCGTGGTTGGACTTTGAGTCTGACTCAACTTTACACCTTGCAACACAGGCAAGAACCCTTTCTTTGACTGGTCCATTTTGAACTTCTTCAGAACTTTGTCAAGGTATGTGCTTTGTGAAAGTCCTATTAATCGTCATGATCTATCCCTATAGATCTTGATGCCCAATATGGAAGCAACTCCACCGAGGTATTTCATTGAAAAATTCTTATTCAAATATCTTTTTATGCTATCTAGAAATTCTATATCATTTCCAATTAGCAATATGTCATCCACATATAATATCAGAAATGCTACAGAGCTCCCACTCACTTTCTTGTAAATACAGGCTTCACCGTAAGTTTGTATAAAACTAAATGCTTTGATCACCTCATCAAAGCGCATATTCCAACTTCAAGATGCTTGCACTAGTTCATAGATGGATCGCTGGAGCTTGCACACTTTGTTAGCACCCTTAGGATCGACAAAACCTTCTGGTTGCATCATATACAACTCTTCTTTAAGTAACCCGTTAAGGAATGCAGTTTTAACGTCCATTTGCCAGATTTCATAATCATAAAATGCGGCAATTGCTAACATGATTCTGACATACTTAAGCATTGCTACGGGTGAGAAAGCCTCATCATAATCAACCCCTTGAACTTGTCGAAAACCTTTTGCCACAAGTCGAGCTTTATAGACAGTGATATTACCATCAGCGTCCGTCTTCCTCTTGAAGATCCATTTATTTTCAATGGCTTGCCGATCATTGGGCAGGTCCACCAAAGTCCACACTTTGTTCTCATACATGAATCCTATCTCAGATTTCATGGGCTCAAGCCATTTGTCGGAGTCTGGGCTCATCATAGCTTCTTCATAGTTTGTAGGTTCGCCGTTGTCTAACAACATGACTTCCAGGATAAGATTACCACACGTGTTCTGGTCGACCTACCAGGTTCACCGGTAACTTGATCCAAAGTTTCATGATCATCATTTTCTTCCTCTCTGGTTGGTGTACGCATCACGAGAACGGTTTTCTTTGATGTGCTACTTTCCAATTCATGAGAAGGTACAACTACCTCATCAAGTTCTACTTTTCTCCCACTCACTTCTTTCAAGAGAAACTCCTTCTCTAGAAATGACCCATTCTTAGCAACAAAGATCTTGCCTTCGGATCTGTGGTAGAAGGTATACCCAATAGTTTGTTTATGGTATCCTATGAATACGCACTTCTCCGCTCTGGGTTCGAGCTTATCAGGCTGAAGCCTTTTGACATAAGCGTCGCATCCCCAAACTTTAAGAAACGACAACTTAGGTCTCTTGCCAAACCATAGTTCATATGGTGGCGTCTCAGCGGATTTAGATGGTGCCCTATTTAATGTGAATGCGATCATCTTTAATGCATAACCCCAAAACAATAGTGGCAAACCGATAAGAGACATCATAGGACGCGCCATATATAATAAAGTACGGTTACAACGTTTAGACACACCATTACATTGTGGTGTTCCAGGTGGCGTGAGTTGGGAAACAATTGCACATTGTCTTAAATGAAGGCCAAACTCGTAACTCAAATATTCACCTCCGCGATCAGATCATAGAAATTTTATTTTCTTGTTACGATGATTCTCCACTTTATTATGAAATTCTTTGAACTTTTCAAATGTTTCAGACTTGTATTTCATCAAGTAGATTTACCCATACCTACTCAAATCATCTGTGAAGTTGATACGTCTCATCGTATCTACTTTTCCAAACTCTGTTACCCTTGTTTTGGACTCGAATTTGCATGATTTGAATGGAACTAACCCGGACTGGCATTGTTTTTAGTAGAATTGCCATGGTATTATTTTTGTGAAGAAATCAAAGTTCTCGGATTGACCTGAAAATTTACGATTTTTTTGTTGGAATATATAAAAAATACTGGCGGAAAAAGATACCAAAGGGGGCCACCCAGGAACCACAAGCTTTGGGGCGCGCCTACCCCCCCCCCCCCAAGGCACGCCTCCCAGGCTTGTGCCCCCTGGAGCTCCAGCAACCCTAACTCCAAATCCATATATACCTATTCATGGAGAAAAAAAAATCAGAGAGAAGGAATCATTGCATTTTACGATACGAAGCCGCCGCCACCTCTTGTTCTACATCAGGAGGGCTGATCTGGAGTCCGTTCGGGGCTCCGGATGATGGAATTCACCAATTTCATAATTCTCACCGCCGGGAGTGAGTAATTCCTTCATGGCTTGCTGGACGGTGATGGGTTGGATGAGATTTATCATGTAATCGAGTTAGTTTTGTTAGGGTTTGATCCCTAGTATGCACTTTGTTCTGAGATTGATGTTGTTATGACTTTGCTATGCTTAATGCTTGTCACTTGGGCCCGAGTGCCATGATTTCAGATCTGGACCTATTATGTTTTCATGAATATATGTGTGTTTCTGATCCTATCTTGCAAGTTGTAGACCCCTATTACAAGTTGCGATCTACATACCCCAAGGTGACAATAATTGGGATTCTTTCTGGTGATTACCGTAGTTTGAGGAGTTCATGTATTCACTAAGTGCTAATGCTTTGTTCCGGTTCTCTATTAAAAGGAGGCCTTAATATCCCTTAGTTTCCTTATGGACCCCGCTGCCACGGGAGGGTAGGATAAAAGATGTCTGCAAGTTCTTTTCCATAAGCATGTATGACTATATATGGAATACATGCCTACATTATATTGATGAATTGGAGCTAGTTCTGTGTTGCACTAGGTTATGACTGCTACATGATGAATATTATCCAACACAATTATCCATCGCTGATCCAATGCCTATGAGCTTTTCACATATTGATCTTTGCTAAGTTACTTTCCTTGCTGCTGCTGTTACAATCACTACAAAACTGTTACTGGTACTATTGCCACATTTACTGTTACTATCATACTACTTTGCTACTAAATACTTTGCTGCAGACATTAAGTCATTCAGGTGTGGTTGAATTGACAACTCAACTGCTAATACTCGCAAATCTTTGGCTCCCCTTATGTCAGATCAATAAATTTGGGTTGAATACTCTACCCTCGAAAACTATTGCGATCCCCTATGCTTGTGGTTATCAAGACCTTTTTCTGGCGCCATTACTAGGGAGCATAGCTCTATTTGCTGAGTCACTTGGGATTTATATTTGTTGATCACTATGAAGAATCTGCAAAGTACCAAAAGCAAGATCTTTCCCTCTAGGATGAGGGGAGGTAAGGAACTGCCATCTAGCTCTGCACTTGATTCACCTTCTGTGTTTAAGCTTGCGACACCTACACCTGCTATTAATCCTGATATGTCGCAAGTAATTGATGATGCTACTTCTGCTATGAATGATGTTTACAATGATGCTAGTACTTTGCTTGATAGGACTATGCCACTGGGTTAATTTATGGATGAACAACTTGCTAGGGTTAATAATATTGAGAATGCTAAAACTGATGGAATTATTGAAACTGAGGAAGTTTTTGAAACTGAACACTTTGAAACACCTATTAGACCTAGCTCTCCTAGATATGAATTGCATGGTATACCTGAGGGTTATGTTATGGATGGAGAGGTAGCTAGGGATTTTCTTGGTTGTAAGGATAAAGAGGATCTTAAGAAATTGCTAGGTAAGTTGAAGGAAAAATCTTTGAATGCTAGAATGAAATATGATCCTAAGTTTGCTACTTCACCTATCTTTGTTACTGATAAGGATGATGAATTCTCTGTCGGTCCCGAGTTAATTACTTTGGTTCAATCTGATTCCATGGTTATGAATCTGAAACTGTTGTGGCACATCTTACTAAATTTAATGACATAGCCACCCTATTTGCTCATGAGGAAAAATTCATTATTATTACATTCTTAAGTTGTTTCCTTTCTCATTAAAGGGCGATGCTAGGATATGGTTTAATTCTCTTGCTCCTAGTTGTGTGCGTAGTCCCCAGGATATGATATACTACTTATGTGAAAAATATTTTCCCGCTCATAAGAAACAAGCTGCTTTACAGGAAATATTTAACTTTGTGCAAATTTAAGAAGAGAGTCTCCCACAAGCTTGGGGGAGGCTTCTCCAATTACTTAATGCTTTGCATGATCATCCTCTCAAGAAAAATGAAATACTTGATATCTTTTATAATGGACTAACCGATTGAATGAACTAACCGATTGTGTTTTTTAGAGAATGAACTGTTGAACAAGCTGAAGAACTATTGAATAATATATTGAGTAATGATAATGATTGGACTCTTCCTGAACCACCACACAAGACAACTCCGAAGAAAGGAGGTATTCTATTTCTCAGTCCTAAAGATATGCAAGAGGCAAAGAAATCTATGAAAGAAAAAGGTATTAAAGCTAAAGAAGTTAAGAATCTACCACCTATTGAAGAAATACATGGTCTTGATACCCCGACATAGGTAGTAGAGGTAAACTCTCTCTATAGATTTCATAAAGGTGACATTCCTTATACTAAATCTGCTAGTCAATGCTTGGATGAATTTGATTACTTTATTGTTAAACAAGAAAACTTCAATGCATATGTTAGTAGACATTTGAAACGAAATGCTTATATGATTGAACGCTTGAGTGACTATATGTCTAAAACTGTTAATGATCTCAAAGTTGTTAGTAAACATGCTTCCATGGTAAAAACTCAAGTAGAATAAGTTCTTAAGGCAAAAAATGATTTGCTTAATGAGATGAGTAATAAGATGGGTGATCATGTTGTTAGAGTTATGACTAGGGGTGGTAAAATGACTCAGGAACTTTTGTATCATGAAGGTCACCCTAAGATAATTGAGCAAGACTCTCAAAGAATTAATAATGATGCACCTAGTCCACCTAAAAAAGAAAAGGAAGATGATAGGACTTTGCATGCTTCTAGTGAACCTACTGTAGACACACCTGATAACCCAAATGATATTTCTAGCTCTGATGCTGAAACACAATCTAGTGATGAGCATGAACCTAGTAATAATAATAATGATGATGTTCATGTTGATGCTCAACCTAGTAATGATAATGATGTGGAGATAGAACATGCTAATGATCTTGATAACCCACAACCTAAGAATAAAAGATATGATAAGGGAGACTTCATTGCTAGCAAACATGGTAAAGAAAGAGAACCATGGGTTTAGAAACCCATGCCTTTTCCTCCTAAAGCTTCAAAGAATAAGGATGATGAAGAATTTGAGCACTTTGTTGAAATGCTTAGGCCTGTCTTTTTGCGCTTGTGTTTTACTGATATTTTGAAAATGTCTCCTTATGCTAAGTATATGTGATGCGGCTTGAACTATGTCGGTATTTCCCCAAAGAGGAAGGGATGATGCAGCACATCTACAATAGGTATTTCCCTTAGTGATGATACCAAGGTTATCGAACCAGTAGGAGAACCACGCAACACTACGTGAACGGTAGCTGCAAAGAAAGAACAAATACTTGCAACCCGACATAAAAGTGGGGTTTTCAATCCCTCCCGGGTAAAAAGATAGATAAAATTGTAGTAGATTGGATAAATAGATCTCGCGGGAACGTGAGATAAATAAATAACAATAAATTGCAGAAAGGTATTTTTGGGTTTTTTGATTAATATATTTGAAAATGAAAGTGAATAAAAATAGATCTTGAAGGAAAGTATGATAAAGAAGATACCCGGGGACCGTAGATCTCAGTAGTGGCTTCTCTTGAGAAAAACAACATAAGGTGGGTGAACAAATTACTGTTGGGCAATTGATATATCTTTAAATAATTATGACGATATCTAGGCAATGATCCTTATATAGGCATCACGTCCAAGATTAGTAAACCGACACCTGCCTGGATCTACTACTATTACTCCACACATCGACTGCTATCCAACATGCATCTACTGTATTAAGTTCATGGAGAAATGGAATAATGCAATAAGAACAATGACATGATGTAGACAAGATCTATTCATGTAGGAATAGATCCCATCTTGTTATCCTTAATAGCAATGATACATACGTGTCATTTTGTTGGGGAATGTAGTAATTTCGAAAAAATTCCTACGCACACGCAAGATCATGGTGATGCATAGCAACGAGCGGGGAGAGTGTGTCCACGTACCCTCGTAGACCGTAAGTGGAAGCGTTATGACAACGCGGTTGATGTAGTCGTACGTCTTCACGATCCGACCGATCCAAGTACCAAACGCACGGCACCTCCGAGTTCTGGACACGTTCAGCTCGATGACGTCCCATGATCTCTGAGCCAGCAGAGCTTTGCGGGAGAGTTTCGTCAGCACGATGGCATGATGACGGTGTTGATGATGCTACCGATGCAGGGCTTCGCCTAAGCACCACTACGATATTACCGAGGTGGAATATGGTGGAGGGGGGCACCGCACACGGCTAAGAGATCAATGATCAATTGTTGTGTCTAGAGGTGCCCCCTGCCCCCGTATATAAAGCAGGGAGGGAGAGGCCGGCCCTAGAGGAGGGCGCGCCAAGTGTGGGGAGTCCTACTAGGACTCCCAAGTCCTAGTAGTGTCATGGTGGGTGCACGGCAGATGCCAAGGGATGGCTAAAGAGAGGAGGAGGCTCGAGGGCGCTGGTGGGCTTCGGAGGTGAGGTTGATATGCGCGGGCGCGGGACGCCGGACATACCCAGGTTCGGGGCTCTCCGGAGAGATAACACCCCTAGTCCTGCCGAGCTTAGTTGGATGGTTGATAGTACAATGTTGCTCCTGGAGCTGTTTGGAGGAGGAAGGAGGCTGGCCAAGGCTCCGGCTGCTCCTTCTCCTTGGTGTCGCTATGTGGTGGCTAGTCCTATCTTGCTTGCTCTATCTCGCGTGGCTTTGCATGCCGTGTGTGTCGTATGTCTCTGTTGAATATCTTGTGTCCTCTCCCTTTGTTGGCGTGGACTCCTGGGGGGTTTTATAGACCAACCCACCCAGGGTTACAATGGTAATATGCCGAGTCGATGGTCCGTATTGTCGGTGTCTGGGGTGCCGGGCTGGGTCCCGCTTGGGGGCTTGTGGTTCGCCGGGTTCCTCTAGGTGCGGGCCCCGCGTGCCTAGGGGGACTATGCGCCGTCTTGCCGATTTGCATGGCATGGCAGGGCGAGTCGCGCACAGTGTTCTCCGTCAAGCCTCCGCTTGCTGTCGTCAGCGGTAAGGGTGGGAACACTGTTACCGTGCCAGCCCTGGTCAGCGGGTAGGTAAGGGGCACTGTTGCCACGCTCTGGCTGACCACGGGCATGGGCGGGGGCACTGTAGTCTTGGTCATCAGTGACTGAGGTCTCATCCCATCGTACGGCCTAGATGGGACGGGAGCTGACCTGTGGCTGGGTTGCCGTGGACGCCACGGGTGGGTTGGCTTACTGGGGAAGCCAAGGCCGCGCGGGGTTGAGTTGCCTTGCGCCAGCCGCTGCGGCCGGGTTGACGTACCTTGCCGAGTCGAGGGTCTTGGCTGGGTTGCGCACCTTGCCGGGTCGAGCGACCCGGCCTGGCGCATGCCGGTTTCTGGGCGATGTGGGCCCTGCTGTTTTTGAAACAGATCCGGGTTCCGTTGCCTGCCCGGGGTTCATCCCCCCGACAGTAGTCGCCAAAGCTGTGAAGATCCGCCGTCTTTGGCTGAGTGGGCCTTCGCAGCTTCTCCCTTGAGCAAGGCGGAATCTGCGAACGCCGGGTCCGGCAACACCCTCCATGTGCTGGTTTTTTCGAAAACCGGATCATGGCGTCCCGGTTGTGGCGGGAACCGAGGAGTCCGCCGAATCTTGAGGTGATCCCTCGGACTTCGCACTGGCGCCACGTGGTGCTCGGAAGCTGGAGGGGCCTGACAGGCCACGCGCGTGATGGGACCGGGCGACGGGCCGGGGGCCCACCGCCGCGCGCCCTTGGCCACGCGTGCGGATTTATTGCGGCGTCTGGGGGCCGGTTGCACTTCCCCGCGCAATTAGTGCATGTGTACGTGTTCACTTATTGCGGGGTAGTGGAACGGGCGCGTGCAGACGATCCCACTTCCCCACGTTTGAACCGAGGCTTATAAATTGAGGGGGGCAAGGGGGCGGCGGGCATTATTCTCGCTCGCGCCTTCCTGTCCCCCTGCTCTCGCCCTGCTCCTTGCTACTGACGCACAGCTGCGCCCACAGCCCCGAGCAGAGCTCTTCTCCGTCATCCTTCTTCCTTCTGCTTCCATCCATGGCGCTGCCGCCGGGCTCTTGGATGGGTTCCAAGATCACCAACGACGACATCACGCAGCTTCGAGCTTCACGGCGCTTGCCGCGGGAGACGGACGTTGGTGTCTACCTGTCGCACGGCGAGCAGAGGCCCCGACCCGAGGGGCAGGAGCGCGTCGTCTTCCTTACCCACTTCGAGTGCGGGCTTGGGCTGCCGACGAGCACCTTCTTCCACGCCTTTCTGGAGTTCTTCGGGCTTCAACGCACCATCTCGGCGCCGGCGCCATCATCCAACTGTCCGGCTTCGTGACCCTGTGCGAGAGGTACCTGGGGGTCGAGCCGATGATCGACCTCTGGGCGCGCTTCTTCTCCATGAACCAGCAGGGCATGTCGGCCGGGGAGTTCGCCGACTGCGGCGCCGCCGTCATCTCCAAGCGGTCGGGGGCAGATTTCCCCAAGATTCTGCTCGAGGATTCTGCCAAGAAGTGGCAGAATTCCTTCTTCTACGTCCGCAATCTTGGCGCGGACCACATCAATCTCCCCCCTTTCGCCATGGCACCGCCGCGGGTGAAGACGAACTGGGGCTACTCGCCCCGGCACCCGTCGTAGGAGATCGTCAACCTCTGCGAGCGGGTGACGGTGATGAGGACGCAGGAGGGGCTCACCGCCACGGATCTTCTCGCCGCGTTCATCACCCGCCGGATCCTCCCGCTTCAAAGGCGCTCCTGCCTCATCGGCGATATGATCGGCCTGCAGGACCCCAACCGAATGGGGTCGACGGGGCTGTCTGGGGAGCAGGCCGCGGCATCGTCAACACCATCTCTAGGGCCAATCTTGGAGAGGATTGGCGATTTGGCAAGGCGCCGTATAGCCAGGCGAACCCGGCGCCGCAGGTGAGCATCTGGTCTCGTTACTTTGCCACCGCACATCTTCTTGTTCGTCCCGATGCGTCGCGGGAGGTTCTTCTGAATGCGAGCCGGCATCCTTACGCCCGGGCTCCGCTACAGGTGGCGCCGGTGGCACCAGAGGAGCCCGCGGCCCAAGGCGGCGAGGAGGTGGCCGAGTCCGACGCCAGCGCTATGCGCCGAGCCGGTAAGCTTCGAGTCTTTCTCTTCTTCATTTTGTCTTGATTTGTTGCCCGTGTCGCAGTGAAGGCGATGCTGACGCCGGTTGCTTGGTGTAGCAGCGTTGGGCGGGGGAGGCGGCGATGCGGGCGGAGCCAGGTCCTCGCATGGGGCAGCGTCGAGCCGCCCGCATGGCAAGGACAGCGTCGCGCCGCGACCCCGTGGATCGAAGCATGCAGCGGACCCGGCCGAGCCCGGAAGGCCGGCCAAGAAGAAGCGCGCGAAGCCGACCCTGGTCTTGGTCTTGACGGGGTAAGTTCTGTTCGCCGCTTGTGCCCGGATTTCTTGTCTTTTTACTTATTTTGCCTTCTTCTTCAGGCCGCCGATCGCGCTGGCGAGGGTGGCGGCGGAGGCCGCGGCCACCGAGGGGACTGCGTTCCGCAGGAGCCGGTGCGACCTCGCCGGGCTAGCCAAGGAGGAGGGACGAGGCGACTCGGACCTCGGCCTGGACCCGGACGACACCGACGCCTTGGCCTGGCGTTACAGGAACCGGGCCGAGGCGGAGCTGGAGGCGGCATCGGTCCGGGCTTGGACCGACGCGGCGGCGGCGTGGGTGCGAGGCGGCGCGGAGCCGGCCTGGCACGAGATGCCGGAGGTCATGGTGGTGGAGGCGACAGTTTTTGAACCGTCGTCGGTGAGGCAGCGCGGCCGTGGGGGCCGGCCCGAGGTGGTGCTTCTCGACCAGGAGGTCGTGGAGGTGGGGGGCGATACCCCGCCGCGAGCCGACTTTGTCGAGCGCGCGGGCGCTGATGGTGGTGGAGGCGGCGTCCCGGAGGGGGCGCGTAGGCGGCGGCGCCGGAGGCGCCGTCGGCTATGGAGGAGGCACTGCAGGCGGAGGTGCCTGAGGTGGCGACACAAGGCGCCCCGATGTCCGGATCGCCGTCGGCACCAGAAGGGGCGTCAGAGGAGGTGCTGGCCACGTCGCAAGCGGCCAGCCGGGGTCACGCCTTATTGCCCCGGCAGAGCGGGTGCAGAGCTGGCGTGCCGCAGCCCGCGTGGAGTGGGGGCGCGGCCGTCTTCGGGCCACAGACCCAGGAGGAGGAGGCGTTGGATGCCGTCAGCCGCCGTCTGCGAGGCCAGACGGAGCGCCTTGAGGCCTTCGCCCAGGCCGAGACAGAGCGGACGCGCGACCTGGAGCACGCCGTCCTGGTAAGTCCTTCTTCTTCTTGTTTTCTTGTGATTTTATCTCTGTGGGGGCGCGCCAACGCACCCACTGGGTATAACCCCCGAGATTCGGGCCAACCGTGTAACAGTTGGGCCAAATCTTAGGCCTTGTGTTGACTTTGCTCTTCTTTTCAGCATCTTGACGCCTTCCGGGTTGCCTCCTACAACCGGCTCCTGGGCAAGCATCGGGAGCTCAAGGAGCAGCTTGCTGCCAAGGAGGAGGAGCTTCGCGCCGCAGCAGGTACTTTGCTGAGCACTTCTCTTCTAGTGGGGGCGCGCTAGCGCACCCACTGGGTGTAGCCCCCGAGATTCAGGCCGACTTTGTAACAGTTGGGCCAAACCTTAGGCCTTGTCTTATTTTTTCTTCCTACTGAGTTCTTCTTCTTTGCAGCCGAGGTGCTGTCTTGGCGGACCCGGCTGTTCCGGGCCGGTCATCACTACGACCGGCTCGTTGCTGATTCCAGCCATCTCGGTGTCGAGGCGGCGCAGGCGAGGGTGGAGGCGGCCGCGGCCCGGTGGTCTCTTGACGAAGCCAGCCGGCTGCACGAGCAGCTGGCGGGTCACAAGAGTTGCCCTCGAGGCCGAGGTGGAGCTTCTTAAGGCGGAGGCCGCCAAGGCGGTGGAGGCGCAGCAGGCCCTGGTCGAGGCGGACCAGCAGCGTGGCCAGCTGGCCGACGACAAGGGCCGGCTCCAGGCCGAGGTGGAGCGCCCGCGGGAGCAAGCAACCGCGGCGGATGAGGCCCGCCAGGCCGAGGCTCGCCGCCGTGAGGCGGCCGAGAAGGCGACCGAAGACAAGGACGCCGAGCTGAAGGCGGCCCTTGCTAAGGCGGCTGACCTGGAGAGGGCGCTCGGGGAGCGGGACCGTGTCTTGGAGCGGGAGCGACGTGGTATGTTGCTCGAGGCGCAACACCTGGAAGAGTCCTTCTCCAGTAAGTGCTTCTTTTTTGTTGTTTGCCGGGTTGGGACCCGGCCCTTTCTTCCTTGTTGCCCTTCTGACTTGCTTCGTCTTTGGCTGCAGGGGCCTTTTCAGAGATGCAGTGGCTGGCGGAGGAAGCCGTCCGCTATCAGCGCGACCCGACCGGCGTTGTCGGGTCCGGGACGGATCCACTGACGGCTCGAACCTTCCCGGAGATCGTTGCCGCTGCTGAGACCTGGTTGCGGGCCTTGGGAACGTAGATGGAGCGGCTGTCCCGAGCCGGTACCACGATGACGGCGGCCTTGTGGCCAGGTTCCGTCCATCTGCGCAGCTTCTCGCGTCTGGCGCGCTGGTTGGAGATGGGCCCAGATCGCCTTAGCGACTGGCGCATTTCTGCCGCCCGGGCCGGTGCTAAGATGGCGCTTCGGATCGCGCTGTCTTGGCATCCGGATCTTCAGCTGGACACACTGATGGGTCAGCGCGCTGGCTCGGAGTAGTTGCTGCAGGAGCAGGCCGGCCGGATCGCCTCCCGGGCCAGCTACATCGCCGAGTTTGCCTTCCACGACGAGTTCCATCCGGGACGGACGAAAGACGGCGCGGTCGTGGCTGGCGACGACTACGTCTTGCTTCTTCGTGACCCGGAGGGCAGCTCGGAGGAGACAGGCGTCTACGGCGACGCGAAGGTCGAAGAGGACATCGGTGCTTCGCTGGACCCAGAGGCCGGACGGGGGGAGCCGTCGATGTTGCGGCACGACGCTGGTAATGTCTGAGAATCTTTTGTAGGAAATTCTGTTAAGTGGCAGGTCCACATACCCACTTGGGGTTTTCAGGGTGTAATGAACTTGGGCCGTTGGCCCTTGCTTGAAACATTTATGTGTAAATGTTGTGAGTGTTTATTTGCTTTTTGCCTTCTGCTTTTTTCGAACTTATTTCATCCGTTGCTCCTCCCTGAAGCTTCCCCCCCGTGAGTCAGATGACCGAGGCTCCGGTCCGTGACAAGGGGTTCGGCTCTTCGAGAGGCGGTTGCAGGAGTTGGGTCCTTAAAAACGTTGAGCGCGAGCGAAACACCCACTTGGCCGGCTGGCGACAATCCGGCTTGGCCGGTTGGTGAGCAGCCGGTCGTGCGGCTAACTTAGTTGACGAGCGTCGGGCCGGGTTGGTTGACCCGGTGGCTTTGACTTAGTGTATGAATCGTAGGGGAGCTTTAGCCCGTTGTGCTTGCCCGCCGTCAGCCAGAGCTGGATCTGCGGTTTTAGGGCGAAGTGGGGGTGCCGCGACATCCTAACTTATTAGGAATCACTAAGCGAAGCGGCGGGGTGATGATCAAGCCGGCCAGCCCCCGAGCCCCCGGGTCGAGCTTGTCAAGCCGGTGGCCGGGTTCGGTAGTAAGGTGGTGTAAAAATGGACGCAATAAATTGGTCGGCAAAAGGCACCTCCCGAGTCTCGTTCGGGGACCCCATAGTTTCATATGCTTACAAAAGGCTTTGATACATACATTCGTTCGGCTAACTGTAAAATGGACGGAGGAGTTCCGCATTCCATGGCCGGGTTGTTTCTTCGCCGGCGGTGTCCCTCTTGCGCTTCTTCGATTTGCGTGCGTCGATGAGGTAGTAGGCGTTGCGGTCGTGCAAAGCCCTGCTCACGATAAACGGGCCTTCCAATGGAGAGGACAACTTGTGCTGGCCTGCCTGCTCTTGGACGAGTCGGAGGACAAGGTCGCCTTCTCGGAATGCGAGAGGCTTGATCTTCTTGCTATGGTAGTGCCTCAAGCCTTGCTGGTAGATAGCCAAGCGGCTAAGTGCCAGAAGGCGCGCCTCTTCGAGCAGGTCGACGCCACGTGCTTATCTTGCCTCTTCTTCAGTGTACATCATGACGCGCGGCAAGTCGAACTCGACGTCGATCGGGATGATGGCTTCGGATCCGTAGACGAGGAAGAACGGGGTGAACTCGGTCGACCCGTTTGGCGTCGTGCACAGACTCCAGAGAAACACGAGCAACTCGTCGAGCCAACTGCCGGGTGAGCGGATAAGTGGCTCAACAAGTCGCGGCTTGATGCCGGACAGGATGAGTCTGTTGGCCCGCTCGACCTGCCCGTTGGACTGCGGATGTGCCACGGAGGCCAGGTCGAGGCGGATGCCGGAGATGGAGCAGTATTGCTCGAGCGCACACTTGGCGAAGTGGGTGCCGTTGTCGGTGATGATGCTGTTCGGCATGCCGTAGCGCACCGCTATGTCCTTGATTAACCGGACGACTGTTGGCCCATCCAGTTTCTTGATTGGTCTCGCCTCGATTCATTTGGTGAACTTGTCCACTGCCACCAGCAGATGCGTCATGCCGCCTCGAGCGGTTTTGAAGGGTCCCACCATGTCGAGTCCCCAGACCGCGAAGGGCCAGGTGATCGGTATGGTGCGGAGTGCTGACGCAGGCTGGTGGTTGCGTTTGCTGAAGCACTGGCATCCTTCGCACTTGAGGACGAGCGACTCGGCGTCTTCGAGGGCCGTTGGCCAGTAGAAGCCGTGCCGGAATGCCTTGGCCACGATGGACTGAGATGCGGCGTGGTGCCTGCACTCATCCTGGTGAATGTCGAGGAGGATGTCAATGCCGCGGTCCTGCTCGACGCAGCGCTGGAACACGCCGGTGGAGCTGCGTTTGACGAGCTCGTTGTTGATGATGGTGTAGGCGGATGCCCGATGCTGAACTTGCCGAGCCTCGGTCTTGTCCATGGGGAGAACCCCGTTCTCCAGCCATTCTGATATTGGCAGGGCCCAAGGTGGGGCCGTGATGGTGGTGAAGACAGCCACCTGGGTGGGTTCCGAGTCGGTGGCTCCTGGGCCGGGTTGAGCAGCCCCCGGGTTGGTGGCGGCGACGGCCGGGTCCGGGGTGATGGTGGCCGGGTTGAGCTGAGCAGCCCCTGGGCTGGGTTGAGCAGCCCCCGGGCCGGGTTCAGCAGTCCCCGGGCCAGCTTGCGGCGCGGCCGGGTCTTCTGGGACGTGGATGGACTCGGAGTCCGGCGACGGCTTGATGGATGGCTTGCGCAGGTGCTCGAGGGAGACGCCGAACGGGATGGCTTGACGTGACGAGGCGATCTTGGCGAGCGTGTCGGCTGCCTCGTTCTCCGTGCATGGGACATGGAGGAACTCGCAGCCAACGAAGGATCCAGACAGCTTCTGGATGAGGAAGCGATAGCTTGCCATGTTGGAGTCGCGGGCGTCCCACTCGCCGGAGCACTGCTGTACCACCAAGTCCGAGTCGCCGTAGCACACGATGCGCCGGATGCCGAGTTCCTTGGCGGGCCGGAGGCCGTGCACAAGGGCTTCGTATTCGGCAACGTTGTTGGAGGCGGCGAAGTGGATCTGGAGTGCGTAGCGGAGTTGGTCACCCTACGGGGATGACAGTACGATGCCGGCCCCTAAGCCGAGTCGCATCTTGGACCCGTCGAAGTGCATGCGCCAGTGCGTCGAGTCGGGAGGCGGCGGCAGGTACTGGGTCTCGGTCCAGTCGACGAGGAAATCGGCCAGGGCCTAAGACTTGATCGTGGTGCGGGGCTAGTAGAGGATGGTGTGGCGAGCTAGATGGATCGCCCACTTGGCGACCCGGCCGGAGGCGTCCCGGCACCCGATGATTTCTCCGATAGGCTCCGTGCTGACGACGGTGACGACATGTTCTTGAAAGTACTGCTTCAGCTTCTTGGCGGTGAGGTACACGCCGTAACATATCTTCCGCTAGTGCGGGTAGTTCTGCTTGGAGGTGGAGAGCACTTCGCTCAGGTAGTAGACCGGACGTTGGACGGCTTGGATCTTGCCCTTCTCCGGTCGCTCGACCACCAGCACCGTGCTGACCGCCCGTGAGGTCGCGGCTATGTAGAGCAACAGCGGCTCCTTGTCGGTTGGCGCGGCCAGGACGGGTGCGGTGGAGAGCATGCGCTTGAGGTCTTGGAAAGCTTCGTCCGCCTTGCCGTTCCATTCGAACGGGCTTGTTTTCTTCATTAGCTGGTACAGGGGCAGTGCCTTCTCGCCCAGCCGGCTTAGAAACTGGCTGACCGAGGCCAGGCAGCCTGTGAACTTCTGGACATAGCGCAGCCGAGTTGGCTTGCGCATGCGCTCGATGGCCTTGATCTTCTCCTGGTTCACCTTGATGCCGCGTTCCGAGATGAGGAAACCGAGCAGCTTTCCGGCTGGGACGCCGAAGACGCACTTTTCCGGGTTGAGCTTGACCTTGTATTCACGGAGGTTGGCGAATGTTTCCTTCAGATCGTCGAGGAGCGTGAGGTGCTACTTGGTCTTCACCATGATATCATCCACGTACACGTGGATGTTCTTGCCGAGTTGCGGTAGCAGGCACTTCTGCATGCAGCGTTGGAAGGTGGCGCCAGTGTTCTTCAACCCGAACGACATGGTGATGTAGCAGTACGCTCCAAAGGGCGTGATGAAGGACGTCTTCAGGGCATCAACCGGGTCCAGCTTGATCTGGTGATAGCCGGAGTAGGCGTCCAGGAAGGACAGCAGATCGCACCCGGTGGTCGAGTCAATGAGTTGGTCGATCCGCGGGAGGGTGAACGGATCCTTGGGACAGGCCATGTTGAGGCTGGTGTAGTCGATACACATGCGCCAGGTCTTGTTCTTCTTCAGGACGAGGACTGGATTGGCCAGCCGCTCGGGGTGAAACACGTCCATTATGAAGCCGGTCGCCAGGAGCTTGGCGACCTCTTCACCAATGGTTCTTCTCTTCTCTTCGGAAAATCGACAGAGGGGCTGACAGAGCGGCTTGGCGTTCTTGCGGACGTGGAGTTTGTGCTCAGCATACTTCCTCGGGATACCCGGCATGTCTTTGGGGGTCCATGCGAAGATATCCCGATTCTCACGGAGGAAGTCGACGAGCTCGCCTTCCTATTTGCTGTCGAGGCGGGCGCCTACGACAACGTACTTTCTGCAGCTGGGGTCTTCCAGGTTCAGCTTCACTTTCTTGGTTTCCTTGGAGGGCTTGAAGGCGGCCTCGTCGGCCGGTTCCAGGGTCGGGATCGACGCGTCGGAGGCCTCGCCGGCAAGGACGACGATCCGGTCGAGCTGGCGCTGCTCCTCGGCAATGACCAGCGGCTCGGCTAGCTTGGCGCCGTCTCAGGCGCACTCCATAGACTTGCGGTAGTCACTGGTGACAGTAATGAGGACCTTGGGACCCGACATCTTCATATTCAGGTACGCGTAGTGGGCAACCGCCATGAACTTGGCGAGCGCGGGCCGGCCCAGCAGCGCGTGGTACACGCTGGACAGGTCCACCACCTCGAACCAGATTGGTTCGCATTGGAAGTGGCTGCTGTCGCCAAACAGGACGTCGAGTCAGACCCGGCCAATGGGCGAATAGGAGACGCCGGGTACGATGCCGTGGAAGACGGTCCGGGTTGGCTCCAGGTCTTCGGCCTTGAGGCCGAGCTTGGTCATCGTGTCGCGGTAGAGGATGTTGATGTTGCTGCCGCCGTCGATGAGGACTCGGGAGAACTTGCAGGTGCGCCGCGCGACGATTGTAGGGTTGAGGACGAGGGCGTATCCACCCGGACTCGGCAATGTGCCGGGTGATCCTCCTGGGTCCAGGTGATCGGGCGCTCCGACCAATGCATGAAATCCGTCTTAGCCGGGACGACGGTGTTCACCTCCTGCCGGAGGAGGCGCTCGCTGCGCTTGTCATCGCCGAGGCTGGTGAAGATGACGTAGGACGCGTTCTGGTCCGGGTAGGCGTTGTTCCGCATCGCGCCGCTGGCGGGGGGCGGCGGTGGAGGCGGAGGCGGTTGTCCCACGCCCGGAGCCGGAGCGGGAGCCGGAGGAGGCGGGACATCGCCCCTCATGATGCGCTTGGTGATGGCGCACTGTCAAAGCATGTGCGTGAAGGGTCTTGCACCACTGTGGTGATTGCATGGGGCGTCGAGCATCTCTTCAAAGCTCCTGGCGGGTTTCCACGCCATCTTGCCGGTCTGCCGGCGCTTTGCTGCCCGATCTGCCGCGGGCTCGGCGGCCGCGATGAGCCGGTTGTCGTGACGTTGGGCCGGCTGTTCGGCCTTGCGCTTGTTGTTCTGGTGGTGCTGCTGCCGGCTGCCTTCACGGGCCGGCTTTTGTGGAGGGACCGACTTCGCCTTGCCGGCCTCGTCCAGCGCCACATGGATCTTCATGCCGGAGTCGGCGTTGGCGTACTTGTCCGCCGTCACCATGAGCACGGCCATGGTGGCCGGCTCGGAGCGTAGAAGCTTGTGCTTGAGGAGGGTACCGTCTCGGCACCCGCTGACGAAGTATTGGATCACCTGGACTTCATGGATGCCCTCATAGCTGTTCTGGAGCTCGGTCCAGCATGCGAGGTACTCGCAGCCGGTCTCCGTCGGCCCCTACACGCACATGGCGAGCTGACTGGGGCGACCGGGTCGCTTGTACGTCCCCGTGAAGTTGCGGACAAACGCTTCCTCGAAATCGATCCATGCATTGATGCTGCCCATCGGTATGTTGTTCAACCATGTGCGAGCCGATCCTTGGAGCATGAGCGGTGCGTAGCGCACGGCGAGACGGCGATTGGCACCGGTGATGCTAATGGCCGTGGTGTAGTCGGTGAGCCAGTCTTCTGGCTTCACGCTCCCATTGTACTTGGGGGTGTCGCGGGGAAGAACGAATCCCTTGGGGAAGGGCTCCTCCCGGATCCGTGGGTCGAAGCACGCCGGCCCGATAGCGCCGCTCTCCTCCACCTCCATGGAGCGAGCGATCTGATCGAGGCGGTGGCGCGCATCGGCGTCGTCAATGGCGCGCGGGCTGAGTCGACTGGCGGCCAGGCCCCGAGGGGCCGGGTGGGCTGGAGCCCGACGCTGGCCAGGCTGGCCGGGTCCGCGCCGGGTATCTGGGGCGGGCTCGTTGCCCAGAGTGTCGACGGTGGTGCCGACCGGGTTGCGCCGGGTTCGGCCCTGGCCGGAGTGCGCCTCGCCGGGCGGCGAAGAGGCCGTGTGCAGGAGTTCGCCAGGTCCGCCAAGGCAGGCGGAGCCGTACCCTGCCGGCTTGGCGAGCTGGTTGAGGCGATCCTGCTGGGTGTTGGCGGTGTGGAGGAGCTCGCGCATCCGCCCGATGCGCTCCCTAAGCTCCTCGCCCGCGAGTTGGTTGAGGCCGACCGCAGCTGCCTCCGCAGCGTGCATGTTCTTGACTGGGGTCTCGTAGAAGGTCCGGCCAGTGCCGAAGGCCCGACCGATCGCTCCTCCCTGGGCGCGAGTATCAACGGCCCGGCTTGGCTCGGCCGCGGCGGGCGTGAATCCGTGGGCGGCATCGTGCTCCATCTGAGCAGCTTCCAGGCGGCGTCTGGTGGCGGCCAGCGTATCGGACAGGTCCAGCATTTGCTGGCGCCTGTCCTCGAGCTGGGTTCGGGCTTCAACAACGTTGGTGGCGTTGATGTCGGTGCCAATCGGGATGCGGAGGCTCTGCTTCGCAGCGTGCAGCGGGTCGGTCGGCTCCATCTGAGCCATAGCGGCCGCGGCTTCGGCAGCTCTTCTCGCCTTGCTCGACGAGGAAGAGGCGCCATCGCCGGTGACGAAGACCTCTACGTGGGCACCCATTGCCCCGGCAGTGAATCCCCCGCTGAGAGAAAGCAGGGAGTCAGAGCAGCTGAGCACCCTGCTGGGGTACTCGTCGGCCGCAGGCGCGTCGGAGATGCACAGCACAGTGAAAGAAGCGGCGAGCGCGCCGATGATGTCGTCCGCCAGAGCGACGGACTCGTCGGAGTAGGAGAGGGGCCCCGTCCGAAGCATGCTTCCGGCCAGTTCCTCGAACTGCCCCACGGTGGGCGCCAACTGTCATGGTGGGTGCACAGCAGATGCCAAGGGATGGATAAAGAGAGGAGGAGGTTCGAGGGCGCTGGTGGGCTCCGGAGGCGAGGTTGATATGCGCGGGCGCGTGATGTCGGACATACCCAGGTTCGGGGCTCTCCAGAGAGATAACATCCCTAGTCCTGCTGAGTTTAGTTGGATGGTTGATAGTACAATGTTGCTCCTGGAGCTGTTTGGAGGAAGAAGGAGGCTGGCCAAGGCTCCGGCTGCTCCTTCTGCTTGGTGTCGCTATGTGGTGGCTAGTCCTATATTGCTTGCTCTATCTCGCGTGGCTTTGCATGCCGTGTGTGTCGTATGTCTCTGTTGAATATCTTGTGTCCTCTCCCTTTGTTGGCATGGACTCCTGGGGGGTTTTATAGACCAACCCACCCAGGGTTACAATGGTAATATGCCGAGTCGGTGGGTCCGTATTGTCGGTGTCCGGGGTGCCGGGCTGGGTCCCGGTTGGGGGCTTGTGGTTCGCCGAGTTCCCCTAGGTGCGGGCCCCGCGTGCCTAGGGGGACTGTGCGCCGTCTTGTCGATCGTCATGGCGTGGCCGGGTCGAGTCGCGCAAAGTGTTTTCCGTCAGGCCTCCGCTTGCTGTCATCAGCGGTAAGGGCGGGAACACTACTGCCGTGCCAGCCCTGGTCAGCGGGTAGGTAAGGGGCACTGTTGCCACGCTCTGGCTGACCATGGGCATGTGCAGGGGCACTGTAGTCTTGGTCATCAGTGACTGAGGTCTCATCCCATCGTACGGCCTAGATGTGACGAGAGCTAACCCGTGGCTGGGTTGCCGTGGACGCCACGGGTGGGTTGGCTTACTGGGGAAGCCAAGGCTGCGCCGGGTTGAGTTGCCTTGCGCCAGCCGCTGCGGCCGGGTTGACGTACCTTGCCGAGTCTAGGGTCTTGGCCGGGTTGCGCGCCTTGCCGGGTCGAGCGACCCGGCCTGGCGCACGCCGGTTTGCGGGGCGATGTGGGCCCCGCTGTTTTTGAAACAGATCCGGGTTCCGTTGCCTGCCCGGGGTTCATCCCCCCGACAAGTAGGATTCCCCTTTCCTTTCCGGAGTAGGAGAGAAGGAAAGAAGGGGAGAGGGAGATGGAAAAGGGGGTTGCACCCCTTGTCCAATTCGGACCACAGGCACGGCGCGCACCTCCTTTCTTTTGGCCTCCCTCCTCTATTCCCGTATGGCCCAATAAGGCCCATATGCTACCCGGCGAATTCCCGTAACTCTCCGGTACTACGAAAAATACCCGAATCACTCGGAACCTTTCCGAAGTCCGAATATAGTCGTCCAATATATTGATCTTTACGTCTCGACCATTTCGAGACTCCTCGTCATGCCTCGATCTCATCCGAGACTACGAACTACCTTCGGTACATCAAAACACATAAACTCATAATACCGATCGTCACCAAACTTTAAGCGTGCGGACCCTACGGGTTAGAGAACTACGTAGACATGACTGAGACACATCTCCGGTCAATAACCAATAGCGGAACCTAGATGCTCATATTGGCTCCCACATATTCTACGAAGATCTTTATCGGTCAAACCGCATAACAACATACGTTGTTCCCTTTGTCATCGGTATGTTACTTGCCCGAGATTCGATCGTCCGTATCTCAATACCTAGTTCAATCTCGTTACCGGCAAGTCTCTTTACTCGTTATGTAATGCATCATCCCGCAACTAACTCATTAGCTACATTGCTTGCAAGGCTTATAGTGATGTACATTACCGAGAGGGCCCAGAGATACCTCTCCGATAATCGGAGTGACAAATCTTAATCTCGAAATACGCCAACTCAACATGTACCTTCGGAGACACCTGTAGAGCTCCTTTATAATCACCCAGTTACGTTGTGACGTTTGGTAGCACACAAAGTGTTCCTCTGGTAAACGGGAGTTGCATAATCTCATAGTCACAGGAACATGTATAAGTCATGAAGAAAGCAATAGCAACATACTAAACGATCAAGTGCTAAGATAACGAAATGGGTAAAGTCAATCACATCATTCACTAATGATGTGATCCCGTTAATCAAATGACAACTCATGTCTATGTCTAGGAAACTTAACCATCTTTGATTCAACGTCTTTGATTCAACGAGCTAGTCAAGTAGAGGCATACTAGTGACACTATGTTTGTCTATGTATTCACACATGTATTATGTTTCCGGTTAATACAATTCTAGCATGAATAATAAACATTTATCATGAAATAAGGAAATAAATAATAAATTTATTATTGCCTCGAGGGCATATTTCCTTCAGTCTCCCACTTGCACTAGAGTCAATAATCTATTTCACATCACCATGTGATTTAACACCAATACTCACATATGTATGTGATTAATACCCATAGTTCACATCGTCATGTGATCAACACCCAAAGGGTTTACTAGAGTCAATAATCTAGTTCACATCGCTATGTGATTAACACCCGAAGAGTACTAAGGTATGATCATGTTTTGCTCGTGAGAGAAGTTTAGTCAACCGGTCTGTCACATTCAGAGCTGTATGTATTTTGCAAATATTCTATGTCTACAATGCTCTGCATGGAGCTACTCTAGCTAATTGCTCCCACTTTCAATATGTATCCAGATTGAGACTTAGAGTCATCTGGATCGGTGTAAAAGCTTGCACCGATGTAACTCTTTACGACGGGCTCTTTTATCACCTCCATAATCGAGAAATATTTCCTTAGTCCTCACTAAGGATATTCTTGACTGATGTCCAGTGATCTACTCTTAGATCAAAATTGTACTCCCTTGCCAAACTAATAACAAAGTATACAATAGGTTTGGTACACAACATAGCATACTTTATAGAACCTATGACTGAGGCATAGGGAATGACTTTTCATTCTCTTTTAATTTTCTGCCATGGTTGGGTTTTGAGTCTTACTCAACTTCAGACCTTGCAACACAGGCAAGAATTCCTTCTTTGACTGTTCCATTTTGAACTACTTCAAAAACTTATCAAGGTATGTACTCATTGAAAAATCTTATCAAGCGTCTTGATCTATCTCTATAGATCTTGATGCTCAATGTGTAAGCAGCTTCACCGAGGTCTTTCATTGAAAAACTTTTATTCAAGTATCCTTTTATGCTATCCAGAAATTCTATATCATTTCCAGTCAACAATATGTCGTCCACATATAATATCATAAATGTTACAGAGCTCCCACTCACTTTCTTGTAAATACAGGCTTCTCCAAAAGTCTATATAAAACCATATGCTTTGATCACACTATCAAAGCGTTTATTCCAACACCGAGAGGCTTGCACTAGTCCATAAATGGATCGCTGGAGCTTGCACACTTTGTTAGCACCTTTCGGATCGACAAAACCTTCTGGTTGCATCATATACAATTCTTCTTCCAGAAATCCATTCAGGAATGCAGTTTGGACATCCATTTGCCAAATTTCATAATCATAAAATGCGGCAATTGCTAACATGATTCGGACAGACTTAAGCATCGCTACGGGTGAGAAGGTCTCATCATAGTCAACCCCTTGAACTTGTCGAAAAACCTTTCGCAACACTTCGAGCTTTTGTATATATAGTAACACTACTATCACTGTCTGTCTTCCTCTTGAAGATCCATTTATCATCGGGAAAGTCCACCAAAGTCCACACTTTGTTCTCATACATGGAGCCCATCTCAGATTGCATGGCCTCAAACCATTTCGCGGAATCTGGGCTCATCATCGCTTCCTCATAGTTCGTAGGTTTATCATGGTCTAGTAACATGACTTCCAGAATAGGATTACCGTACCACTCTGGTGCGGACCGTACTCTGGAAGACCTACGAGGTTCTGTAGTAACTTGATTTGAAGTTTCATGATCATCATCATTAGCTTCCTCACTAATTGGTGTAGGCATCACTGGAACTGATTTCAGTGATGAACTATTTTCCAATTCGGGAGAAGGTACTATTACCTCATCAAGTTCTACTTTTCTCCCACTCACTTCTTTCGAGAGAAACTCCTTCTCTAGAAAGGATCCATTCTTAGCAACAAATATTTTGCCTTTGGATCTGTGATTAGAAGGTGTACCCAACAGACTCCTTTGGGTATCCTATGAAGACACATTTCTCCGATTTGGGTTCGAGCTTATCAGGTTGAAACTTTTTCACATAAGCATCGCAACTCCAAACTTTAAGAAATGACAACTTAGGTTTATTGCTAAACCATAGTTCATACGTTGTCGTCTCAACGGATTTAGATGGTGCCCTATTTTAACGTGAATGCAGCTATCTCTAATGCATAACCCCAAAACGATACTGTAACTCAGTAAGAGACATCATTGATTGCACCATATCAAATAAAGTGCGGTTACGATGTTCGGACACACCGTTATGCTGTGGTGTTCCAGGTGGCATGAGTTTGTGAAACTATTCCACATTATTTTAACTGAAGGGCAAACTCGTAACTCAACTATTCATCTCCACGATCAGATCGTGTAAACTTTATTTTCTTGTTACGATGATTTTCCACTTCACTCTGAAATTCTTTGAACCTTTCAACTGTTTCAGACTTATGTTTCATCAAGTAGATATACCCATATCTTCTCAAATCATCTGTGAAGGTCAGAAAATAACGATACCCACAACGAGCCTTAATACTCATTGGTCTGCATACATCAGTATGTATTATTTCCAACAAGTCAGTAGCTCGTTCCATTGTTCCGGAGAACGGAGTTTTAGTCATCTTGCCCAAAAGGCACGGTTCGCAAGCATCAAATGATTCATAACCAAATGATTCCGAAAATCCATCTTTATGGAGTTTCTTCATGCGCTTTACACTGATATGACCCAAACGGCAGTGCCATAAATAAGTTGCACTATCATTATTAACTTTGCATCTTTTGGCATCAATATTATGAATATGTGTATCACTATGATCAAGATCCAAAAAACTATTTTCATTGGGTGTATGACCATTGAAGGTTTTATTCATGTAAATAGAACAACAATTATTCTCTGAATTTAAATGAATAACCGTGTTGCAATAAACATGATCAAATCATATTCATGCTCAACGCAAACGCCAAATAACATTTATTGAGGTTTAACACTAATCCCGAAAGTATAAGGAGTGTGTGATGATGATCATATCAATCTTGGAAGTACTTCCAACACTCATCGTCACTTCCCTTCAACTAGTCTGTGTTTATTCTGTAACTCCTATTTCGAGTTACTAATCTTAGTAACCGAACAAGTATCAAATACTCAGGGGCTACTATAAACACTAGTATGGCACACATCAATAACATGTATATCAAATATACCCTTTTTCACTTTGCCATCCTTCTTATCCACCAAATATTCAGGGCATTTCCGCTTCCAGTGACCATTTCCTTTGCAGTGTAAGCACTCAGTTTCAGGCTTTGGTCCAGATTTGGGCTTCTTCGCGGGAGTGACAACTTGCTTGTCATTCTACTTGAAGTTCCCTTTGTTTCCCTTTGCCTTTTTGTTGAAACTAGTGGTCTTGTCAATCAACACTTGATGCTCTTTTCTTGATTTCTACCTTCGTCGATTTCAACATCACGAAGAGCTCGGGAATCGTTTTCGTAATCCCTTGCATACTATAGTTCATCACGAAGTTCTAGTAACTTGGTGATGGTGACTAGAGAACTCTGTCAATCACTATCTTATCTGGAAGATTAACTCCAACTTGATGCAAGCGATTGTAATACCCAGACAATCTGAGCACATGCTCACTAGTTGAGCAATTCTCCTCCATCTTTTAGCTATAGAACTTGTTGGAGACTTCATATTTCTCAACTCGGGTATTTGTTCGTAATATTAACTTCAACTCCTGGAACATCTCATATGGTCCATGACGTTCAAAACGTCTTTGAAGTCCCGATTCTAAGTCGTTAAGCATGGTGCACTAAACTATCAAGTAGTCATCATATTGAGCTAGCCAAACGTTCATACCGTCTGCATCTGCTCCTGCAATAGGTCTATCACCTAGCGGTGCATCAAGGACATAATTCTTCTGTGCAGCAATGAGGATAAACCTCAGATCACGGATCTAATCCGCATCATTGCTACTAATATCTTTCAACATAGTTTTTCTCTAGGAACATATCAAAAATAAACATAGGGAAGCAACAACGCGAGCTGTTGATCTACAACATAATTTGCAAAATACTATCAGGACTAAGTTCATGATAAATTAAAGTTCAATTAATCATATTACTTAAGAACTCCCACTTAGATAGACATCCCTCTAATCATCTAAGTGATCACGTGATCCAAATCAACTAAACCATGTCCGATCATCACGTGAGATGGAGTAGTTTTCAATGGTAAACATCACTATGTTGATCATATCTACTATATGATTCACGCTCGACCTTTTGGTCTTAGTGTTCCGAGGCCATATCTGTATATGCTAGGCTTGTCAAGTTTAACTTGAGTATTCCGCGTGTGCAACTGTTTTACACCCGTTGTATTTGAACGTAGAGGCTATCACACCCGATCATCACGTGGTGTCTCAGCACGAAGAACTTTCGCAATGGTGCATACTCAGGGAGAACACTTATACCTTGAAATTTAGTGAGAGATCATCTTATAATGCTACCGTCAATCAAAGTAAAATAAGATGCATAAAGGATAAACATCACATGCAATCAATATAAGTGATATGATATGGCCATCATCATCTTGTGCTTGTGATCACCATCTCCGAAGCACCGTCATGATCACCATCGTTACCGGCGCGACACCTTGATCTTCATCGTAGCATCATTGTCGTTTCGCCACCTATTGCTTCTCCGACTATCGCTACCGCTTAGTGATAAAGTAAAGCAATTACAGGGCGATTGCATTGCATACAATAAAGCGACAACCATATGGCTCCTGCCAGTTGCCCATAACTTGGTTACAAAACATGATCATCTCATACAATAAAATATAGCATCACGTCTTGACCATATCACATCACAACATGCCCTGCAAAAACAAGTTAGACGTCCTCTACTTTGTTGTTGCAAGTTTTACGTGGCTGCTATGGGCTGAGCAAGAACCGTTCTTACCTATGCATCAAAACCACAACGATAGTTTGTCAAGTTAGTGCTATTTTAACCTTCTCAAGGACCGGGCGTAGCCACACTCGGTTCAACTAAAGTTGGAGAAACTGACACCTGCCAGCCACCTATGTGCAAAGCACGTCGGTAGAACCAGTCTCGTGTAAGCGTACGCGTAATGTCGGTCCGGGCCGCTTCATCCAACAATACCGCCGAACCAAAGTATGACATGCTGGTAAGCAGTATGACTTGTATCGCCCACAACTCACTTATGTTCTTCTCGTGCATATAACATCTACGCGTAAAACCAGGCTCTGATACCACTGTTGGGGAACGTAGTAATTTCAAAAAATTTCCTACGCACACGCAAGATCATGGTGATGCATAGCAATGAGCAGGGAGAGTGTGTCCACGTACCCTCGTAGACCGTAAGCGGAAGCGTTATGACAACGCGGTTGATGTAGTCGTACGTCTTCACGATCCGACCGATCGAAGTACCGAATGCATGGCACCTCCGAGTTCTGCACACGTTTAGCTCGATGACGTCCCACGAACTCCGATCCAGCAGAGTTTTACGGGAGAGTTTCGTCAGCATGACGGCGTGATGACGGTGTTCATGATACTACCGACGCAGGGCTTCGCCTAAGCACCGCTACGATATTATCGAGGTGGAATATGGTGGAGGGGGGCACCACACACGGCTAAGAGATCAATGATCAATTGTTGTGTCTAGAGGTGCCCCCCTACCCCCGTATATAAAGGAGGGAGGGAGAGGCCAGCCCTAGAGGAGGGCACGCCAAGTGTGGGGAGTCCTACTAGGACTCCCAAGTCCTAGTAGGATTCCTCTTTCCTTTCCGGAGTAGGGGAGAAGGAAAGAGGGGGAGAGGGAGAAGGAAAAGGGGGCTGCACCCCTTGTTCAATTCGGACCACAGGCGGGGCGCGCACCTCCTGTCTTTTGGCCTCTCTCCTCTATTCCCGTATGGCCCAATAAGGCCTATATACTCCCCGGCGAATTCCCGTAACTCTTCGGTACTCCAAAAAATACCCGAATCACTCGGAACCTTTCCGAAGTCCGAATATAGTCGTCCAATATATCGATCTTTACGTCTTGACCATTTCGAGACTCCTCGTCATGTCCCCGATCTCATCCGAGACTCTGAACTACCTTCAGTGCATCAAAACACATAAACTCGTAATACCGATCACCACCGAACTTTAAGCGTGCGGACCCTACGGGTTCGAGAACTATGTAGACATGACAGAGACACATCTTCGGTCAATAACCAATAGCGGAACCTGGATGCTCATATTGGCTCCCACATATTCTACGAAGATCTTTATCGGTCAAACCGCATAACAACATACGTTGTTTCCTTTGTCATCAGTATGTTACTTCCCCGAGATTCGATCGTCGGTATCTCAATACCTAGTTCAATCTCGTTACCAGCAAGTCTCTGTACTCATTCTGTAATGCATCATCCCACAACTAACTCATTAGCTACATTGGTTGCAAGGCTTATAGTGATGTACATTATCGAGAGGGCCCATAGATACCTCTCCGACAATCGGAGTGACAAATCCTAATCTCGAAATGCGCCAACTCAACATGTACGTTCGGAGACACCTATAGAGCTCCTTTGTA
The DNA here is from genome assembly GCF_002162155.2 of Triticum dicoccoides. Lineage (NCBI taxonomy): Eukaryota > Viridiplantae > Streptophyta > Magnoliopsida > Poales > Poaceae > Triticum > Triticum dicoccoides. The sequence goes on along the minus strand of NC_041391.1, from coordinate 412,381,591 downwards.
ATCGCCCAGTTACGTTGTGACGTTTGGTACCACACAAAGTGTTCCTCCGATAAACGGGAGTTGCATAATCTCATAGTCACAGGAACATGTATAAGTCATGAAGAAAGCAATAGCAACATACTGAACGATCAAGTGCTAAGCTAACGAAATGGGTCAAGTCAATCACATCATTCTCTAATGATGTGATCCTGTTAATCAAATGACAACTCATGTCTATGGCTAGGAAACTTAACCATCTTTGATTTAACGTCTTTGATTCAACGAGCTAGTCAAGTAGAGGCATACTAGTGACACTATGTTCGTCTATGTATTGACACATGTATTATGTTTCCGGTTAATACAATTCTAGCATGAATAATAAACATTTATCATGAAATAAGGAAATAAATAATTACTTTGTTGTTGCCTCTAGGGCATATTTCCTTCACATTTCCCCTTCTGTCACGGGGATTGAGCATCGTAAGATCGGACCCATCACAAAGCACCTCTTCCCATGGCAAGAAAATTCGATCTAGTCAGCCTAACTAAACCAAAGATTCGAAGAAGAAATACGAGGCTATAAGTAATCATGCATATAAGAGATCAAAAGGCTCAAATAACTTTCATGGATAAAAACATAGATCTGATCATAAACTCATAGTTCATCGAATCCCAACAAACACACCGCAAAAAGGAGTTACATCAAATAGATCTCCAAGTGACCATTGTATTGAGAATCAAAAGAGAGAGATAGGAAGCCATCTAGCTACTAACTATGGACCCCGTAGGTCTACAATGAACTACTCACGCATCATTGGAGAGGCACCAATGAGGATGATGAAACCCCCAGTGATGGTGTCTAGATTGGATTTGTGGTTTCTAGAACTTGGAGCGGTTGGAATTGTGTTTCGTTAGCTCACCTAGGGTTTTTGGAATATTGGGGTATTTATAGAGCAAAGAGGAGGTGCAAGAGGCCACCGAGGTGGGCACAACCCACCAGAGCATGCCTGGCCCCCCAGGCATGCCCAGGTGGGTTGTGCCCCCCTCGGGGCACCCCTCTAGTACTTCTTTGGCCCATCCCGTGTCTTGTGGCCCAGAAAAATTCTCCAAAAAGTTTCGCTGTGTTTGGACTCCGTTTGGTATTGATTTTTTGCGAAGTAAAAAACAAGCAAAAAACATCAACTGGCACTGGGCCCTATGTCAATAGGTTAGTCCCAAAAAATGATATAAAAATACTATAAAATGATTGTAAAACATCCAAGAATGATAAGATAACAGCATGGAACAATAAAAAATTATAGATACGTTGGAGACGTATGAATATAAAAGAAATTGTTACAAATAAAAGAAAGATACCGGAAGCTGAAATTTCCACCATGCTTGCTAATTATTCATTTAAAGGTGGAATACCAAAGAAACTAGGAGACCCAGTAATACCAACTATACCATGCTCCATTAAAAGAAACTATGTTCAAACTGCTTTGTGTGATCTAGGAGCCGGTGTTAGTGTTATGTCTTTCTCTTTGTACCGAAGACTTGATTTGAATAAGTTGACACCAACTGAAATCTCTTTGCAAATGGCTGATAAATCAACCGCTATAACCATAGGTATTTGTGAGGATGTGCTTGTCGTAGTTGCAGATGTCACTATCTTAACGGACCTTGTTATTCTTGATATACCCGAGGAGGAAAGTATATCAATCATCCTTGGTAGACCCTTTTTGAATAATGCAGGGGCTATTATTGATTGCAATAAAGGCAATGTCACTTTTCATGTTAATGGTAATGAGCATACGTTACACTTTCCGAAGAAACAACCTCAAGTGAATAGTATCAATTCGATTGGAAAAAAATCAACAATTGCTATTGGAGGTTTTGAATTCCCTATTCCTACTGTCAAAAAGAAATATGATATTCTTATTGTTGGGGACATGCATATTCCCGTTGAGGTAACCTAGTATTGCGCGAAGATTGTCTAGTTTTCATGTCATTCAGAAGAAGTTTGTTAATAAGACTTGATCAACCTTATTAATGGATTCCTTTTGACGGGCATGTGATGGATGAATTTAGTAAACACAACCTTCTGTACCCACTTTTTACTTTCTGTTATTTAGAATTAATAAAGTAGAAATACTATTATTTTATGGTTTTCTGAATTATCCGTGCGATAAAAAGTGACCAGGAAATAAAAGTTCTTCAAATGCCCTAAAAAATTTATATGATTTTTTCTAGAATATTTGAAATTTTTTGGCACTGAACAAACCCCAGGGGGGTGCACCTGCAAGCCACAAGCTCACGGGGCGCGCCTGCTACTTCTTGAGCTTGCGTTGATTTTTCCCTTGAAGAGGAAAGGGTGATGCAGCAAAGTAGAGATAAGTATTTCCCTCAGTTAGGAGCCAAGGTATCAATCCAGTAGGAGGCACAAGCTAGTCTCCAATATATGCACATACACAAACTAACAAACACTTGCATACAACGTGAAAAGGGGTTGTCAATCCCTTCATGGTCATGAACAAGAGTGGGATCTAATAGAGATAGGTATAAAAGATAAATAAAAGAGTAAACTAAAGTAAATATAAATAAATTGCAGCAAGGTATTTTTGGGTCTTTTTGGTTTATAGATCTGAAAATATATGATGGAAAATAGACCCGGGGCCATAGGTTTCACCAGAGGCTTCTCTCTTGAAGATAACATATGGTGGGTAAACAAATTACTGTTGATCAATTGATAGAAAAGCGCAAAGTTATGATGATATCTAAGGCAATGATCATGAGTATATGCATCACGACCGTGACAAGTAGACCGAAACGATTCTGCATCTACTACTATTAGTCCACACATCAACCGCTATCCAACATGCATCTAGAGTATTAAGTTCATAAGAACGGAGTAATGCCTTAAGCAAGATGACATGATGCAGGGATAAACTCAAGAAATACGATATAAACCGCATCTTTTTATCCTTGATGGCAACAATACAATACGTGCCTCGCTACCCCTTCTGTCACTGGGTGACGACACCGCAAGATTGAACCCAAAACCAAGAACCTCCCCCATTGCAAGAAAAACCAATCTAGTTGGCCAAACCAAAACGATAGTTCGAAGAGAAATACAAACATATCTTAATCATGCATAAAAGATCTTAGAGAAGACTCAAATAATATTCATATAGTCTGATCATAAATCCACAATTCATTGGATATCAACAAACGCACCGCAAAAGAAAGTTACATCGGATAGATCTCCAAGAACATCGAGGAGAATGTTGTATTGGATATCAAAGAGAGAGAAGAAGCCATCTAGCTACTAGCTATGGACCCTTAGTTCCGTGGTAAACTACTCACGCTTCATCGGATGGGTAGCAAGGTTGATGTAGAGGCCCTCCGTTATCGAACTCCCCTACGGCGGAGTGCCGGAAAAGGCCCCAAGATAGGATCTCACGGGAACAGAAGCTTGTGGCGATGAAAAAGTATTTTTGGCGTGCCCTCTGGTATAAGGGGAATATTTGAGGACTTATAGTGCGGAGCTTAGGTCAAGGAGGTCCACGAGGGGCCCACAAGCTAGGGGGCGCGCCCCCATGGCTTGTGGCCGCCTCGTGGGTCTTTTGGCCTCCTCTCCATGTCTTGTGGGTTTCTTCTGGTCCAAGAAAAATTACCATAAAGTTTTGTTCAGTTTGGAATCTGTTTGATATTCCTTTTATGTAGAAGTCAAAAACTAGGAAAAAACAGAAACTGGCACTAGGCTCTGGGTTAATAAGTTAATCCCAAAAATAATATAAAATAGGATATTAATGCATATAAAACATCCAAAACAAAAAATATAATAGCATGAAACAATCAAAAATTATATATACGTTGGAGATGTATCAGCGCCCACCCCCTGGGCGCTCCATGTAGGCTTGTGGGCCCCATGTAGGCCCCTGATACGTCTCCAACGTATCTATAATTTTTGATTGGTCCATGCTATTATATTATCCATCTAGGATGTTTTATATGCATTTATATGCTATTTTATATGATTTTTGGGACTAACCTATTAACCTAGAGCCCAGTGCCAGTTTCTGTTTTTTTCCTTGTTTTTGAGTGTCACAGAAAAGGAATACCAAACGGAGTCCAATTGACGTGCCAATTTTTGGTGATTTTTTATGGACCAAAAGAAGCCCCCGGAGTAAAAGTGTTGGGCCAGAAGAGTCCCGGGCCGTCCACGAGGGTGGGGGGCACGCCCTACCCCCCTGGGCGCATCCCCCTATCTCCTGGACGACTCCGAGACCCCCCTGACATGAGACCTATGCCAAAAATTCCTATAAATACAGAAACCTCCAAAAAATAACCTAGATCGAGAGTTCCGCCATCGCAAGCCTGTGCAGCCACCAAAAACAAATTGGGACCCTGTTCCGGCACCCTACCAGAGGGGGATCCCTCACCGGTGGCCATCTTTATCATCCTGACACTCTCCATGACAAGGAGGGAGAAGTTCACCCTCGGGGCTGAGGGTATGTACCAGTAGCTATGTGTTTGATCTCTCTCTCTCTCTCTCGCGTCCTTGATGTGGCACGATCTTGATGTATCACGAGCTTTACTATTATAGTTAGATCTTATGATATTTCTCCCCCTCTACTCTCTTGTAATGGATTGAGTTTTCCCTTTGAAGTAATCTTATCAGATTGAGTCTTTAAGGATTTGAGAACACTTGATGTATGTCTTGCATGTGCTTATCCGTGGTGACAATGGGATATTCACGTGATACACTTGATGTATGTTTTGGTGATCAACTTGCGAGTTCAGTGACCTTGTGAACTTATGCATAGGGGTTGGCACACGTTTTCGTCTTGACTCTCTGGTAAAAAAGTTGGGGCACTCTTTGAAGTTCTTTGTGTTGGTTGAATAGATGAATCTGAGATTGTGTGATGCATATCATATAATCATACCCCCGGATACTTGAGGTGACATTGGAGTATCTAGGTGACATTAGGGTTTTGGTTGATTTGTGTCTTAAGGTGTTATTCTAGTTTGAACTCTAGGATAGATCGAACGGAAAGAATAGCTTCGTGTTATTTTACTACGGACTCTTGAATAGATCGATCAGAAAGGATAACTTTGAGGTGGTTTCGTACCCTACAATAATCTCTTTGTTTGTTCTCCGCTATTAATGACTTTGGAGTGACTCTTTGTTGCATGTTGAGGGAATAGTTATATGATCTAATTATGTTATTATTGTTGAGAGAACTTGCACTAGCGAAGCATTGTTTTGAAGCATTGCAATACAGTTTGTGCTCACTTTTATCATTAGTTACGTTGCTGTTTATATTTTCAGATTACAAAAACCTATATCTACCATCCATATTGCACTTGTATCACCATCTCTTCGCCGAACTAGTGCACCTATACAATTTACCATTGTATTGGGTGTGTTGGGGACACAAGAGACCCTTTGCTATTTGGTTGCAGGGTTGTTTGAGAGAGACCATCTTCATCCCACGCCTCCCACGGATTGATAAACCTTAGGTCATCCACTTGAGGGAAATTTTCTACTGTCCTACAAACCACTGCACTTGGAGGCCCAACAACGTATACAAGAAGAAGGTTGTGTAGTAGACATTACCAGGGAGGTTAGTGCTTGAAGGTATATCTTTAGATCTTGCAATCGAATCTTTTAGTTTCTTGTTTTATCACTAGTTTAGTTTATAAAAGAAAACTACAAAAAATGGAATTGAGGATGCCTCATATGCTTCATATTTTTAATATATTTCATGAAAATAAGTATTCCGATAATTGTGCTCAATTTCTAGAGGAAGAATGCATTAGAATGTTTGCCACTAAACCTTTGAATGATGAGTATGATTGCAATGTTTTTAGTACGAAATCTTTGAATATCCATAGTACTAATGATGATTGCACTAGTCATGATGAAGATGTCTCTTATAAGCATGTCAATTTTTGTGGAGTGCATAGAGTTTGCAAGTACACACTAAATAGGGAAGATAGATTTTGCAAGAGGCATAAGCATTAGGCTAGATGTTTGTGCTGAAAATTTAAATTTTCGTAGTCATCCTTGTGAACTTTGCAATGAATGTGGCCATTTAAATATCCAATGCAAATTGTTTCATGATCATATCGTGTCCAAAAATTGTGATGACTTGATTTCCCTTGTGCATCATAATGAACTTAGTTTGCTTCTGGGTTATGAAGAAATGAAACGTATAACTAAGGATATTCCAGAACTTGCCCTTGATAAAGTTCTTGATTTTGATCTAGAGGAAATTTATATGTATTGTGCGGTGAACTGCATTGAAAATCCTTATATTGCCAATTACATAAAGACAAGAGAAAAAATAGAAGATGAAGAGAATACTAATGAAAGGGAAGAGACTTCCCAATATCCCCCTATTATTTCTTACGATGAATCAGGTAACGAGGAGGTGCCTTCTATTCAACCAATCTCATTAATAAGGAGCTCCAAAAAGAGGATTAAACCCACACATGATGTGAAGAATAAAAAGAAAAGATGGAGAAGCATAGGTAAAAAGGTATCTCTCCCAAATGATGTTTCTCCTATTACTCATTGTGATGATGGTAATTGCTATACTATTGGTGCTATCCATACTATTAATGATGAGAGTGATTATGCTTATGATATGAAAAGGCCCAAGCTTGGGGATGCCATGTTTGGTGAGAATGACAAGTTTGAGAATTTATTTGCTGCAATTAATGATTGTCCCGAGATTGGGGATGCTATGTTTTATGAAGATGATATGTTTAACCTCCCAAGTTTTGATATGCAAATTTATTATGATGATAGCATGCCTCCTATTTATGATGGTTATATTGATGAAAGTGGGTTTGAAAGAGTGTCAACTTTAGGAAGTAATGATCCCACTATTTTGGAGGGTATTGAATCTTATTGTGACAATTATGAAAGTGGATTTGGAGAGGTCATGACTTTATTTAGTAATGATTCCACTATCTTGGAAGAGGTTTCAATCGATTATGATGAGAACAAAGTTGCTACTTATGATAATTATTGTGATGATACTTATGCTATAAAAAGTAGTGATGATTATATTTATAAAACTTGTCATGATTATGATTACCCTTTTTCTGAACTTTATTCTTTCAATGTGGAAACAATTTATAGTATTTGAGTTTCTTATGATACTCCCACTATTCCGAATGAGAAGAATTTTGCTTATGTGGAGAGTAGTAAATTTTCTATGCTTGTAGATCATGAAAAGAATGCTTTATGTGATGGTATATTGTTGGATCCATTCATGATGCTACTGAAAATTATTATGAGGGAGGAACATATGCTTGTAGGAATTGCAATAATATCAAGTTTCCTCTCTATGTGCTTAAAGTTCTGAAGTTATGCTTGTTTTGCCTTCCTATGCTAGTTGATTATTGTTCCCATAAGTTGTTTGTTCACATAATCCCTATGCATAGTAAGTGGGTTATACTTAAATGTGCTAGTCATTTTCTTAATGATGCTCTCTTTATGTTTCAATTCTTATCTTTTATGTGAGCATCATTGAAATCATCATGCCTAGCTAGGGGCGTTAAACGTTAGCGCTTGTTGGGAGGTAACCCAATTTTTATTTTTGTTCTTTGCTTTTGCTGCTTTTTAGTAATACATAATTCATCTAGCCTATGTCTATATGTGGTTTTATGTTTTAATTAGTGTTTGTGCCAAGTAGAACCTTTGGGAAGGCTTGGGTGAAGTCTTTGCGATCTTTCTGTAAAAAACAGAAACTTTTGCGCTCATGAGATTAGCTGCCATTTTTTACTGGAGAGTGATTTTAGGTTGATTCTTTTTGAGATATAAATTACTCACGTCCACCAATTTATTTCATATTTTTTTGAGTTCCATAAGTATACGGTTGATACAGATTATTACAGACTGTTCTGTTTTTGACAGATTCTGTTTTCTATGTGTTGTTTGCTTATTTTGCTGAATCTATGAGTAGTATCGGAGGTATAAACCATAGGGAAGTTGGAATATAGTAGATATTAAACCAATATTAATTTAGAATGAGTTCATAACAGTACCTAAGTGGTGGTTTTATTTTCTTATACTAACGGAGCTTACGAGTTTTCTGTTAAGTCTTGTGTTGTGAAGTTTTCAAGTTTTGGGTAAAGAATCGATGGACTATGGAATAAGGAGTGGCAAGAGCCTAAGCTTGGGGATGCCCAAGGCACCCCAAGGTAATATTCAAGGACAACCAAGAGCCTAATCTTGGGGATGCCCCGGATGGCATCCTCTCTTTCGTCTTCGTTCATCAGTAACTTTACTTGGAGCTATATTTTTATTCACCACATGATATGTGTTTTGCTTGGAGTGTAATTTTATTTTCTTTTGTTTTGCTTGCTGTTTGAATAAAATACCAAGATCTGAAATTCTTAAATGTTAGAGAGTTTTCACATAGTTACATAATTATTCAACTACTCATTGATCTTCACTTATATCTTTTGGAGTAGTTTGCCGTTTGCTCTAGTGCTTCACTTATATCTTCTTAGAGAATGGAGGTAGTTTTATTTTGAATAAATAGATGATCTCTTATGCTTCACTTATATTATTTTGAGAGTCTTTGAGAACAGAATGGTAACTTTTTTTGGTTATAAAATTAGTCCTAATATGATGGGCATTCAAGATGGGTATAATAAAAACTTCCATATAAAGTTCATTGAATTCTATGAGAAGTTTGATACTTGATGATTGTTAAGAGATTTTAAGATGGTAATATTAGAGTCGTGCTAGTTGAGTAATTGTGAAATTGAGAAATACTTGTGTTGAGGTTTGCAAGTCCCGTAGCATGCACGTATGGTTACCGTTGTGTGACAAATTTGAAGCATGAGGTGTTCTTTGATTGCTTTCCTTATGAGTGGCGGTCGGGGACTAGCGATGGTCTTTTCCTACCAATCTATCCCCCTAGGAGCAGTTACCCCTGTCGCTTTCTTTCTTCCACGAGAAGAAAAGAAAGGCGATCTCGCCTCCTGCCTCCAGGGCGTCTTCCGCCGCCGCCGTCCTCCGGCGGCTCCCCTCCGCTGACGACCTCGGTCATTGATGGTGAGGGGGGCCACCAGATCCACGTGTGTGGATTGTTTTAGGCATTAGTTTCTTAGAATTTTGGGTTGTTCATCGTCATGGCTTCGGCAGTGGCGATGGCGGAGCGACTAATAAATCTTCAGATCCTTCCCCAATGAGGCGGTCGGTGTCAAAACCGGCGGATCTCGGGTACGGGGTCCCGAACTATGCATCTAGGCGGATGGTAACAGGAGACAAGGGACACGATGTTTTTACCCAGGTTCGGGCCCTCTTGATGGAGGTAAAATCCTACGTCCTACTTGATTAATATTGATGATGTGGGTTACAAGAGTAGATCTACCACGAGATCAAGGAGGCTAAACCCTAGAAGCTAGCCTATGGTATGATTGTTCTTCGTCCTATGGACTAAAGCCATCCGGTTTATATAGACACCGAAGAGGGCTAGGGTTACACAGAGTCGGTTACAATGGTAGGAGATCTACATATCCGTATCGCCAAGCTTGCCTTCCACGCAAAGGAAAGTCCCATCCGGACACGGGACGAAGTCTTCAATCTTGTATCTTCATAGTCTTGGAGTCTGGCCGATGATGGTAGTTCGGCTATCCGGACACCCCCTAGTCCTGGACTCCCTCAGTAGCCCCTGAACCAGGCTTCAATGACGACGAGTCTGGCGCGCATATTGTCTTCGGCATTGCAAGGCGGTTTCCTCCTCCGAATAATTTATAGAAGATTGTGAACACCAGGATAGTGTGCGGCTCTGCAAAATAATTTCCACATACCACCGTAGAGAGAATAATATTACACAAGATCAATCTACTGACGTATCCTGTGGCGTGACGTCACACCACTTCCAAGCCTTTACTCGAATTGTTTTTATTGTTCCACCTCAGCGCGTTTAGCGAGGCGGTTTCCTTGGCACGTCTTGTCGAAGCAGAGATCGTGTTCCCCTTATTCCGGGATTCCCATCAATACGGACGTGGGTAACCCAACCGCGCTCGTTGCCACGCCCCCTCCATCGAAGGCGGGTTTCAAACGGTCACGGGGACGGCTCTTGGTATTCTTCCTCTTTATAATGAGACCAAGGCCCGTTCTTTTTATTCAATCCTCTATCGAATCCGCCCCTCTCCCTTAGTTCCAACACCCAGGGCTCCGAATTCAGGTACCTTCGATCCTCGACAATGTCTGGTCCTGATCTACGAGGCCGGTGGATGCCCTCCTCCGTCACGGAGGAGGACGTGCTAAAGCTGAGAGATGCCAGGTATTTAACCTACGAGATTTCGCATAGGCTGCCTGCCCGAGGGAAAGTTATCCCAACTCCCGAGCCTGGCGAGATCGTCGTGTTCATGTCTCACTTCCGTCGGGGTTTAGGCTTCCCGACGAATCCCTTCATGAGGGGGCTCATGTTTTACTATGGGCTGGAATTCCACGACCTGGCTCCGGAGTCCATCCTCCATATCTCATCATTCATTGTCGTCTGTGAAGCCTTCCTCCGCACTACCCCTCACTTCGGCTTATGGCTCAAAACCTTCAACGTGGAGCCGAAAATGATTGAGGGGTGTCAGGCAGAGTGCGGCGGGGCGGTTATAAGCAAGAGGGCCAAAGCTCCATGGCCCAAGGGCTCTTTCCAAGAGGAGCTCGGCTTGTGGCAATAGGAGTGGTTTTATATCACCGCTCCCCGGGGCAGCAGGCAGAAGCCGCCGCCCGTCTTTCGCTCGGGCCCTCCACAGCAGCTGACGTCATGGGTCAACAAGGGGCGTGACTGGGGGCCGCCCAAAGACGTCCCCCTGTTGCAGGACCGGATTCGAGTCCTCCAAGGAAGGGAGATTAATCTGGTCGCAGTGGTGCAGGTCATGTTGATCCGGCGCCTACTGCCCTGCAAACGTCACCCCCTTCGTCTGTGGGAATTTAATCCAGAGGGGCCACGAGCTCTTCAACACTTCATGGGTTTGACTCCCATGGAGATGTATAAACTGTTCTTCGGATCACAAGAGACGCATCCGAAATTGACCGAGGACCCTGGCCTAAGCTGCAATCGCCCGGATACTCAAGTAAGTAGCCCTGTGTCCGGACACACCATCCATTTATTTATCGTGAGCTTGCCTTTTAACCATCTATCCCTGGACATGAGTGGATAGCACAAGCACAATTGATACGGTGTCCGGCTCCCCTCCCTGAGACCACGCAAGATCCCGTGTTAATCAAAATGTTGGAGGTTGCACCTTCGAATGAGGGCGAAGGGGGGCACGGGGAAACTGTCACCTCTGCCAAGGAGGCGTTTAGTAAGGGAGGAACCGAGAGTCCCGCCTTCCAGGGGGAGAAGAGGAACCCTTCCGAAGACCCGAAGGCCAAGGCCTCAAAGCAGGGAAAGAAATCTGTACCGGAAGGTCCTGCGCCAGAAAGTGCCCCGGCCGTACTGTCTCCTCGGAGGAATCAGCCCTCTAACGAGCCGTAAGTGAAAAGGGGGATTTTAATATTATCAGACACCCCTGCTTAATGTATAAAGGTAACGAAGTTTTTACCTTGTAGTTCGGATCCTAGCCCATCTCAGCACAACTCATCTTTGGGAGACCTTCGTCCGGAGATGATGGAGAGCGAAACGCCTCCATCTACCGCCCCATCGCATGGGGCGGACGACCCCGAGGTGTCGTCGTGGAGGGTCTCCTCGAGTCCGGCGGGGCCGGAGAGTTCGGCACCCATTGGAGTACGGCCGGTGGAGCTGCAGGATTTGCTTAAGAGGGCGTCCATCTCAGAAGATCACCGCACATTAATGGGTAATGTGATTGAGAGGATCTCGTCTGCCGAAAGTGGTTGTATGAGGCCGTCGGAATTTTACTGACGGGATTTGAGGTACGCAAAAAATGACATACCTGTTGACAGTTTTGCACATGAAGTGCGCCCTGTATAGTAGCCCCTGAGACTTGGTATGCTGTCGAAAACGGCAGCGTGCCTAGGATCATAATCTCAGTTATTAACTGTCGCCTTTCCTATGCAGGTGGCGGAACATTCAGTGGCCAGCCGGACGGATGGATTCGCCGAGCTGAAGAAGCAACTCGATGCTGCAGATGCGGACATCTCGCTGGTCAATAAATGACTTGATGAGTCACAAGGTATGTGATTGCGCCGCGGTCGCTTAGTAAGGGAGCTGATGCCCATTCCTTACAAGTTGTATGCTTGATGCAGATGGTTCTGCTGCTGTGGAAGACCTTCGAGCAGAACTTGCTCGGGCCAAGGAGCAAGCCAGAAAAAGCGAGGCGGCTGCCTTGAAGGCAGCGGAAGAGCTAGAAGCCGAGAAGGCTGCTCACTGCCGAAGCAGGGAGGAGATGGCCAGAATGGCCATGAAATTAAAAGTTGCTACCGACCGCCTGGAGGTTCTTGAAGGAGAACGCCGAGCGGAGCAAGAGGACCTGAAGAAGGCCGATGCCGAAGCCAAGGATGCCCGTAGTGCGATGCGGGCTATGAAGGAGGAACTGCGTCAGGTCGGAGACATTGTGGCTGGAAAGCCCTTTATGCTGCGTAGGAAGTTCACGGATCCGAAGTATGCTCAGCTGGGCCGATTGTACGGTGCGGAGGATCCTTATCTGGACTTGGTGCACGGATGGCTCTCACCTGTGGTAAAATATACTGGGCGGAGATGGATGCCACCGCTGTTGCATCCCGGGGTTCGGACAGAAGCCGATTCCCCACCGAGCATTACTTTGAGGAAGTCCTGCAGGGCGCTCGTATAATAGAGTCGCAGTGCTCGAAAGTTGTTATGTTTGAATGACATGTATGATTTCTAAGATCATGTTTATAATGCAATGACTTTTTATACTTGTGTGTTCAAGTATTGAACTATCTCCTATGCGGCCGTATATGTATGTATAATCTGAAAGATGGCAGTCTTTGGCTTCAGCCCCCACGCACATGGTGCAGGGGTGTTTGCAAAAAGAAAAATGCTTTTTCACACTTAATCCAACATCTTGGTCCTTTTAAGGAGGTGATAGCATAGCAAACTAGGCAACCGGACTATAATGCTTTATCACTTTCACTTAGCCATAGGAGCTCGAATGTGGGGCTACTATATAGCCCCTGATGGCACCGCGCTTCTTCGAACTTGGGGCGCGTATGTGCCTGACCGGGAAGCGGTCCTTCGTCAAAGCGGAGGAATTCTAAACATTCCAATGGTCGATCGAGTGGTTGACCAGTCTCTCGCCATATCATGACAGTCAGTTTTCGGCTTTCTCTACTGAGGTGCTCTCCTGGTCGAACCGGGGCACAATCGCAGTAGTTCTCCTGGTGCCGCGTTAGCCGATGATACGGAACATAAGGTAGCAAAACACAGGAGCCGGGCAAACCCAACATTCGACCAAAGACATGATTCGGAGCTGATGCATATAAGGCCTAACTCGAGACGTTGAACACTCCCTGAGGTGTTCGGTCTTTATGATATCGGGCATAATAAAGCCCTAAGCCCCTAGTGTCCAGGTACAGGCGGGAACTTCTGACGCGGCCGATGCCAAAACACCAGCCTCCTCCTCGGCTCTGGTAGGAAACCGGGGGATGTGTATCAACAAGAGACAGTGAGAAAGGTTTACGCAGGGTCTTAATCTGAAAAGAATCCTTGCAACGGGTCCCTACTGCACGTCTGCGCCTGTATCTCTGTTGTGCTGTATCCTGGACGGGTGTAGCACGTGCTTCATCTGTAAAAGAGAAGGACTTAGTTTCTAAGAAATATCGTGCAAAAAGTGTATCAAAATAAAGTATAATTTGGAAGATGAAGAAAGTTGAGCTTTATTAGCTTTCATCATTTATGCGCGCCGCCCCCTAAAAAAAGGGGTATGCGGCTGGGAAGCTCCTTGTTAAGTTACGCCGGACTCGTCTAACCATGTCCGAGGTCTAGATGACCTGTTTTTAGGGGCTTTGACCTGCAAGGTCGGAATAATGTGTGGCTGTCTAGGCAGCCGCACATTCTCCGTGGTCGAGAGACACCTAGAGTTTTAAGAATATGCCACGTGGACCGGGCATTTTTAAGTGTAAGAGACGCGTAATGTGGTATTGCATTAAAGCGGGCAAAAGCTGCACGCCCCAGTAGTGCTTAATGGCTACTGCTAAATGGGGCGATGGAGGGTGAGCTTTTCGCGATGGAGGTTGTCGGATGAACCGAACACGACCCCTAGTGGTACAGAGCCTGTAAAATTGGCTGAAAAGGCCTGGCGTCACTCCTTTGAAGGAAGTGCTTGCTATAGCGAATTTTGGTGGGTTCTATCCCCAGTCTGCGGAAGGTGTCCTGGTATAGCAGGGGCCGGGCTGTGTGTTATCACGTGAAGTGAGTTCACTGTTTTGACTTCTAATGGGGAAGTCTTTTGGTTTCCGGAGCGCTGCTTTTGGGTTTCGTCACTTTCACTTGGTGTGTCGAGCCCTTTGTGTTCGGCGTTAAGTCGGCCGGACTGCTTGAAGACCCAACAATCTCTGTGGGTATGGTTTGCAGGCTTCCCGGAGGTACCGTGTATTTGACACAGTCTATCCAGGATCTTGTTGAGGTTGGATAGCTCGTCACTGTTATCCTTTAAGGGCAGTGTTTTGTTGTTCGGCCGAGAGCTTTTGAATCCGGCATTGACCGCCGTACTATTTGGGCCATACTCCTTATTCCAGCGCTGATCTTTTTTGCGTCGTGATTTCCCATTTCCATCCCTGATTTCGGATGTACTCGGGTCGCTGGTGCTGCATCTAGCCAACCAACTGTCTTCCCCCACGCAAAAGCGGGTCATGAGACTTGTTAGTGCGGCCATTGTTCTTGGTTTTTCCTTGCCGAGGTGTCTGGCGAGCCATTCGTCTCGGACGTTGTGTTTGAAGGCTGCTAAGGCTTCAGCGTCCGGACAATCGACTATTTGGTTCTTTTTAGTGAGGAACCTGTTCCAGAATTTGCGTGCTGATTCTTCGGGCTGTTGAGTTATGTGACTTAAATCATCTGCATCTGGAGGCCGGACATAAGTCCCCTGAAAATTTGCTCGAAACGCATCCTCAAGCTCTTCCCAACTCCCAATCGTATTTTCTGGGAGGCTTTTAAGCCAATGCCGGCCCGGCCCTTCGAGCTTGAGGGGAAGGTATTTTATGGCATGGAGATTGTTGGGGATATTACCACTGGGCGTAAACCGGCTTATTTGGGCCGGGTTAACTTCATAGTGGTATATGCAGGTGAAGGCCCAAGGCCTATAGTCGGTTTAGAATCTGTATCAGTAAAACCGACCTGATGTATAGCTTGTATTGTAAGTTAGGAATAGAGAGATACCGACCGGGATACGAATATGAACCGGCTGGGACTCTATGGACCGACGGGCGTCACCCGTGTATATAAGGGGACGACCCGGCGGCGGTTCAGGGGACAACCACAACTCGGGCCTAGGCGAAGCTTGTTTGCTCCCTAGCCATCGAGACCACATCAATTCCATCACAACTAGACGTAGGCTTTTACCTTCATCGAAGGGGCCGAACTAGTATAAACCCCATGTGTCTTTGTGTCCGCTTTAACGCCTTCAAGTAAACTCGTAGCGATGGCTCCATGACTAAGTCCTTTCGTTAGGACATCTGCCGTGACAAATCCACGACAGAGATCGTCTCCTCTTGCCATGTGTATGTGTAGGATATAATCCTCAGTCCAGACTCCGCGGTCTGTTGTTCCGTCGTATGCCTCTATGTTTATGGGTTTAAATCCCGCTGGAAATCCATGATCCAGTACCTCGTCGGTAAAACATAGTGGGTGTGCGGCGCCCCTGTATTTGGGTGTGCCGTTGTCTTCAAATGCTCGGCTGGTTGTGTTACTTCCTCGAGTCTTCTTTTTTGGCCCATAGATAGACCTGGCCGGGTTATCCTTTTTCTGAAGATCTTTATGCTGATCATGTGCCGACTTGTGTGTGGCGCCCCGTGCTGCTCTTGGCCTGTCATCTGGTCGTCTATCCGGCCAGGCGGCCCCTTTCTTTTTTGACTGCGGGGGCTCGAAGGCCTCCTCGTCAAATTCGGGCAACAACTTGCGCTTCGGGTAGCTCTTCGTCTGGTGACTAGTGCCATATTTATCTGTGGTGTTGAGTACTTTGCTCCATCTTATTCTGAGTGTGTCTTCCGCTGTTTTGAGCTTCCGCTTTTGCTTCTTCAAACTTCTTGCAGTGGCGACGAGCCTGTTATGGAGATTCATATGCTCTGGTGATGTGAGATCATCTTCGCCGGGGATGGGTTGCTTGTCCGGTTCATGTCCGGCTGGCTGCTTGTTGATGTGTGCGTCGTCCACTGCTTCGCCCTGCTCTAGGGCCGGGTCCATATGGGTACCGTTTTTGTTGATGCCGGTCTTTGGGCGGCGCTTGCGTCGCCGCTTTGTTTGTCTGTTGGGGGAGTTGTCCTTCGCCACGTCCCGTTTTTCCTCATTGTCGCCTCCTTTTGGTGTGTCCACCATGCATACGTTGTGGGATGGGGTGGCTTTCCGGCGCCCGTTAGGCGCTGGTTCTTGGTCGTCCCCGGCATCGTCGTCCATACCGTCGATGTCCTCGGAGTCGTAGTCTAGCCTGTCAGTTAAATCATCGACAGCGGCTACCAAGTGGGTGGTGGGTGGGCTTTGAATTTCTTCGTCGTCCGCATCCCAGCCGTCCTGACCACAATCTGGCCAGGTCTCTCCTGATAACGAGAGGTATTTTAGCGAACTCAAGATGTCGCCGAAAGGTGAGTGTTGAGAGACGTCCGCTGCAGTGAACTCCATGATCGGCGCCCAGTCGGATTCGATCGGGGCGGGCACGGGAGGTTCGGAGTCCGGCGAGGAGTCCAGCACCTTGGAGTCACGAGCTTTATGAGGGACGAAGTCAGTGTTCGGCTCTATCGCCATAGAGGTTGCAGCCCCCGAGGCGGTGTCTAGGCATCCATCCTCGATCTGCGGGGCTGGCTCCGAATTGAAGATCGGAGTGGTTTCGAGTGCGGCCTCCAGAGTACTGTCCGGCGGCAGAGCTAAATCATGCCCGACGTGATAGTGCGGCATGCTCGGCTGTGGCTCGAATCCGTCGAAGATCAAGTCCCCGCGGATGTCAGCCGGGAAGTCCAAACTTCCAAATCTGACCTAACGGCCCGGGGCGTAACTTTCGACCTGCTCTAGATGGCCAAGCGAATTGGCCCGCAGTGCAAAGCCGCCGAATACGAAGATTTGTCCGGGGAGGAAGGTCTCACCCTGGACGGCGTTGTTGATGATGATCGAAGAAGCCATCGAGCCTATCGGTGACGACACAGAGGAACTCTCAATGAAAGCACCAATGTCGGTGTCAAAACCGGCAGATCTTGGGTAGGGTGTCCCGAACTGTGCATCTAGGCGGATGGTAACAGGAGACAAGGGACATGATGTTTTTACCCAGGTTCGGGCCCTCTTGATGGAGGTAAAACCCTACGTCCTACTTGATTAATATTGATGATGTGGGTTACAAGAGTAGATCTACCACGAGATCAAGGAGGCTAAACCCTAGAAGCTAGCCTATGGTATGATTGTTCTTCGTCCTATGGACTAAAGCCAACCGGTTTATATAGACACCGGAGAGGGCTAGGGTTACACAGAGTCGGTTACAATGGTAGGAGATCTACATATCCGTATCGCCAAGCTTGCCTTCCACGCCAAGGAAAGTCCCATCCGGACACGGGACTTAGTCTTCAATCTTGTATCTTCATAGTCTTGGAGTCCGGCCGATGATGGTAGTTCGGCTATCCGGACACCCCCTAGTCCGGGACTCCCTCAGAGGCGATCCGCTTTTGGGGTGGATTTGGAAATCAGATTGTTCAAGCAAGGATGGTGCGGCGGTGGCGGCATCCTCGTGGTGGACCTGTGTCCTCGGGCTCCACCGTTGCGACGACGTTTTCTCTAGCGCCGGCGTGGAGCTTGGGAGGTAGTCCAGGAGCGGATGCAGATTGTAGTCTGCATCCACGGCATCTGGAAGATGGTGGACCTGGGTTCGTGGTTCGTGGCAGGCGGGTATGGTTTCCTCCTCCAACATCTTAGTTGGACGAGGGTGCCAGACCTGGAGTTCAAAGGCGTGTCCGGGGTGTTGCCCCGGTCTGATTCATTCAATGGCAATGGCTTCGCCTTTATAGGCGAGCCATCTTGGAGGTCCGCAAAGCTGCATATCAGCGATGGAGCCACGTCGAGCTCGGGTGTGGAGGTGATCGGTCATGTTCTCCTTTGGTGGCTGCTATGGTGGTGCCAGAGGCAGGTGGTGGGCGTTGGTGTCAAGCTCAGAGGATTCTTCAGTTTTGTTTGTAATTTTACTTCTTGGCTGGTGTTCCTGTGTGCAAAGCCTTGCGTTCTGCTGTCTTTTCAGTTTCGTCAGGTCGGTATGTACGTGGCTTGTACTATGATCCTTATGATATAAATGAGACACGTATTACCACGCAAAAAAATCCCCCTAGGAGCATGCACGTAGTGCTTGGTTTTGATGACTTGTAGATTTTTGCAATAAGTATGTGAGTTCTTTATGACTAATGTTGAGTCCATGGATTATACGCACTCTCACCCTTCCATCACTGCTAGCCTCTTCGGTACCGTGCATTGCCCTTTCTCACCTCGAGAGTTGGTGCAAACTTTGCCGGTGAATCCAACCCCCGTGATATGATACGCTCTATCACACATAAACCCCCTTATATCTTCCTCAAAACAGCCCCATACCTACCTATTATGACATTTCCATAGCCATTCCGAGATATATTGCCATGCAACTTTCCACCATTCCATTTATTATGACACACTTCATCATTGTCATATTGCCTTGCATGATCATGTAGTTGACATCGTATTTGTGGCAAGACCACCATGCATAATTATTCATACATGTCACTCTTGATTCATTGCCTATCCCAGTGCACCGCCGGAGGGACTCATATAGAGTCATTCTTTGTTCTAGTATCGAGTTATTATCCTTGAGTTGTAAATAAATAGAAGTGTGATGATCATCATTATTAGAGCATTGTCCCGTCTGAAAAAGAAAGAAAAAGAAAGGCCAAAAAAAGAAAGGCCAAATAAAAAAAGGAAGGCCCAAAAAAAGATAGAAGGGACAATGCTACTATCCTTTTACCACACTTGTGCTTCAAAGTAGCACCATGATCTTCATGATAGAGAGTCTCTTATTTTGTCACTTTCATATACTAGTGGGAATTTTTCATTATAGAACTTGGCTTGTATATTCCAACGACGGGCTTCCTCAAAATTCCCTATGTCTTCATGAGCAAGCAAGTTGGATGCACACCCACTTAGTTTCTTTTGTTGAGCTTTCATACATTTATAGCTCTAGTGCATCCGTTGCATAGCAATCCCTACTCCTCGCATTGACATCAATTGATGGGCATCTCCATAGCCCGTTGATTAGCTGCGTTGATGTGAGACTTTCTCTTTTTTGTCTTCTCCACACAACCTCCATCATCATATTCTGTTCCACCTATAGTGCTATGTCCATGGCTCGCGCTCATATATTGCGTGAAAGTTGAAAATGTTTGAAAATACTAAAGTATGAAACAATTGCTTGGCTTGTCATCGGGGTTGTGCATGATGGGAGCATTTTGTGTGACGAAAATGAAGCATGGCCAAAATATATGATTTTGTAGGGATGAGCTTTCTTTGGCTATGTTATTTTGAGAAGACATAGTTGCTTGGTTAGTATGCTTGAGGTATTATTGTTTTTATGTCAATATTAAACTTTTGTCTTGAATCTTTCGGATCTGAACATTCATGCCACAATAAGGAAAATTATATTGAAAATTATGTTAGGTAGCATTCCATATCAAAAATTCTATTTTTATCATTTACCTACTCGAGGACGAGCAGGAATTAAGCTTGGGGATGTTTGATACGTCTCCAACGTATCTATAATTTTTGATTGTTGCATGCTATTATTTTATCCACCTAGGATGTTTTATATGAATTTATATGCTATTTTATATGATTTTTGGTACTAACCTATTAACCTAGAGCCCAGTGTTAGTTTCTGTTTTTTCCTTGTTTTTGAGTATCACAGAAAAGGAATACCAAACGGAGTCCAATTGACGTGCCAATTTTTGGTGATTTTTTATGGACCAAAAGAAGCCCCTGGAGTAAAAGAGTTGGGCCAGAAGAGTCCCGGTCCGTCCATGAGGGTGGGGAGCGTTCCCTACCCCCCTGGTCGCATCCCCCTATCTCATGGACGACTCGGAGACCCCCCCTGACGTGAGACCTACGAAAATATTCCTATAAATACGAAAACCTCCAGAAAATAACCTAGATCGGGAGTTCCGCCGCCGCAAGCCTCTGTAGCCACCAAAAACCAATCGGGACCCTGTTCAGGCACCCTGCCGGAGGGGGGATCCCTCACCGGTGGCCATCTTCATCATCCCGACGCTCTGCATGATGAGGAGGGAGTAGTTCACCCTCGGGGCTGAGGGTATGTACCAGTAGCTATGTGTTTGATCTCTCTCTCTCTCTCTCGTGTTCTTGATGTGGCACGATCTTGATGTATCACGAGCTTTGCTATTATAGTTGGATCTTATGATGTTTCTTCCCCTCTACTCTCTTGTAATGGATTGAGTTTTCCCTTTGAAGTTATCTTATCGGATTGAGTCTTTAAGGATTTGAGAACACTTGATGTATGTCTTGCATGTGCTTATCTATGGTGAAAATGGGATATTCACGTGATCCACTTGATGTATGTTTTGGTGATCAACTTGCGAGTTTAGTGACCTTGTGAACTTATGCATAGGGGTTGGCACACATTTTTGTCTTGACTCTCCGGTAGAAACGTTGGGGCACTCTTTGAAGTTCTTTGTTTTGGTTGAATAGATAAATCTAAGATTGTGTGATGCATATCATATAATCATACCCGCGGATACTTGAGGTGACATTGGAGTATCTAGGTGACATTAGGGTTTTGGTTGATTTGTGTCTTAAGGTGTTATTCTAGTACGAACTCTAGGATAGATCGAACGGAAAGAATAGCTTTGTGTTATTTTACTACGGACTCTTGAATAGATCGATCAGAAAGGATAACTTTGAGGTGGTTTCATACCCTACAATAATCTCTTCGTTTGTTCTCCGCTATTAGTGACTTTGGAGTGACTCTTTGTTGCATGCTGAGGGATAGTTATATGATCTAATTATGTTATTATTGTTGAGAGAACTTGCGCTAGCGAAAGTATGAACCCTAGGCCTTGTTTCAAAGCATTGCAATACCGTTTGTGCTCACTTTTATCATTAGTTACCTTGCTGTTTTTATATTTTCAGATTACAAAAACCTATATCTACCATCCATATTGCACTTGTATCACCATCTCTTCGTGGAACTAGTGAACCTATACATATTGGGTGTGTTGGGGACACAAGAGACTCTTTGCTATTTGGTTGCAGGGTTGTTTGAGAGAGACCATCTTCATCCTATGCCTCCCACGGATTGATAAACCTTAGGTCATCCACTTGAGGGAAATTTGCTACTGTCCTACAAACCTCTGCACTTGGAGGCCCAACAACGCCTACAAGAAGAAGGTTGTGTAGTAGACATCAGCCCCCTCACTTATTCCAGCCACCCATCCACTTCTTCTTCCTCCAAAAAAGTCACTCCATTTTTCAGACTCGTGTTCTTGCTCATCTCACTGCCATTTTCGATCTCCTTACTAGGAGCTCCATTTCTAAAACTGTTTTGGGGGATTGCTCATCGGTATGTGACTCCTCCAATGGTCAAATTAGTTTTTGTTCTAGTACTTCATACATTACAAATTTTTGCTGCTGTGGTGACCATGTTCTTGAGCTTGCATGTCAAATATATATGGTTCAAAGTAGTTTTGTTGCATGATATAGCCTCTAGGCACTTGTGGGAGTAGTTGCTAGCAATTTTGTTGAGTTTTGTTCACTTCTATTTTGAGTCACTAAAAATTTCAGAGAAAAGAAAGAACCATGAGAAGGTGATTAAGGGGCTCATCAAGCCGTAATTCGAAGGAAGCTTCAGAGGAAACTCCCGAGGAGAAACCCAAGTGCAATCTTCCGCGTGTGGCGGAGGTTCGGCCATGTGAATGGCCAAGTAAGGCATTTTTTAAGGAGGTAGGAATTTACGAGGATTTCTATTATTTGGCGAGTAAGGCCGACATCATCCCCTTCCTCCAAGATAACTTCGACCAATACCTCCTCCTCACTAATACCTTCGTGCAAAACTTTCACTTCTATCCTAGGAAGGAACCACCCATGGTAGAATTCCACTTGTATAATGCGCCTAAGGAAATGACATTATATGATTTTTGCGATGTTTGTAAAATACCTTTTGAGGGGCGTATCAGTGAGTCACGTCCTAGAGACATGGAGGATTTCATCTTTGAAACTACTGTGGGGGAAGAGAGAGGAGTGTCAGAAGCGAAAGTGGCTAGTTTACATTTTCATGTTTTACTTTACTATGCATTATTTGTGGGGAGATGTTTGACTGGTCGTGGGGAGAGTGGAGGCCTTAGTGCACCTGACCTTGCTATTTTGCGTCATGCTTTATATGTTGATAGAACTTTTAGTTTGGGCGCTATGGTTGCTCGACAGTTACACACCAACCGGTCGAAGGGTGTTGTTTACGGCGGTATTTATGCCTCCCGCCTCACTACACATTTTGAGATTCCTATTAGGCATGATGAGGATGAGGAGATGCGGCTACCCACCAAATATTTAGACTATGCTAGTATGGTAGCACATCACTTTATTGACAATGATAAGCAAAAGCGACTCCCCTATAACTTAGTATTCAGTCAGGGTATGCGGGAGATTATTACTTTGCATGCACCATCTTTGTTTGATCTTTATTCAAGCAGGTACACTATTATGCCCGAGGACATCTACAGACACTAGGGTCTTACACAACCCCCGGTACCCAAGCCAGCACCAACCCCTACGCCATATCAGGAGCATGTTTATCAGTGGGATCCACAGGAGCTCGCCAACCAGTGGAACCCTCAGGACCCTCTGACATGTCTCCGTCGTATCTATAATTTTCGATTGTTTCATGCTAATATTCTGCAACTTTCATATACTTTTGGCAACTTTTTATATTATTTTTGGGACTAACATACTGATCCAGTGCCCAATGCCAGTTCCTATTTGTTGCATGTTTTTGTTTCACAGGATATCCATATCAAACAAAGTCCAAATGCAATAAAAATTGATGGAGAATTATTTTGGAATATATGTGATTTTTTGGAAGTGGGATCAACGTGAGACAATGCCCGAGGGGCCCACAAGCGCTAGGGTCATGCCTGGCAGGCTTGTAGACACCCCGAAGGTCGGTTGTAGGTGTCCATCAGCCGCAAGGAAGCTTATATACGGATAAAAACCGTGTTTAATGTTCATCCCAATCGGTGTTCCGAATCTTCGGGAATTTAAGAAACAGTGAAAGGCCAGAAAATAGGAATGCGAAATAGAAGAGAAATAGAGAGATAGATCCAGTCTCGGAGGGGCTCCCGCCCCTCCGCCGCCATGGAGGCCATGGACCAGAGTGGAAACCCTTCTCCCATCTAGGGGGAAGGTCAAGGAAGAAGAAGAAGAAGGGGGCTCTCTCCCCCTTTCTCCCGGTGGCGCCGGAGTGCCGCCGGGGCAAGGACCACGATGGCGATCTACACCAACAACCTCGCTACCGACAACACCAACTCTCTCCCCCTCTATGTAGTGGTGTAACACCTCCTCTCCCCGCTATAATCTCTACTTAAACATGGTTGATTGATGATCATGATTGGTTTGAGTGATATGTTTTATTTTGGTGCGTCCTATGGTGCTCTCCATGTCGCGCAAGCGTGAGGGATCCCAACTGTAGGGTGTTGCAATATGTTCATGATCCCCTTATGGTGGGTGGCATGAGTGGCAGAAGCACATACCCGAGTAAGTGGATTGTTGCGTATGTGAGTAAAGAGGACCTGATACTTTATAATTCTATGGTTGGGTTTTACCTTAATGATCTTTAGTAGTTGCGGATGCTTGCTAGGGTTCCAATCATAAGTGCATATGATCCAAGTATATAAAGTATGTTAGCTTATGCCTCTCCCTCATATAAAATTGCAATTATGATTACCGGTCTAGTTATCGATTGCCTAGGGACAACTAACTTTCTTGTGACAAAAAAGCTCTCTACTAAAATTAACTTTATCGTTTCTTTATCTAAACAACCCCTAGATTTTATCTACGTGTTCTTTATTATCTTGCAAAACCTATCCTATCACACCTACAAAGTACTTCTAGTTTCATACTTGTTCTAGGTAAAGCGAACATAAAGTGTGCATAGAGTTGTATCGATGGTCGATAGAACTTGAGGGAATATTTGTTCTACCTTTAGCTCCTCGTTGGGTTCGACACTCTTACTTATTGAGGAGGACTATAATTGACCTCCTATACTTGTGGGTTATCAAGTCCTTTTTCTGGTGC
Organism: Triticum dicoccoides; assembly: GCF_002162155.2. Lineage (NCBI taxonomy): Eukaryota > Viridiplantae > Streptophyta > Magnoliopsida > Poales > Poaceae > Triticum > Triticum dicoccoides. Next base: position 412,357,175 of record NC_041391.1, on the reverse strand, counting down.
TGTTGCCGGGGAGCAATAGCATGGGGTGAATATTCTCATGTGTGCTTGTTTGCTTTATTACTAAGTAGATTTTATTTTCTGTTCTATGTTGTTCTCTATCTTTAGTTATGAATGTGGAACACGAAATGCCAAAAAAAATTAGGTGTACTTGCTACTCATGGATATGGGGAGCCTCCTAAAACCCTTGATGCTCTTTATGTGGAAAATATGAAACACTACTTTGATAATCCTGATAAAACCCCATTCAACTTGATAATGGGAGACACGTTGGATCAACATGAATACTTTAGGGATTATTGCTTGACTCAAAAAGGGAAAATCTTATGGGATCAAATTGAAATTTTGCATTGGTATGCTTGGAATTTATGCTTGAGATATGATTATACTTGTTGCTCTAGGATGAAGGCTCCACACCTTCCCTTTTCATGTAAATTTAATGATGATGAAAACTTGGCTTCTTATGCTAATGGTGTATATGATTACTATGATGTGGAACGAATAGAAGAATTCGTTTCTTTTAAGGGTGCTTATGAAATTGAATCTTTGTTTGAAAAGTGTGAAAATTATGATGATGCTATTTGCAGACCTGAAAATTATGATATACTTAAATATTGCTAAGTCTCTCTTGCCCCTTTGTACTTACTTGAAACAGGAATTTCTTGGTGCTCAACTGCTTATTCTGCTTTCCTGGTACCAGTATATATAGATAGAAAGCGCATCCAATCGAGAAAAGGATCAACTAATCCACCTCTTTACTTTTTGCTAGCAAGTCAAGTACATAATAGTATAATTGAGTATTTAGAAAAGCCTGTCTAAGATGAGTCGGTGTTGTATGCTGAGTGTGCTTTCTTCCTGTTTCCGGAGTAGCCTCTATATATTGATTTTATAGGATGGAGTCCATATCCCTCCTTTTTATTTCATGGATCTTGTCAGCATACAGGATACTGTCGTAAAGAAAGTGGGTATCTTAGAATATGGATCAACAGCGGATACCTGATTGGTAAAAACCTGCTCAAAAAGCAAGAGTTGATGGTTCCAGGAAAGCTAAGCTAAAGAAAGCAGTTAACTAGTGGGTGCAAGCACGTTAATGAGAAAATTGTGATAGAAAAGCCTACCGTTAGCAGCGACTGCGACACTTCATAACAACTCCTTAGAGATCAATGTCTTATTGGTATTTGCTCGATTGCAAGCAATAACGACCCCTTAGGGACCTTTTTTGGATACCAAGATTTCTGACATCTTATCCTCATGTTTCAAAATTATCAAAGGCCGCCAAGGTCTTCAACCATTAGCAGGTAGGATCCTTTGCTTACTACTTGAAGCAGAAACCTAGAAGAGGAATTCTTTCTATTTGTAAATCGATCTTCTTCCCGGTCCGCTTCATTCATTCCCTTAATAATAAATCCAATTCATCGCTAATGGCGAAATCAGCCTGTATGTACACCACACAACTAACCGTTGCTTGGTAGGTTCGATCAGCTCTTCTCACCTTTCTGTTGAAAGAATTATGAATATAATGCCGATATTAATGAGTTTATTGAGAAAGTCTCTGCTGTCCAAGAAGAGATTAATATTTTGCATGAATCTATAGAAGAAGAAATTGATGACACTATGAGCTCATTAGATGAAAAAGATGACGAGGAGAGCAGAGAACAAAGGGAGGAAGAGTGGATTAGCTACCCGTGCCCACCTTCTAATGAGAGTAACTCTTAAAATGATGAATTGTTTAATTTTCCTTCATGCTTACGGACGGATGAATGCTATGATGATTGCTATGATCCCTTGGATTTGTTTGAAATATCCCTTTTTGATACAATTGATGCTTGCTATGCTTGTGGCCATGATGCCAATATCAATGATGCTTATGGAGATGAAATTGCTATAGTTCCTTATGTTAAGAATGAAATTGTTGCTATTGCACCCATATATGATAGTCCTATTATCGTTTTGTATTCTGCCAACTACACTATACCAGAGAAGTTTGCGCTTATTAAGGATTATATCGATGGGTTGTGTTTGACCACTACACATGATGATTTTGATGAATATGATATGCATGTGCTTGCTGCTCCTACTTGCAATTATTATGAGAGGAACCACATCTCCGCCTCTCTATGTTTGAAATACAATAAAATTGCAAGAAACTGTTTATGCTATGTACCGACCTTTACTTTATGTGCATGAATTGTTCTTTTATGACATGTCAATGCATAGGAAGAGAGTTAGACTTTGTTGTTGCATGATATATGTTTCTTTGTGATCAGTACTAAATTACAAATCATTGTTAATTAAAATTGGCTTTGATATACCTTGGGATCCGGGTGGATCCATTACTTGAGCACTTTATGCCTAACTTAATGGCTTTAAAGAAAGCGTTGCATGGGAGACAACCCGTAAGTTTTAAAGAGTCATATTATTCTGTTAAGTGCTTTTATAAAGTTTAAAAACAAAATTATATAGAGGGGAACCTAAAACTTTTTCAAAAAGAAAAGTGAAAGTAAGAAAGACGAGCACCGTTGAAGTGGAGGAGCTCCCTGAACTTTGTTCATGCCCATGGAAACTTTGAAAACATCGAATTATAGAAACTTTTCGACAAAAATATTTATCCCCTTGTACAAATCCATTGTATTATGAAAATGATGTGCCAAGATTTATCTTTAGGATGATTAGATTGCTTGTTTGGTTTGTGCAGTGCAAAAACAAAAACTTTGACTGTAGTGCATGAATTTACATTTTTACTGGAACGTCAAAAGTTTCTGAAATTTTTAAACAGTACTGCTATACAAATTGTTTATTTTGTCCTAAGTTTTCAGAATTTTTGGAGTTACAAAAGTATGGTAAATATTTAGATTGCTACAGATTGTTCTGTTTTTGACAGATTCTGTTTTGGATGCATTGTTTTGCGTGTTTTGATGAATCTATGGGTTGTATCGGTGATATAAGCTGTGCTGAAGTTAGAGTATAGTAGTTATAATGCAAAAATAAAATATTAATGGGTTTGCAACAATACTTAAAGTAGTGATTCTCTTTATTCTACTAACGGATCTCATGAGGGTTTTGTTAAGTTTTGTGTGATTGAAGTTTTCAAGTTTTGGGTGAGATCACGATGGATGAAGGAATAAGGAGTAGCAAGTGCCAAAGATTGGGGATGCCCGAGGCATCCCAAGGTTATATTCAAGTACTTCCAAGCAACGAAGCTTAAGGATGCCCCGGAAGGCATCCTGTCGGGGATATACCCCGCGTTATAACCCGGCCTGAAGTATGACCCGACCAAGACTTGGCGACTCACTCGTGACCAGGCCAAACTTGGCGACTCACTTGTGATCCCGCCGAGCTTGGACTGGTGCATTGGTAGGCGGGTCAGACGAATGACAAGGCCCAAGGCCTAGAACGCGGCTTGTGAGAAAACCAGCTCAAGGTACGGTATCCGGTGGGCTGGCTTGAGAGGAAAGGCATAAGGAATCACTACAAAAAAAAAGACACATCCGTGACATTTTGGGCCGAACGAAATTTTTCTCTGTCATACATATGACACTTCTATGGCGATAATTGTGACAAAATCCGATATCATCATAGATGTGGTGGGCTCCTACTTCTATGACAAAAAATCATGACAGAAAATGGGCTTTTCTTCCTAGGCGGGCCGGAGACGCAGCTGCATGACATTCTTTGGGCCGTCCATGATGGAAAAAACCGTGGTAGAAGCGAGGGGGAGGAAAATTTTGGGGAGTTGCCGGTTACAATGGGAGAGCGATGCGCGTTTCTCTCATACGTACGCACGTGTATGCGAGGCATTGGATCTAACTGAAGCCGAGCGAGGCGTTGGGCTCTAACTGAACCCGAGCGATTGCACTGCAGGCTATGCGTTACTGAACCCGAGCGATCGATCGATGGCTGTTAACTGAACCCGATGGAGCGATTCCTTTGCTACTGCTGCTAACTGAAGCCGATCGATGCTGCCTCTGGGATGAACAGTGA
>NC_041391.1:412241395-412352843 GCF_002162155.2 Triticum dicoccoides | reverse complement strand
GTTTCGACCGTAGCGCTCCAACACAAGTCTGTTTTCGTCCATTTTGCGGTATGCCACACTCCTCCCGATCAACAGGACCCCCGTTTCGACCGTAGGAGGTCCGTTTCCTTCGTTTTGCGGTACGCCACACCCCTCCCGATCAACAGGACCCCCGTTTTGACCGTAGGAGGTCCGTTTCCTCCGTTCTGTGGTACGCCAGGCCCCTCCCGATCAACAGGACCCCGTTTCGAACGTGGCCGGTCGAACACAAGGCCGTTTCCTCCGTTGTGCGGTACACCAGGTGTCGTTTCCATCGCCTATTCCGTCCAAGCCCTCCCGATGAACACGACCACGCATTCCGTTCCGACCCAGCCGGTTGGCTCCCCATCTCGTGATGCTACTTCGGAGTAGGTATTCTATTCCTGCGTTTGAACCCGAGACTCACCCTACTTACCTCATGTTGATAGTATTTGCTCGTTCCTTTAGGATATCAGTAACCTTTGCATTAGTCCTCAAGGTCCGTGGTATTTCCTTCTTCCAAATACTATGAACCACATATGGCAGAAGTTTGTTGGATCAAAAGATCACAACAGGAGTGCTCTCGATGAGTTCTCCATTCTATATTGCGACTCTGTCAGTTCTACTTTTCTGCATGGATTATCCGGAAGAAACCTGTTGGACTTGATTCGACATACTAATCCATGCATCCACAACTCAAAAAAATGATATGTTCCTTTGAGTTGTCCCTCTTTAGTTGTCTTCTGACCCTCGTCTATCAATTGATAGTCAAGAGTATGCGTGCATTCATTCATTGATGCCTGTTACTCTTGTGGTCCGTCAAGCCATTCTAGTTCAGAATGACTAGGAGAAAGAAACTCCAGTACCTCATCCATTTCTAGGATTGGGTCAAAGCAGTTGTCTTCCGCAGATCAAATGCAATCCAGCTTTTGAATTCTATTCTACCCTGGAGTATCACCCCCTTTATGTCAGGATTTTCATGAGAATTGCTCCAGCTCTTGTGAATTCTTGACGTAGTGATACTCCTCGCCATCATTACTCATTCCTCGGCTCCGTGTTGTCACAACCAGAATACCGACAAGTGAATCGTGATGTGTGAAATCAATACTCATAGCAACCTTGTTGCTTGGTAGTTAAAGGACAATAATTTCATCCTTAGCATGTTGGTTATTGAATCATCATCCTAAGGTTGATCGTGCTACCTAGTCCTTATTCCTGGTGCACTTCTCAATCAATGAGTTAGGACAGTGTCAATCCTTGCTTGTTTGATCACATCGTCTTGCCCTGAAAAGCAAGATTGTTCTCTAGCTTAGTAACATATCGGTGGATAGTGATTTTCCGAATATCTCCTCGGAAGTATCACCAGGTCGTCACCTGACTGCTATGTTGAGCTCGTGATCAAGTTGGTTTCATATAAACCACCCCTTCTCCAAGAATCTGTGTTGCATACCCCTGAGCTGTTTGGTCAAGCTAAACAACAACTTGGAGAGTTGGAAGATGGAAGCTTCTACGATTCGGTTCATCTTAAGGGATATCTTGTATGTGTGTTGAAGAAAGATGATATCTTCATCAATTGATCCTCGAGACCATTTGTTGGACCTATTGTCTTGCCAAAACTTTGGTTTGAGTGTGGGCTATCCTCAAATCCAATCAGAACCAATGATATTCGTAATGTTGTCTTACTCGTGGTTGATCCCTCGAGCATACACCATTATATCTTTTGGGTCTGGCCAATGCTATCACTTGTTCACATAATTATGGAATTTCACTTTTATGGAAACTTGGATGAATTGTTGTTGAGCCATCAGCAACATTGTTATCTCCTCCATGATTTTTGTTGAACATTAAGCTAGTATTGGAAACTTATGAAAGCATTTCTTCATGTTAGTTCATGAAGCATATGCCTGGAAGAAAGAAGTGATTTCCTCTAACTCATGTGCATTTGATGCAAGTTGTCGCCATGACTTCGAGAAAGTCAATGTTGCTTCCTTTGGAATCATCCCAAACCGGTCATGCATAAGTGCGAAGTATTCTGTGGTTCGGAGACTTGCAACCTTCATTCTATATGTATTCGTAGCACACCAAGCCACTGATTGATTTGTTCAAGGAGAAGAAATTCCTTCTTAAGAGTATACCTTATGCAAGGACTTGATATCCTCGATGATGGTTCCCCTCCTGAACTCGGTAGTGTTTTATTATAAGACTACTTTGTGATCATGCTTGTCTTGGACAACATGTTCACATGTGGTAGCAGAACCGGCTCATGTTTTGGAGCTTACTATTGTATTTCATTCCCCGAGAATCACGCAACGTCGTCTCGTCGATTTGTGTTGCAAACTTTCATTTTTCTTTCTAGACTTGATGAGTCTGGAATATCCTAACACCAACCAGATCTGAATCTCGGGCAGATATGATGGTTGGAATGTTTCCCAAGAACGATAATAATGGTCTCACTGTAACCGGTAAGTGGATGTCATGGCCAACACACCTAGCCGGAAGGCCTATTATTATAGTATCTTGGTTGAGGAAGTTGGTCACCTCCCCATAAGGACTTCGTAGGATTTACTCCATAGTTATTCCTTATGGATTCTTGTGCTCCCGAAGTCGAACCTTTTACTTGATACTCTAGCTAACAAACCATCTTAACAAATGGATTATGCTAGCACATCAAGGAGAACATTAGAAGCGGAGTGCTAAATGTCTCTCGGTCGATCATCCAGATTCTAGTTCCTTGGCCTCGCTAAGGTGAAATCTGAGGAGGTGTTATCGTCTTTTGCATCTGCATCATCCATCATCATTCATCATGGTAGTAAGTTGTGTTGCCAGGATCCTTGACACGGATATTGGTAAAACCTTGATGATTATGGAAATGCTCAAGTTCTTCAGAGCACGCGCAAGTGCTAGGTTTGATCGTTGGCATTAATTGCATAGTGCTCTCAGTTTCCTCGGCAATGCTATGACCCTTTCAAACAGTGGATTCACTCTCTACTGTTGGGTTCTTCCCCAGTTACCAGAATCATTCCCCGCATTTGCATTTTGTTCCCATCTTGCACGGCCAATGTGCCATTCTACCATGGGTCCCTTCCATTTCCAGTGGTAAGCACATTCATCCATTACGTTGTCCTCAACAAGGTAATCCACATCATCCATACTAGTCCGAGTACGCCATTCTACCGAACCCCTCCAAGCGATCGCTCGTGAATTTCCTTAGGATGGTATAAAGAGTTTCAATGATCTCTGAATCAAAGGTAATTCTTTTTGCCACTTAAGGTAATAATCTACGAATCACCCTCCTCCAGGATGTTCCGCTGTGGCATCATGGCAACTCAACTCCTCGCTACGTTGACAACCGTTCACCACCCTTTTAAGCGTGGAATTGTTGTCTACCTAGTGAACCCTCGTCATTTGTTCCACTCCATCCCTCTAGATGTGTGTTTTGTGTCTCAGCTCGAGTGGTGTTGCTATGCCTCATTCCGCGAGTTGATCCTAAGTTGTTCGATCTTCGAGAAGATCGATCCTTCTAGAGTCTCCTTCTCCTCTCGTTGTCATGTTGGCTGGAGTTCTCAGAGCAAGACGACAAGACAAAGATGGTGATTGAATCAATGTTCATTTGAAGTGCAATCTGGATCGTGAAGATTTCGTTAGTTGCGTTTTCCCCTTCATCTTACCCTACGGCTGAATCTCGGGACGAGATTTTTGTTTAGTGGGGGTGAGCTGTCACAGCCCCAGATCAGCCTTGCTTGACTTTGCCTACTCATCATGTCATCATGTTTAAATTACTAAGAAACTTGAAATGGGGATACTTAAACCCTAGCACCAAATGAATTCAACTAGGGTCAAAATAAAATCTTTTTCATTAAACTCAAAATGCCCTCTAAAAATGTTCAACATTTCTGGTTTGAGGTGTAAGCATCTACCAAAAATGGTTTATATTTTTGCAGGACATATTGGGCTCTGAATTAAATCATACTCTATTTGTATTTGGGCATTTAAATGCTATAAAATAGTTTAAATGCTCAAATAATCATAAACTAAAATGTTGCTGTTGGTTATATTTCAAACAGTGGCATTGATCAGTTTCATGATTTTTGAGTTTGGTCTAGTATTTTTAATAAAGTCACAAAGTTGCAGAATAATAGAAAACAGAAATTAAAATAGAGAAACCAGAGAGAGAGAGAACTTACCTGACGCTCACCTGGCAGCCCAGCCGGCCCAGCTCCTGTTCCGGCCCAGCCCACCACCTCCTGGCTCCCTGTCGCCTTCCTCCTCGTGCCAGTAGGCAGAGGAGGGACACCGCGATGCCGCCGAGCTCGCCACGCCACCACCCTGCCTGGCTGCCTCCTCCTCTCTCTGGACGTCTCCCGCAGCTCCACGCCACCCCCTGGAACCCCCTCGCACTCTCCCTCGTCCCCATCTCCTCCTCTGTCTCTCTCTCCCGCGATCGTCGTGACCGCCCGAGAACGCCGACGAGCACCCCGTGACCACCGGCCACCCCTCGCCCTGCCACTGCGCCCAGAAGCTCCGCCACTTCGTCCTCGACCCCTTCACCGAGCCACGCACCCGCGGGACCCCTGAATCGATGCCACCGTATTCGTTTCCATCGCCGGTCGCCGGAGATCCCCCTCGATGCTCCGCTCGCTCCGGTGCCTCCCCGAGCTCGCCGAGGCCACCGCTGCACCCGCTGTGAGCTCCTGTGTCGTTTCCCCCTCTCCCCTGGCTCGTTTTCTTCCTCTAACACCGATGCCGTCGGAGCCGAGAGCTCTTCGCTGTCGGACATGTCGCCGCCGTGGCCACCGTCTCCTAGAGCCGCAACGGAGCACGTCACCGTGCTCAGGGCACTCCCAGGGGCACGTAGCACACACCAGCGCCTTCCCTAGTGCCCTGCATCGCCTAACCTGCCGTTGGCCGAACTCCGACCGCCGCCATGAGCTCGCTTCCGACGAGCTCGGTCCACCCCAGCTGCTCCCGCTTGCTCCGTTAGACGCGCCTCGTCGCGCTGCACCCGTAGAGCCTCTCCGCCGCCCATTTTGACGCCCATGGGCGATTTCCGAGCCACGCCGCCATCTCTGGCCTCGCCGGCGTCGAGTCGCCGGCAGGTTTGACCTCGTTTGACTCGGTTTGACCCCAGTTTGACCCCCCTAGGGTCACTGACGTGCGGGCCCGTCTCTGTTAACTTTTAGTTAGATTTAGATTAGTGCTAATTAACCCTGACAGTTAGTTTAGACACTAACCAGTGGGCCCTGGCCCTAACTAACCTAGGTTAGTGCTAACTTAACACTAACTAACCCTGTTAGTTAGTTGTTACACTGACATGTGGGTCACAGCCGTCAGGTTTGACCTGGGATGGCGCCTTTGACCTGCTGACGTCACCCTGACGCAATACTAATGCAGTAATTGTTTTCTGGATTTAAAATAATTCAGGAAATTCCAGAAAATAGTCTAAACTTCTAAAAATCATATAAAATCAACCGTAACTCCAAATGAAACAAATTATATATGAAAAATGATCATAAAAATCCAATCTATCCATATGCACTGGTTTCATGCATGTTAGAACACATTAACCTTGCTGTTTAGGTGAAACAAGTTAATGCGATATTACGACCTCTTAAAATGGGTTTGCATTTGAATCTTTGGTTCAAATGGACTCATCTTAATCTGTTCTAGCCTGCATTAGCCAAAACACATTCTTATTGCCATGTAATAGCATGCATCAAATTGTGCATTACATTGATTGTATTTCTCCTCTATTGCCGGTATTTGCCCCCTCTCGATAGACGTGTTCCGATGATGAGTTCGATGACACCGATGAAGAGCTATATTATCTTCAGAAGTGCCAGGCAAGCAAAACCCCCTTGTTCATTCCAATACAATCCCACTCTCTCGCTCCTGCTCTCTCTTACTGCATTAGGACAACAACGATTCAACTGTTACTTGCTGCGGTAGCTGAACCCCCTTTATCCTCTGCATGACCTGTCATTGCCACAGTAAGTAATGAAACCCACTAGCATGAGTAGGAGTTGTTTGAGCCATGTTGTGCCTACTCATTCATGCTTGTTTGTCATGCCTGCTACTGCTTAGAGTTGAGTCAGGTCTGATTCATCGGGGATGAATCAGAGGTGTGTGAACATGTCCTACTGTGTGTGAGCTAAGTGTGTGAACACGATTTGGTAAAGGTAGCGGTGAGAGGCCATGTAGGAGTACATGGTGGGTTGTCTCATTGTAGCCGTCCTCAGGAACTGAGTTCTGTGTTTGTGATCCATGAAACAGTTACTACCACGCATTGGGCCGAAACCAATGGACCCTCTCGGCTTCTTAATCACCCTTGTCCTCTGTCCAGGAGTTGCAAGTAGTTTCTGGTGTTTGTAGTATGCTGGAGGCCATGGGCAGCGCTGACCGGAGGGGTGGGCTGTGATGCGGTAGGCACGTGGCACGGTGTACCGGGCGCCCGTTTGGTGTCTCGGGAACCCTGCACACATCATTTGGGGCTGTGAGCGAAACTCCGGCCGGATCTCCTCGCGGATGGAACCCGAATAGGCGATAAACCTGGACTAGAGACTTGAGTGTTTAGGTAGGCCATGGCCGACACCCATGTGGGGCTTCCGCTTGAAGGTTGCCGAGTACATGTCGTGTAAACGGCGGTAAGTGGTGAGAGCGTGTGTGAAGAAGTACACCCCTGCAGGGTTAACATCATCTATTCGAATAGCCGTGTCCGCGGTAAAGGACTTCTAGGTTGCCTGTACAGTTCATAGACAAGTGAAAGTGGATACTCTAAAATATGCAAGATAAGCGTGAGTGCTATGGATGGCATTCTCGTAGGGAGACGGGAGCGGATCCATAGTGGTGTATTGATATGGTGAATATGTGGACTCGTGTGCGCCACCTCAAAAGAGTTACTTGCAGTCGTAGTTCAGGATAGCCACCGAGTCAAAGCTGGCTTGCTGCAGTTAAACTCCACCACCCCCTTTGTTGATAATGATGCATATGTAGTTAGTTCTGATGTAAGTATTGCTAGGTACATTTGTACTCACGTTTGCCTATTTTATGTTTTTGTAGAGAGACTTCGGTCTCGTTAGTAGTTCCGCGTGGACTTCGACGTTTAGCTTGATACCTCAGCTACGATCTTGTGCCCTCGGCAGGATCTGGTAGATAGTCAGGCTTCTCAGCCTTTTTCTTTTGTAGATGTCTGTACTCAGACATGTTAAGCTTCCGCTTGTGCTTGACTTGTTTGCTCTGAATGTTGGGTCACGAGACCTATGTTTGTAATATCTCGCTCCTCGGAGCCTATTGAATAAAACACTTGAGTTGTAGAGTCATGTTGTGATGCCATGTTGTATTTGCACATATCGAGCATATTGTGTGTATGTTATTGAAATGCTTGGTATGTGTGGGATCTGACTATCTAGTTGTTTATCCTTAGTAGCCTCTCTTACCGGGAAATGTCTCCTAGTGCTTCCACTGAGCCATGGTAGCTTGCTACTGCTCCGGAACACTTAGGCTGGCCGGCATGTGTCCTTCTTCGTTCCTGTGTCTGTCCCTACGGGGAAATGTCACGCGATGAATACCGGAGTCCTGTTAGCCCGCTACAGCCCGGTTCACCGGAGTCCTGCTAGCCCAGTGCTACAGCCTGGATTCACTCGCTGATGACCGACACGTTCGATGTTGGGTCATGGATGCCTGTCCCTGTAAGTTTGTGCCACTTTGGGTTTACGACTAGCCATGTCAGCCCGGGATCCTTATCATATGGATGCTAGCGACACTGTCATATACGTGTGCCAAAAGGCGCAAACGGTCCCGGGCAAAGGTAAGGCGACACCCGTGGGAATACCGTGCGTGAGGCCGCAAAATGATATGAGGTGTTACATGCTAGATCGATGTGGCATTGAGTCGGGGTCCTGACAGTGCATGCCCACGCCCACATCCCTCTCACCCTCGCTCAGCATTCTCTAGCTCCATCGCACAAATTCGTCTTTTCACTTTAGGTCGTTCACCCACGGTGTGTGTAGGCCCCCCAGCTCCTTCTTTACGGCGCACATCAATCGATATGCCTCTCTAGCCAGGTGTGTGCTACCTCTAGAGCACTGCGTTGGTTTTCCCTTGAAGAGGCAAGGGTGATCCAGCAAAGTAGCGTAAGTATTTCCCTCAGTTTTTGAGAACCAAGGTATCAATCCAGTAGGAGGCTACACGCAAATCCCTCATACCTACACAAACAAACAAGAACCTCGCAACCAACGCGATAAAGGGGTTGTCAATCCCTTCATGGCCACTTGCAAAAGTGAGATCTGATAGAGATAATAATAAGATAAATGTTTTTGGTATTTCTATGATATAGATTGGAAAGCAAAGATTGCAAAATAAAATAGATCGGAAACTTATATAATGGAAAATAGACTCGGGGGCCATAGGTTTCACTAGTCGATTCTCTCAAGATAGCATAAGTATTACGGTGGGTGAACAAATTACTATCGAGCAATTGATAGAAAAGTGCATAGTTATGAGAATATCTAGGCATGATCATGTATATAGGCATCACGTCCGCGACAAGTAGATCGAAACGATTCTGCATCTACTACTATTACTCCACACATCGACCGCTATCCAGCATGCATCTAGAGTATTAAGTTCATAAGAACAAAGTAACACATTAGGCAAGATGGCATGATGTAGAGGGATAAACTCAAGAATTATGATATAAACCCCATCTTTTTATCCTCGATGGCAACAATACAATACGTGCCTTTCTGCCCCTGCTGTCACTAGGGAAGGACACCGCAAGATTGAACCCAAAGCTAAGCACTTCTCCCATTGCAAGAAATATCAATCTAGTAGGCGAAACCAAACTGATAATTCGAAGAGACTTGCAAACATAACAAATCATACATAAAAGAACTCGGAGGAGATTCAAATATTTCTCATAGATAATCTTGATCATAAACCCACAATTCATCGGATCTCGACAAACACACCACAAAAAGAGTTACATCGAATAGATCTCCAAGAAGATCAAGGAGAACCTTGTATTGAGATTCAAAGAGAGAGAAGAAGCCATCTAGCTAATAACTATGGACCCGAAGGTCTGTGGTAAACTACTCACAACTCATCGGAGAGGCTATGGTGTTGATGTAGAAGCTCCCCGTGATCGATTCCCCCTCCGGCGGAGCGCCGAAAAAGGCCCCAAGATGGGATCTCACGGGTACAAAAGGTTGCGGCGGTGGAAATAGGGTTTCGTGGTGCTCCTGGATGTTTTCAGGGTATGGTGATGTATATAGGCGAAGGAAGTCGGTCAGGGGAGCCACGAGGGGCCCATGAGGGTGGGGGGCACGCCCACCACCCTTGGGCGCGCCTCCCTGCCTCGTGGATTCCTTGATTGCTTCTTGACGTCCACTGCAAATCTACTGGATTGCGTTTGTTCCAAAAATAACTCTCCCGAAGGTTTCATTCCGTTTGGACTCTGTTTGATATTCCTTTTCTGCAAAACAATAAAATAGGCAAAAAATACAGCAATTTGGGCTGGGCCACTGGTTAATATGTTAGTCCCAAAACTAATATAAAAGTGCTTAGTAAAGCCCATAAACATCCAACACAGGTAATATAATAGCATGGAACAATCAAAAAATATAGATACGTTGGGGACGTATCGAGCATCCCCAAGCTTAATTCCTGCTCGTCCTCGAGTAGGTAAATGATAAAAACAGAATTTTTGATGTGGAATGCTACCTAGCATATTTCTCAATGTAATTTTCTTTATTTTGGCATGAATGTTCAGATCCGAATGATTCAAGATAAAAGTTCATATTGACATAAGAGTAATAATACTTCAAGCATACTAACAAAGTAATCATGTCTTCTCAAAATAACATGGCCAAAGAAAGTTATCCCTACAAAATCATATAGTCTGGCTATGCTCTATCTTCATCACACAAAATATTTAAATCATTCACAACCCTGGTTTTAGACAAGCAATTGTTTCATACTTAAGTATTCTCAAACTTTTCAATCTTCACGCAATACATGAGCATGAGCCATGGACATAGGATGGTGGTTGTGTAGAAGACAAAAAAAGGAAGATAGTCTCACATCAACTAGGCGTATCAACGGGCTATGGAGATGCCCATTAATGGATATCAATGTGAGTGAGTAGGGATTGCCATGCAACGGATGCACTAGAGCTATAAGTGTATGAATGCTCAAAAAGAAACTAAGTGGGTGTGCATCCAACTTGTTTGCTCACGAAGACTTTAGGCATGTTTAGGAGGCCCATCATTGGAATATATAAGCCAAGTTCTATAATGAAAAATCCCACTAGTATATGAAAGTGACAACATAGGAGACTCTCTATCATGAAGATCATGGTGCTACTTTGAAGCACAAGTGTGGAAAAAGGATAGTAACATTGTCCCTTCTCTCTTTTTCTCTCATTTTTCTTCTTCTTCTTTTTTTCTCTCTTTTTTTGGTGGGCTTCTTTGGCCTCTTTTTTATTTGGGCTTCTTTGGCCTCTTTTATTTTTCATAAAGTCCGGAGTCCCATCCCGACTTGTGGGGAAATCATAGTCTCCATCATCCTTTCCTCATTTGGGACAATGCTCTAATAATGAAGATCATCACACTTTCATTTACTTACAACTCAAGAATTACAAATCAATACTTAGAACAAAATATGACTCTATGTGGATGCCTCCGGCAGTGTACCGGGATATGCAATGAATCAAGAGTGACATGTATGAAAGAGTTATGAATGGTGGGTTTGCCACAAATACGATGTCAACTACATGATCATGCAAAAGCAATATGATAATGATGATGCGTGTCATAAATAACGGAACGGTGGAAAGTTGCATGGCAATATACCTCGGAATGGCTATGGAAATGCCATAATAGGTAGGTATGGTGGCTGTTTTGAGGAAGGTATATGGTGGGTGTATGGTACCGGCGAAAGTTGCGCGACACAAGAGAGGCTAGCAATGGTGGAAGGGTGAGAGTGTGTATAATCCATGGACTCAACATTAGTCATGAAGAACTCATATACTTATTGCAAAAATCTACAAGTTATCAAAACAAAGTACTACACGCATGCTCCGAGGGGAAGGGTTGGTAGGAGTTAACCATCGCGTGATCCCGACTTCCACACATAAGGAAGACAATCAATAAATAAATCATGCTCCAACTTCATCACATAACGGTTCACCATACGTGCATGCTACGGGAATCACAAAATTTAACACAAGTATTCCTCAAATTCACAACTACTTAACTAGCATGACCCTAATATTACCATCCTCATATCTCAAAACAATCATAAGGAATCAAACTTCTCATAGTATTCAATGCATTTTATATGATAGTTTTTATTATACCCAACTTGGATGCCCATCATATTAGGACTAATTTTATAACCAAAGAAAATACCATGATGTTCTAAAGGAATCTTAAAATAATATAAGTGAAGCATGATAGATCAATAATTTCTATAAAATAAAACCACTGTCGTGCTCTAAAAAGATATAAGTGAAGCACTAGAGCAAAATTGTCTAGCTCAAAAGATATAAGTGAAGCACATAGAGTATTCTAGTAAATTCCGATTCATGTGTGTATCTCCCCAAAGGTTTGTACAGCAAGGATGATTGTGGTAAACTAAAAAGAAAAGACTCATATCATACAAGACGCTCCAAGCAAAACACATATCATGTGGTGAATAAAAATATAGCTCCAAGTAAAGTTACCGATGGACGAAGACGAAAGAGGGGATGCCTTCCGGGGCATCCCTAAGCTTAGGATTTTGGTTGTACTTGAATTTTACCTTGGGTTGCCTTGGGAATCCCCAAGTTTAGGCTCTTGCCACTCCTTATTCTGTAATCCATCAAATCTTCACCCAAAACTTCAAAACTTCACAGCACAAAACTCAACAGAAAATCTCATGAGCTCCGTTAGTGCAAGAAAGCAAACCACCACTTTAAGGTACTATAATGAACTCATTATTTATTTATATTTGTGTTAAACCTACTTTATTCCAACTTCTCTATGGTTCACACCCCCCGATACTAGCCATAGATTCATCAAAATAAGCAAACAACACATGAAAAACAGAATCTGTCAACAACAGAACAGTCTATAGCCATCTGTAAATTTCGAATACTTCTGGAACTCTAAAAATCCTACCAAAATAGGAAGTACTAGGCAATTTGTCTATTAATCTTCTTCAAACAGAATCAACTAAAAATCACGTTTCTGTGATTTATTAAAATTATTCTCGTGTGCGTAAAAGTTTCTGTTTTTCAGCGGGTTATCCTATAGGTTCTACTTGGCACAAACACTAATTAAAACATAAACCACATCTAAAAGAGGCTAGATAAATTATTTAATACTAAACAGGAGCAAAAAGTAATGAAAAAAAATAAAATTGGGTTGCCTCCCAACAAGTGCTATCGTTTAACGCCCCTAGCTAGGCATTGATAAATTCAATGATGCTCACATAAAAGATAGCAATTGAAACACGAAGAGAGCATCATGAAACACGTGACAAACACATCTAAGTCTAACATACCTCCTATGCATAGGAATCTTATAGGAAAACAAATTAGCATAGCAAGCAAAAACTAGCATATGCAAGGAAGCGGAAAGAAACAATAGCAATCTCAACATAACGAGAGGTAATTTAGCAACATGAAAATTTCTACAACCATATTTGCCTCTCTCATAATAATTACATGTGGGATCATAAGAAAATTCAACAAAATAGCTATCACATAAAATATTTTCAACACGATCCACATGCATGCGAAGTTGACACTCTTCCAAAATAGTGGGATTAACATTAACTAAAGTCATGACCTCTCCAAACCCACTTTTATCAAAAAATTCATAAGATTGAAAATTCTCCAAATATGTGGGATATAAAGTTGACAATCTTCCAAACCCACTTTCAATAATATTGCAAACACTATTATCAATCTCATGTTCATCATAAGGCTTAAATAAATTTTCAAGATCATGAAAAGAATCACCCCAATCATGATCATTGCAACAAATAGTAGTCATAGCAAAACTAGCATCCCCAAGCTTGAGGTTTTGCATATCATTAACACAATTGACATTAAGAGAATTTATAATAACATCATTGCAATTATGCTTTTCATCGAAGGAATTATCAAGTATGAGTGCAATAGCAACGATCTCATGTTTAACATAAGGAATTATAGCGAATTCATCTTCATGAATATTGGCATCATGGCCACAAGAATAGCAAGCATCATGTTCATCAAGGGATATTTCAATCAAATCATCGGAATCATCATTATCTATAGATTCATGCATATCATTATTTTCTTCCAAAGCAATGGTCATTCTCTCAATAAATTCTTTGGCATAGACATTATGACCATAGTTTTCATAGCAATATTTAAGTATGTCAAAATTTTCAGATTCGTAGAGAGTAATATCATACTTTTCAATCAAAGAAGCAACTTCATAAGCACCCTTAAAAGCAACAAATTCTTCAATTTGTTTGATATCATAGTAACTATAAACAACCTTTGCATAAGTAGATAAGATTTCATTTTCATTAAACTCATATAGGTAGGGAAGGTGTTTTTTAGGGTTTTTAGAGCAACAAGTAAAATCATAAATTTCACAAAGATTCCAAGCATAACACAGCAATCTGTTTATTTGATCCCATAAGAGTCTCCCTTTTTCAGACAAATGGTGATGCACAAAATGAGCATGCTCATCTAAAGATTTCCCATCAGCTAGGCTAGTTGGGGTTTCAGCACGAGCGCATAAGGATCGAAGATGATCCAAGTAGAACACTTTAAATGGATCCATATCAATAGATTTTTAGCAAGCAAAGATGCAAGCATATAGAAGGCACATGGAGACACAAACAAACATAAGATCGAACAAAAGAGGGGCGAAGAAAAGGCAAAGGCGAAGTGGGGGAGAGGAAAACGAGAGGCAAATGGCAAATAATGTAATGCGAGGGAGAGGAGTTTGTGATGGGTACTTGGTATGTCTTGACTTGAGCGTAGACTTCCCCGGCAACGGCGCCAGAAATCCTTCTTGCTACCTCTTGAGCACTGCGTTGGTTTTCCCTTGAAGAGGAAAGGGTGATGCAGCAAAGTAGTATAAGTATTTCCCTCAGTTTTTGAGAACCAAGGTATCAATCCAGTAGGAGGCTACACGCAAATCCCTCATACCTACACAAATAAACAAGAAACTCGCAACAAATGCGATAAAGGGGTTGTCAATCCCTTCACGGCCACTTGCGAAAGTGAGATCTGATAGAGATAATAATAAGATAAATATTTTTGGTATTTTTATGATATAGATTGGAAAGTAATGATTGCAAAATAAAATAGATCGGAAACTTATATAATGGAAAATACACCCGGGGGCCATAGGTTTCACTAGTGGCTTCTCTCAAGATAGCATAAGTATTACGATGGGTGAACAAATTACTGTCGAGCAATTGATAGAAAAGTGCATAGTTATGAGAATATCTAGGCATGATCATGTATATAGGCATCACGTCCGCGACAAGTAGATCGAAACAATTCTGCATCTACTACTATTACTCCACACATTGATCGCTATCCATCATGCATCTAGAGGATTAAGTTCATAAGAACAAAGTAATGCATTAGGCAAGATGACATGATGTAGATGGATAAACTCAAGCAATATGATATAAACCCCATCTTTTTATCCTCTATGGCAACAATAAAATATGTGCCTTGCTGCCCCTGCTGTCACTGGAAAAGGACACCGCAAGATTGAACCCAAAGCTAAGCACTTCTCCCATTGCAAGAAAGATCAATGTAGTAGGCCAAACCAAACTAATAATTCAAAGAGACTTGCAAAGATAACAAATCATACATAAAAGAATTCAGAGGAGATTCAAATATTTCTCATAGATAATCTTGATCATAAACCCACAATTCATCGGATCTCGACAAACACACCGCAAAAATAGTTACATCGAATAGATCTCCAAGAAGATCAAGGAGAACTTTGTATTGAGATTCAAAGAGAGAGAAGAAGCCATCTAGCTAATAACTATAGACCCAAAGGTCTGTGGTAAACTACTCACAACTCATCGGAGAGGCTATGGTGTTGATGTAGAAGCCCCCCGTGATCGATTCCCCCTCCGGCGGAGCGCCGAAAAAGGCCCCAAGATGGGATCTCACGGGCACAGAAGGTTGCGGTGGTGGAAATAGGGTTTCGTGGTGCTCCTGGATGTTTTCAGGGTATGGTGATATATATAGGCGAAGGATGTCGGTCAGGGGAGCCATGAGGGGCCCACGAGGGTGGGGGCACGCCCACCCCCCTAGGGCGTGCCTCCCTACCTCGTGGCTTCCTCGATTGCTTCTTGACGTCCACTTCATGTCTCCTGGATTGCGTTTGTTCCAAAAATAATTCTCCTGAAGGTTTCATTCCGTTTGGACTCCATTTGATATTCCTTTTCTTCGAAACACTGAAATAAGCAAAAAAACAACAATTTGGGCTAGGCCTCCGGTTAATAGGTTAGTCCCAAAAATAATATAAAAGTGCTTAGTTAAGCCCATAAACATCCAAAACGGGTAGTATAATAGCATGGAACAATCAAAATTATAGATACGTTGGTGACGTATCAGTGTGCCTACCACAAAAACAAGCTTCCCCTCTTCTCTTCTCACCGCCCATGCCTCACTCCCACCACTCTTTTCATCGATCTCGTACTTGCACACTCCTTCCCCCTTGATATAGTATGTCTCTCGCACCACCTCGTAGATGCATCCCTCTCTCTCTACCCTTCTCCCCGGGCCTTATTTGCTTCTAACACATATATGCATGTATACCGATCGATCTCCCTACATATACCCAGGTCGACTTTAACTATTTTCTCTCACCCATCGATCGACGTACCTCACAAGTTATGTCTCTCCTTTCTCTAACAAAGGACGATTGATCTTCCTATGTAGTTACGTCTGCTTACCATAGCCATATCGCCCCTCATCATTCGTGCATGCCTCCTGACACATCTCTCGCACGCACGTGCACAGACAGGCAGCCATCCCCTCTCTTATTGATATTGCAGGCGTGCCATCCATTTGTCTAGCAAGCCTCTCCCATCATGTGCGGATTCAGGTCTCAGGCAGAAGGGGCGGTGGCCTGGGCGTAAGGCCCATCTCCTTTGTATATTTTAACACTATAGCTACAATAAAACACTACCGTCAACTAAGCTGCCTGGGCCTTGGCCAGTTCGCCTGGGGCCTGGCCCATTCCTAGGTCCGCCATTGTCTCCCACCATTTGTTAGAAGCAACTCCACTACCACCCCCTCCAACACTCTAGCTCTATCTCTCTCCCAACTTTATTCCTCTCCTACACATATGCACGACTGCCGATCGATCTCCCTTAATACATAGGATAGGCCTCTCTCCTCCTCCACACATATACCAGCCATTGTACCTCTATAATTAATTAGGCCCCCCACCACACACCGATAGTCGAGCGTTGTAGGTAGGTATCCATGCCACAGAGACAAACTGCACCTGTCACCTCTCACGTACCAGTAGGCCAGCCACTCTATATCTTTGACATGGGCACACACAAATTCGATGGCACTCTTTATCGATCGCGCGTGCACACACACACATCATCCCTCTCTTTGATTCTATGGATACCTCAAGCCGATGATACCACCACTCTCTTCTCATGGATCGCCCCCTCTCTCTCTCTATATATATATGATATATCTAGGACTCTATTTCACACACATTGCATATGTTACATTTTTTGATTGACCCCCCCAAAACACTCACGAACCCACACACTATATCTCTCTATGTTTGTATCTCTCTCACACAACCCCGGGTAGGTGGTGTACGTACACAAAGAGAATAGGTGCATGTACTCACGCTTCGTGCCCAGCCACACCTGCGTGAGTACACGGCGGAGCTCATTTCTGTAGGAAAATGGCAGCCCACGCGCTAATTTGAACGCGTGTAACAGTTGTTTACCTACGGAGGTCGTGTAGCATGCATGCACGAAACAAAGTTCGACTTGATGCGTTGGCGCGTTATTTTCAAATAAAGTTATATAGCTCAATGGCACGTACACAAAATATAAAAATATTTTTATGGATAAAAAGGTAGTCCGCTCCACTATATACAATGGAGCCTGCCAGCCTGGGTTTGTCTCTCTTCAGAGTATCTCACACAAGGCGTCAGTGGCCTCTCTCTCTCTCCCACCATTGGTCACTGATCTGGCCGCACCCCGTCCGCCGACGGAAAGGGAGGATGTGCATCGTTTCTCTGTTCGACGGCGCCGAGGCAGCATGTCCCGATATGCGATACCCGCCATTCTCTGTGACCAAGCTCCGGCGTGGTAGGGCCTACGCCACCTACTCGCTACCGCAGTATGGGCAGACCTCGCCCGCTGCCGCTCACCTAGTTACATCCCGATGACCCCCAGGTATCCCCTCTAGCCTTGCTCCACTGCGTGTCTTCCCACGTCGCTGCATGTGGAAAATCTTGCATGTGGATCTTCCATAGTTCTTTGCCAAAAACGTAGCTCGTCCGGTGTACTTTCCATATTGCAATCTCGTCCTCACACCGTTTTATACAAGCACAACTATGTTGTTATCTTCCCTTAGGACAAGGAATATGCTTCTTTTTTGTCGTTGTATGTGTCATCAACTGTTATTAGCCAATAATTGTTTCCTTTCTACCTCGTTTTTGCAAACAAGGCTATCCATTTCACTTCGTTGCTATTGCGACCTTTTGGTGAACTGCACAAATCACTTTTTTCTTAAGAGTGATTTGTGCAGTTGTACTAAAATGTCACACGGGCAACGTCTCTACATTTTATTGCGACTGCACAAAGGGAGATTGGTTTTGCTCTATCCTCCTCATCCAACTCCGAGCCTAATACTCTCCAACTATTTGCTTAATCTTCTCCAACTAGTTAGTCTTAAGAGAGACTGCAAAGGTGACCGACTTCTATTTGTGTGTTTATTGTTTCATCAGCAGTCCTCTATTATCGTAATCACACTTAATATCTTTGGACAGGGACACTCAGCTCTATATTAGTGGAACTGCACAAAATGATCGGAATGTTGCATGCTCCAGACAGCTACTTTTTCCCAACACGCCTTGTTGATTTAGACAGAGCTGGGGGGACATTGCTGCCAATGAAAGCATGGATCAATTTTAATTTAGCACCTTCTCACAACTTTGTCTTGAGTTGTGATGTAAATATTAGCTCCAATCTGCTTATCATTGAGATGCATCAGCAAGGAAGTTAGTTTTTTCTTGTTTCCAAAAGAGCATCGATGGCAAGACACACGAAACAAAAGCTGAAAGCTCAGAGCATTGTACAATTTCATGTCATTGGAAAATTATTTGTATAGTACGTCAATTATGTAAACAAAAGGCTGGAAGCTTGATAGCATTGCCAGAAGCCTCTTCAGCATTTGGGTCCATGTGCCATGCAAAAAATTATACTCCTTCATTCCTAAATATTTGTCTTTTTACAAATTTCAAATGGGCATATTTTAGAGTGTAGATTCACTCATTTTTCTTCGTATGTAGTCACTCGTTGAAATCTCTAGAAAGACAAGTACTCTAGAGTATATTTAAAAACTAAGAGAGTAGTGCACAACCGCATGGGAGACTCAACCCGGTTGTTGCGCCGCATTAATAGTGAGTAATGAGCAGTCAAATCATAAGCCCCACCTTTCCCACTGTAAGTTGCTTGGAAGAAGCAACCATCAATACGCTCTTCTTTGAATCCACTCATACTACTCCATCTGTCACTGTTTATAGAGCACGCTTCAAAAAAATAAAAAAATTATCTGTGAAAGTGCGTTAAGTCGACTAGAGGGGGTGAATAGGCGCTTTTTATAAATTCTTCACTGAGGAATTTCAGGGTGAGGAAATTCCTAAGCGAAGAACTACTTGCAGCGGAATAAGTACTCAGATGCACACATAACAGAACATAATCATAGTCATCATGATGAAATGAAAACAAGCACAGAGTACGGAAAGCGTAGACACAGGATAAGCAGGCTGAAGACAAATTGACTGAAGAAATTGAACTGAGGAAATTGAGAAACTCTTCACTCAAAGTCTTCACACAGTAACGATCAAGAACACAACACAGTAATGAGGGAATGAAAGGGTTGGGGAAATAGAACCAGTTGGCTTGGTGAAGACAATGATTTGGTAGACTAGTTCCAACTGCTGTGACAGTTGTACGTCTGGTTGGAGTGGCTAGGTACTTAAACCTGAGGACACACAATCCTCACCTTATTCTCCTTGAGCTAAGGTCACGCAGACCTTGCCCAATCACTCGTGGTAAGTCTTCAGGTGACTTCCAAACCTTCACAAACTCGGTCACTCGGCGATCCACAATTTTCTCTTGGATGCCCTAGACCATGACGCCTAACCGTCTGGAAGATGCACAGTCTTCAAAGGTAACAAGCATCGGATCCACATAGGAACAATCTCTTCAGTGATGCTTAATCACTTTGGGTTGTAGGTGTTTGGGTTTGGGTTTTCGTCACATGATGATTTTCGCTCAAAGTCCTCGGAGGATGGGATGCTCTCAATGACACGTGTCAGTTTCTCTTGGAGCAGCCAACCAGCTAGTGGATGTAGGGGGCGGCTATTTATGGCCTAGGGAGCAGCCCGATATGATAAAACATAAATGTCCTTCAATGATATGACTGTTAGGTGGGTAGATATTTTGGGACAGCTGGCATGTAGCACAACAATGGTCAGAAATTTGAGGTTCAAATTCCACAGGGCTATCATGTTCCTCACTTGTAGGCAATCCACGCTGGCGAATTCCTAACTCCTTAGTCAGAACAAATTCCTCAGAGACCATAAGAACTTCGTCTTTGTCACTGAAGAAATTGACTGAACTATATGAGATTTCCAATGGCTTCACTCAAAGGGATTGGTAGGTGTAGGATTTTGAGATGAGCATCACTTGGAAACTTTTCCTTAGTTTTTCCTCGACCCCCTTTAACGGTACGGGGTTTCCTATGACTCAAGAAGGAGAAAATTAAACTACAAAAACAAAAGTGTTCATGCTCCATATTCCTTGCATGATTATCAAGTCTTCAGGGTCACACCAATTTCTTCACTTTCAAAGTCTTCAGAAAGCCAAAGTCTTCAGTTGAAGACATTCATTTTTAGGGGTCGACTTTCTCTGTAAATATCAAACTCTTCATAGGCTTATAGTCCCGTGTACACTCACAAACACATTAGTCCCTTAACCTATAAGTCTTCAATACACCAAAATCACTAAGGGGCGCTAGATGCACTTACAATCTCCCCCTTTTTGGTGATTGATGACAATATGGGTTAAGTTTTCAATGGGGATAAATATATGAAGTGTAAATACTAATATTGAGGAATTTGATTGCAAGATATAGAAGAACTCCCCCTGAAGATGCGCATATGTGAGGAAATTGCTTTTGAGGCAATGCACATTGAAGAGTAGAATCATGGAGATCTCCCCCTATATCTTGTAATTCATTTACGCATTTAACATAAGATATGAAGAATTTGAAATGCATGATGAAATATGATGACTGATGTAATTCAGCACGCGTGCATTAACATATATGAGGAAATAGCATGCAGACGAACATAACGAAAGTATCAGACCACCATCGGAGATAAGATTACAACTCGATCCAACAAAGTTTTAAAAAGATCGAGAGTTGTCACTTAGCAAAAAAATTGCTCATATATAGACCCGCTTGAAGACTAACTCAAATTTCTCCCCCTTTGTCATCGAATGACCAAAAGGGACGAAAAGTGAGGACTAACACCCCTGAAGAATATCGCGAAGTCGATGGAGGAGCGCTAGCGTTGTTGGGGTCAGTTGTTGAGGTAGGGCCTGCCACAGTGTCGTCCAGATCTTCATGCTCATCAGTCTCACGCGATGAAGAATATGAGTTGGCCACCAAGGAGGGAACTTTGACTTTCTTGAATTTCTTCGACGGTGGCTCAGACCAGTCAATGTCCTGCTTGAAACCCATCTGCTTGAGATCTTCTTCACCATAAAGATCAGACAAAATAGCCCAGGTGCAACCGAATACTTCATGAAGGTAGTAATGGTTCTTCTTCACTGCATTGTGTGTAGCAGTCATGTTGTGAAGAATTGAATCAAACTGACACTTGACCCATTTGTGGTTACGATCAACCTTCTGATGAAGACTGAGGTGAAGCTCACGATAAGTCATCACCCTTGGAGCTGTGCCTTGAGGATTTTGCTTTGAAGCATTGGCGGGAGAGTCATGAGTGGCAGAGTCATCATTGGTGGAATAAGATGCAGCTTTGCGGAACTGACCATCCAATGGATGAATGCCTTCATTAATAACAACAGTTGCCTTGCCCTTCTCATCAGCTGAGAAAAATGTGCGCTTGAGGACTTCGATAGGGGGCAAGTAGCCGAGATGATTTTGAAAGTCATCCTTGTAGTTGATTGAAGACCTTGATATGAGGAATCTCATAATCCAAGGAGCATAAGGCTTCAACTCAAATGACGACAAAGCAACATTGGCCAGAGTCCTCATGAAGAAATCATGGTAGTTGAGAGGAACTCCATGGATGATGTTGAATAGCAAATTCTTCATGATGCCAATGACTTCTTCTTCATTAGAGTCGTGGCCTTTGATTGGAATCAATGTCTTGGTCAGAATGTGATAGACAGTCCGTGGCACATACATCAATTCCTTCACGAGGAATTTGGTTCTTGGGGCTTGACCAGGCTTCAGAGGCTTTATTAAGACTTGCATGTAGTAATCAGAGAGCTCAGGTTCATGGTATATGAGCTGCGCACCTTCAAGGGGACGACTGATAGGCAGGGCATGAAGCAATTTAGAGGACGGTGCTTTGAAGTGAGTGTTTTCTGTCATCCAGTCCAACAACCAAGAATTCACATCTGCGACATTGCTAGTGATGTGTAGCGCCGTGTAGAACTGAAGTATTAATTCTTCATTCCAGTCAATGATATTGGTGCAGAAATTTAGCATCCCAGCATAATGCAAAACACTGAGTACTGGAGTGAAGCAAGGTAGCGATTCCATGTCCACATGAGGAATATGCTCATGGTCGAAGACTTTGTCCTTATCAATAAGTAGTGAAGAATAGAAGTTGGCTTGGCTTGCTGTCCAGAAACATTTCCTTTGTAGACGAGCAGAGTCATAAGGATTGTAATATGTGAAGAATACGTGCTCATGGAAGAAATTATCAGCCTTGAATTTGTGCTTCTTGGAGAAGGGATTCTTCGGCTTGGGCTGAGGAGTATCAGTCAAAGTCATCACAGCCTCAGGAATCACATTCTCAGAAACCACAGGCTGAGGAATTTTAGTTTCCGCTTCAGTAGCAGCCTGGGTCTTCAATTCTTCATTAACATTAACATCAGCACTAGTGGCTAGAATTTCTTCAGGGATGGAAGGAGTGGCTTGAGGTTCATCAGAGCCCATTTGAACTTCAGTGTGCACTGGGGACTCAGGAATTTGTTGCAGTGGTGTGAACATGGGAGAGTTGGGGTGATGACTTTCCCAAAAGTCGCCATTCATCACTGGAGTGGTGCTCCCAGTATCCACGTCTTCATCTTCTTCATTCAATTCTTCAACGCCTGCCTCTTCAGCTGTGAACTAAGGCATAGGTGATGATACCACTTGGGTTGATGGGATATTTTCCGCTTCAATTCCTTCGTCCAACTGCTCTGAAGAAGCAGCAGAAGGAACATCTTCATCAGATCCACTTGGGATCTCATAATCCTCACCAAAGGGAACGAGTTCCTTTGATGGCATACTCGAAACAGGAATAGCATCAATGGGATTCTCAAGAGAGCTAGTCAATGTCTTCATCTTCTTCGGTGCCGAAGAATCTCATGAAGCAGATGCTTTCCTCCTATTCACTGTTGCTCGCTCTGCAGCCTTGGTTTTCTTCACTCCTGATGCAAAAAGAAGAATGGGACTTGGCGTTGGTGCTAGAGGAGCAGAGGAAATTGGTTCATTTTCCTCAGGCTCAACTGGGGCAGTTCGCCTGACTGGTTCAGTTTCTTCAGGCACAATGGTTGATGCTTCAGCTGACCTATCTTGTTCCTCAGGCGCGACACTAGTGGTTGCCTTGGCAATGTCATCAGCGGCTGGAATAGCTTCATCAGCCCTGGTACTAGCAGTTTCATCAGCAGCCCGAGTTTCATCAACGGTGCTGGCATGTTCTTCAGTGGGCTGAGCAGATGCTTCACCCTGAGGAGATTCGGGTTGTGATGATGCAGCGTCAGTTGATGTGAATTTCTCAGCCAGCTTCACAAATCTGACTTTGGCTCCAAGCCAATCAGTGCAGTAGATGTTGAATTCACCACTGAGTCCTTTGATCTCAGTTTTGTATTGCAACAAGTTCATCTGTTGTCATATTGACAACATTTTTCTTTGCCAATGAAGGCGGTCAACATGTGACTTTGGCCAGGAGTGAGCTTGAAGCAGACACATGCATGTTGGGGTCCTTGTGCCAGAGATCAATGTACTCAAGGATCAGCTTGGGATCCAGTAGGAGAGGAACTTCACTTCCTTTGGCTCTAGCGGCCCTCTACTGTCTACCTCTGATGATTTCGGCGAGTTCCTCATCATCAGCTTCATCATCACTAGACGGTACATATGAAAGGCAACCTGCTTCTTGTGAGGACTTGGTCTAGTGCCTCGTCCAGCAGTGGCCTTGGTTTTCAGCAGAGTGGGACCTGTTGAAGAATGCAGAGGAGCTAAAGAACTTTTGGAGGCCCCCGAGGCAATTGATTTGCCTATGGTCCTTTGACACGAGGCGAGATGCACAGGTGCTGAGGACTTCGCCGGAGGAGCTGACGGTTTTGGAGGAGTTGGAGCAGCATGAGGAATTTGTTGTGAGGGCTTTGCAGAACTGGGTCGCGAGGGCATTGATGAGGAGCTTGGCCGTGAGGGCATTGAAGCAGAGGCACTGGGCTTGTGTGCAGGCTTCTTGGGCATGGCCTTCTTAGGCTTGCTAGCAGAGGCCTCAGCAGTGGCAGCAGCAGAATCTTCATTGAATTTCTTCACTGCCTCTTTTGCCATTTTGGCCAGTTTAGCTTAACACTTGGCCCATTCCTTGGGTAAATCCTCACCTCTTTTGATGCTAGAGGGATCAACAACTTGGCCTGGTGCCAATGGAGGTCTTGGGCATGGAGGGTGTAATGCGAATTTCTTCATGTACTTGGGAGTCACATATCTGTACTCCCTCCATTCTCTGGCCCATCTCCTCTCTATCCTCTGAATGCGCACTTTGCGCTCATTCTATGTTTCATGAGGAGGAGTGCAGTACCCTGCATAGATGTCTTCAGGTACCTCAAAAGAATTGTTGACTTCCAATTTCTTCCCTCCCTTCTGAGGTTTCTTGCCATCAACCATTTTCTTCAGCTGAGGATGTTGAATGATTGAGTTCTCTAAAGAGGTATGCAACTTTTCTTCGAGGAATGCTGCAAATGAGTTAAGTTGATGAGAACCTAGAGATTCAGCAGTGGACATGTGTACCTGTGAACAGAGTATAGGTGTGAAGAATTTGGAGAGGTCATATGCGTTCTCAGAAGTTTTTTCAAAAAGAACAAGTTTGAGGAATTTGACCAGTGGTGTCTTGAGGAATTTCACTAAGCCTTTTGTCTTAGGTTCCAGAGTTGTATAGATTGAGAATCCACACAATTGAGGAATCTTGAAGAAAATTTAGCTTAAGAGAAATAGATCAAGAACGGATGTTTGTGTGAGGTGTTTAGTGTGTGAAGATTGAAGAATAAACACCTTTTGAAGATTTTGTAGAAATCATAAGAATCAACAAGGGCAGTAAAAGTAACTTTTAATTACCCTTGACGAAGAACACGACGAACTGAGAGGTGTAGATTTAGAAGTTCGTCTGTCCAGATCTTCCACGCCCTAACTTGGTAGAGGAAGACAACTACGGCGGCGGCGGAGTGAATATTTCTGCAAACGGTGCGAGTACAATGGCGACGAGGTCGAGGCAGTGAAGCTCTTCCTCACCGGCAATGATGGAAGTAGCAGCAGCGCTAGGTTTTGAGAGCTCAAGCAAGGGAGTGGGGTTGAGTGGAGTAAAAACAGTCTGAGAAAGGGGAGGGGGTATATATAGCTGAGGTGAAAAACCGTTCGCCCGAGCAATATGGACGAATTTGCCCCTAACCCTTCTCATTCTGGTGACATGTGCCACCCATGTACCGTGAGGTGGAGATCGTGTGAGATCGTGGGTGAATAGAATAAACATATCATGGAATGTGGAACAGTTTAACCAGCAGAAAGCCAAAAATTCAAATTAGAATATTTTAACATTTCGTTTGCAAATTCTTCAGCTGACAAGGACACAGTGAAGATTTTGAACGGGTTTCGAATAGAACGCACATGAAGAATTTGTGAACAGGCTGGGTTGAGTATAGCATAGAGGTGGAAGGGTCCGATCACATTCACTTAGCAAAAATGCAACATGAAGTAATAGCAATAAGTGAATGTTGTAGAGGACATAACTCATATATATATAGTCAATGAAGAAAAGACGACAGAAAGAGTGAACACATTGTAAAGTTGAAGAAATTGAATAACTGAGGAATTTCAAAACTGAAGAAAAACTCAAATTGAAGATTTTCAACTTTTGGTTGGCGGGGTAACCCACCATATAAGAATGCTGATTTCAGACGCCGCGTACAGTTGTCGTAGGACTCTAAGAATAAAATTCTTTGTTAATTTATTCACACTTAGGGTGTTGGTGTTCATTGATTGAAGAAAAACGTTACTTCATGTGTTGCACATCTAATTCATCAATTTTGGATAAGTGTTAGGAAGTGTGTCCTTTTCAAAGGACATTCGAAGATTCTAAGATATTTAGCTCACACCACAACTTGCTAAATCTCTTCCCATCCAAGGGCTTTGTGAAGATATCGGCTAGCTATTCTTTAGTCGTCACGTGCTCGATAGAGATATCGCCCTTCAACACATGATCACGAAGAAAATGATGATGAATCTGAATGTGCTTTGTCTTCAAGTGTTGAACTGGGTTATGAACAATCTTGATGGCACTCTCATTGTCACAGTAGAGAGGCACATTCTTCACGTTGATGTCGTAGTCCTTGAGGGTTTGCTTCATCCATAGAAATTGAGCACAGCACGAACTAGCAGCAATGTACTCATCTTCAGCAGTAGAAAGTGATACGCAGTTCTGTTTCTTCGAGGACCAATAGACCAAGGATCGCCCGAGGAAATGGCATGTGCCTGATGTTGAATTGCGGTCCACACGATCACCAGCATAGTCAGAGTCTGAATATCCAATGAGATCAAAAACCGAGCCCATGGGATACCATAATCCAAGTGTTGGAGTGTGAGCTAGATATCAAAGAATATGCTTCACAGCCTTATGGTGTGAATCCTTTGGTGTAGCTTGAACGCGGGCACACATCCAAACAGGCCTAGATGCACATAAATACAATAAATATCCAATCATGGAGCGGTATACGTTTTGATCAAAGTCAATACCATTTTCATCAGTGCATAGATGGCCATTTGTGGGCAAAGGGATTTTAACGCCTTTGCAATCTTGCATGTCGAATTTCCTCAATAGATCCTTGATGTATTTCTCCTAAGATATGAAGATGTCGTTGCGCTGTTGACGTATTTGAAGACCTAATAAGAATTTCAATTCTCCCATCATAGACATTTGATATTCTTCACTCATCATATAATTCATCACTGTAATGTTGGTTAGTACAGCCAAAGATGATATCATCAACATATATTTGGCACACGAAAAATTCATCATCATAAGTTTTGGTGAAAAGAGTTGGGTCAAGTGAACCAGGTCTGAAGCCTTTCTTCATGAGGAATTCCTTCAAAGTATCATACCACGCTTGAGGGGCCTGCTTGAGGCCATAGAGGGCCTTATTAAGTCTGAAGACTTTGTCAGGATGCTTTGGATCTTCAAAACCTGGGGTTGAGCAACATATACTTCTTCCTCAAGCTTACCACTGAGGAATGCACTTTTCACATCCATTTGATATAAGATGATATTGTGATGGTTAGCATAAGAAAGTAGTACGCGAATAGCCTCAATTCTAGCAACAGGTGCAAAAGTTTCATCGAAATCAATTCCTTCAACCTGTGTGTAGCCTTAAGCTACAAGCCCTGCCTTATTCCTCAACACAAGGCCATTTTTGTCTTGCTTGTTGTGGTAGATCCACTTTGTGTTGATGATATTGTGCTTGCGAGGATCTGGTCGCTTGACAAGTTCCCAGACGTTGTTGAGCTCGAACTGATGTAATTCCTCTTGCATAGCTTGAATCCACTCAGACTCCAGAAATGCTTCATCTAGCTTGGTGGGCTCTGTGATAGAGACGAAAGAAAAGTGCCCACAAAAGTTAGACAAATGTGAAACTTTTGAGCGTGTGAGAGGACCTAGTGCATTGATGTCGCTGATGATTTTCTCAATCTACACTTTATTTATGATGCGAGGATGAGCTGGTTGACAACGAGGAATTTGCTCAGCATTTTCTTTAGAGCCATTTTCCTCAGGTGCACCAGCATGAAGTTCTTCACGGGCTGGAATGACTTCTGCAGCAGATTCTTTGGTAGGAATGACATCCTCGGTAGCCTTGAACTTGATGGTTTCCTCAGGTGACTGTTCATATAGCACAGGAGGTAGGCGCTCTCTTTGCGAGCATTAGTTTTATCGAACCACACATATACTGTTTCAACAACCTTGTGATGAACGTTGTTGAGTCCTTCCCATAACCAAGCATAAAACCTTCATGTGCTTTCAGTGCAAATTTAGAATTGTGATGAGGATCTCCAATCCAACATTTAGCACCGAAGACTTTGAAATAACTCACATTGGGATTCTTGTCAGTGAGGAGTTCATAGGCAGTCTTCTTGAAGAATTTGTGAACATATACCCTGTTGATGATGTGGCACACGATATCAATTGCCTCAATCCAGAAATGACAAGGCGTCTTGTATTCATCAAGCATAGTGCGAGCCATCTCAACAAGAGTCTTGTTCTTGCACTCCATGACGCCATTGTGCTGAGGAGTATAAGGAGTAGATAACTCATTAGTAATACCAAGTTCATCAAGATAGTCATCAAGACCAGTGTTCTTGAACTCAGTTCCATTGTCACTTCTGATGTGCTTGATCTTCACACCAAGGTTGGTTGAAGCCCTCGAGGAAAATCGTTTGAAGACCCCCGCACTTCATGTTTGTAAGTGACAATATGTACCCATGTGTAACGGGAGTAGTCATCAACAATAACAAAGCCATATAGAGATGCTTCATTGGTGAATGCAGAGTAGTGATTAGGACCCAAGAGATCCATGTGAAGCAATTCAAATGGATGAGTGGTAGTCATGATAGCTTCGCGGGATGCTTGGCCTTGGTCATCTTTCCAGCTTCACAAGCACAACATAGGTGATCCTTGAGGAATTTGACATTCTCAATGCCAATGACATGCTTCTTCTTCGCGAGCATGTGCAAGTTCCTCATGCCAGCATGACCAAGTCGTCGATGCCATAGCCAGCCTTCTGAAGCTTTTGCAAGTAGACATATCGCAGGCTATGGTCCTATAGAGAAATCAACAATATATAGATCTCCTCTCCTAAATCCTTCGAAGACTTTGGAATGGTCAGCTTCCATGATCACAACACAACACTACTTGCCAAAGATAACAACCATATCCAAATCACAAAGCATTGAGACTGACATGAGGTTGAATCCTAAGGACTTGACAAGCATGAATTTGTCCATGTGTCGATCCTTTGAGATCGCAACCTTACCTAGACCTAATACCGTGCTTTTGCCTTTGTCGGCGTAGGTGATATGCTTCAGACGCGATGGAGATAAGGGAACGTCCATCAATAAATTCTTGTCACCAGTCATGTGATTTGTGCATCCACTATCAAGGACCCACTCATTGGCTTTGGGTTGATCATCCTGCAAATGAATTAGTGCAGCTTACGAACTCATATACTTCATCAATGAAGAATATGACAGCAAATTCATCAGATCAATTTCATCAAGCAATAGAATAGACATAGCAATATGAGGACGTGAGAAATGAAAATTCATTTCTTCATTGTTGGTGGAAACGACACCTATGGGATCACAAGAATCCCTACTGTGGTTGGTGGCGCGGGGTCGTGAGAAGAGCAGGTCTAGGAGCCAGCACAAAGGGATTTTACCCAGGTTCGGGCCGCGGAGATCGCGTAATACCCTAGTCCTGCTTTGGTGTATATATCAATGTTCTTGAACTAGCTATCGAGCGTCATTTGCCCAAAGAGCCGAATCCCTCTCCAGTATGCCTCGGGCCTCCTTTTATAGTCGAAGGAGGTCCTACAGTGGCACATAGGAGGTGGTGTTTATCTCTTGTCATTACGAGACAAGATGCATTAAATGCACCTCCGAGGTGTCCTCCTACTTTATCGCCGCCTCGCCCTACTTCGACACGCGCCCGGGCCAGCGGCGCGGCCAGTGCCTTGTAGGATGGCAGGCTACTGAGGTGGCGCGGTGGTGGCGTCTTCACGAAGATCTGCATGCCACCACGCAGGAGCTTGCTGAGTTGGCTTTAGGACCACACGTTGCCATGCAGGTGCCTGCCTGGCTGGTTGGGCTGGTAGCTGTATGGGAATGGTGGTGGGATCTTGGCGCGCGCGGGCCTGGCTGCGGCCCCGCGGATGTCCTGGCAAGGTCCTTGCCGGGGCCCCGGCAAGTGTCTTGTCGCGGCACTGCGGTCGCCCCCGGCAAGGATGTTGTCGGAGGCCTCGTCTTCTTTTCTTCATCTGTTCTTGCATGTTAATGGTCTTCACAAAGATCTGTATGCCACCATGGAGGTGCCTCCCGAACCTTGGTTCCAATGTGGTTGGTGATGTTGGAAAGCCTTGGGCTCAAGGGTGGCGCG
Organism: Triticum dicoccoides; assembly: GCF_002162155.2. Classification (NCBI taxonomy): domain Eukaryota; kingdom Viridiplantae; phylum Streptophyta; class Magnoliopsida; order Poales; family Poaceae; genus Triticum; species Triticum dicoccoides. Next base: position 412,322,904 of record NC_041391.1, on the reverse strand, counting down.
CTCTGCTGGTGTTGGGCAAGTTGTCCCGGCAAGGCCCATGCCGGGGCCATGGAGGCCGCCCCAGCAAGGGTCTTGCCGAGAGAGTCCACCTCGCTCTCTTGCTCTTCGTGTCTCTGTCTTGGCGTTGCTTTGATCGCCTTGCGACTTTGGCTCCCTTCTCCGGCCCTGCTTGGTGTGGTTGTGGCGTGGCTCTAACTGCCCGTGCACAGGTAAAGGGGTACAAAGTAGAACCCCTACTTCTGTACACTGACAGGAGCCCCCGGGCCTGGGCCACACATAAGCGTAACGCGTTGTTGGGCCAGGCCCAGAACAGTGCACGGGCAGGCAGGGCCGATTTTTACCGCGGTAGTTTTTCCGCCTACTGCACTTCCCCACAACCCGCGTTGAATGCGCGGTGTGGACGGCCGCGTGTGATGTGGGGATCGTGCATGGGGTGACCGAAGCATGCTTGCATCATCCTACAGTGAATAGTAAAGAGGCGGCTTGCATGTCTCTTCAAGACTGCGGGCCGCTGCTCATTTATGTTTTCTTCTTTGGAGCCGTCGTTCCACGCGTCCCACTACGCCCGCCCCTCGTGCCATGTACGCCGCATTCACGGTGCAGGGCTAGTGACAGCCGCGCGGGATACGGGAAGACGTGCGAGCATGGGTTGATACCCACGCGCCTTCAATTGGGCGGGGAGGGCGGTCGACGGCCTCACCCGCTGTCACCTCAATGAGCTGGATTGGCTGAGAGGGGCGGCCAAACCCTGACCCCGCCTCTTTATAAGGAGGGGAGTGGGAGGGACGACACCCCTCAGCCCTTTGCCATCCGCCTCTTCCCATCCTTGCTTCTTCCTCCCTTTTGCCATGGTGAGAGGGCGCGCTGATGCTTCGACGGTGGCGGCGAGGGTCTCCGCTCGACAACATGCCCCTCCTCCCCAAGAGCCCGTGGTGGTGGAGCCGGCCGCAAGGGGAAGGGGGAGGGGGCGCGGCCGAGGCTGCCGTGGCGCTCAGGGAAGAGGAGGACGGGCAGCGCATCGGCCTCGCCTTCGCCGGCGGTCCCTCCCCCAATGGAGGGCCATGTCGGGGACCAGCCCCGCGAGTTCTTCATCAGGCTGCGCTGGCCGGCGTGTCGTCACCTTCGCCTACCTACCCCATTCGCTCGAGAGATGGAGCTCGATCCGCCGCAAGCGCTGAGATTGCATATGAGGGGCTGTGGGAATAGCGGCACATGGGCCGATGTTTATTTCTCAACTCCTCATGTCATGTATCTCCGTTGCGGATGGAAAAACTTCGCTCGCATCCACAGCCTGGCGGCGGGGCTCATTTTCTATTTCAAATTAATTTACAACGACCTCCTCTCCGTCAAGGTCTTTGGAGACTTCGAGACTCGCCTGAAGTGCTGCGTGGAGAGCTCCTCTGATGACGAAGACTCTTCCTCGAGCGAGAGTGATGAGGAGAACTAAGGGAGTCCTGGATTAGGGGGCAACCGGACAGCCGGACTATATACTTTGGTCGGACTGTTGGACCGTGAAGATGCAAGACTCAAGACTTCGACCCGTGTCCGGATGGGACTCTCCTTTGCGTGGAAGACAAGCTTGGCGATCCGGATGTTAGATCTCCTTCTTTGTAACCGACTCTGTGTAACCCTAGCCTCCTCCGGTGTCTATATAAACCGGAGGGTTTAGTCCGAGGACAAGAACAATCATAATCATCATAGGCTAGCTTCTAGGGTTTAGCCTCTATGATCTCGTGGTAGATCAACTCTTGTAATACTCATATCATCAACATCAATCAAGGAGGAAGTAGTGTTTTACCTCCATCGAGAGGGCTCAAACCTGGGTAAAACATCGTGTCCCCTGCCTCCTGTTACCATTAGCCTTAGACGCACAGATCGGGACCCCCTACCCGAGATCCATCGGTATTGACACCGACATTGGTGCTTTCATTGAGAGTTACTCTATGTCATCGCTGCAAGGCTCGATGGCTCCTTCAATCATCAACAACAACACGGTCCAGGGTGAGACTTTTCTCCCTGGACAGATCTTCATGTTCGGCGGCTTCGCACTGCGGGCCAATTCGCTTGGCCATCTGGAGCAGATCGACAGCTACGCCCCTGGCCATCAGGTCAGGTTCGCAAACTTGAACTACACGGCCGATATCCGCGGATACTTGATCTTCGACGGATTTGGGCCCACGCTAGGAGCGCCGAATAGTCACGATGAGCACGGCTTAGACCTGCTGTTAGACAATATTCGGGATATCGCACCTGTAATAGCTCCGGACCTAAATCCAGGGCAGATTGCATCGTCTGAGGACGGGTAGATAGACCACGCCCTGGAGGCCGCATGCTCATCGGCAGTAGAGCCGAGCACAGACTCCACCCCCAAGGAAGTCTGTGTCACTGGACCCCCGAACTTGTGTCCGGCTGTAGGTTCCAGACCGCACGCCCCCGAGCCCGCCGAATCTGGTTGGGCTCTGGTAATGGAGTTCATCGCTGCGGGTTGTCGGCATTCTGGGAACGGGGGTACCCAGAGTTGCCTGCCTGCAGCCTGCGGCGTGGCTCAGGGAGTGGCCCAGTACGGCCCATCTTCATCAACACATGCTCAAGACCCTCACGAGGGGCCAAGCCTCGCGGGGCGGACGACAGGAGGCTTCCTCGGGCACAGCCTCATCAGGCTGGCTGGCGAGGAGGCGGAGAGATCAAGGCGGGGTACCTCACGAGGTGCCCATGACGTAAGCCATGACGACTGAGGCCAGGCGGGTGCCAGGCGGGCGCCAACCTGCGCAGAGTCCTTGTTTCCTCTTTGGTGCAAAGGGGGCAAGTGCAGGCAAGAGTATCAAGCAATGGCAACCATTTCGGTGCAACAAGACCAAGACCAGCAGGACGGCAGGATGGAGGTCATCGTGGAGCCCAAGCCGGCGTACGGTCAGAGTCTTTAGTAGGCGAGGACAAACTTTAGTCAGGATAAGTGTACTAGACGTTGCCCTTCAAAATGGCCAATTGTTAGCGCCCTTCCCGCTCAATATTTGGAAAGAGGCCTAGGGCCTCCCTCTATAAATAGAGCTAGCCACTGCAGAGTAGAAGGAGGAGGTTTTTGGGAAAACTAGAGAGAGAGAGAGAGAGAGAGAGGCGACTGAACTCACCCAAGCAGTTCATCGCACCGGCCAAGAACAGCCCCTCGCGAGGCTGTTCTTCCTTTGTATTGTTCATGATCAGCCCCTGAGGCAATACACCACACCACAAACTAGAGTAGGGTATTACACCACAATGGTGGCCCGAACTAGTATAAACCTCGTGTCCCTTGTGCTATTCTTCGTGTAGTTTAGATCCTCGCGAGGCGACGAGACGTGGGTAGGCAGGGGGTGTGATCTCCGCGTGCACCCCAGAGTTCGAACCTTGAGGGTCTGTCGGAACCTGCAATCCGACATTTGGCGCGCCAGGTAGGGGAGCGCTGGAATCCTTCTCCCCACTACTAGAAAAAGGGCTATAGATGGGATTGGCACTAATGGCGCACCAGACAAGTGGTGCGCCATTAGTGTTGAAACTACTAATGGCGCACCTGGCCCATGGTGCGCCATTAGTATCAATTTTTTTTTGAACTAGTGCGCCTGTCCAAACATACTAATGGCGCATCCAAAGGTAGTGCGCCATTACTAGTTGTAACTAGTAATGGCGCACCAGTCAAAAAGTGCGCCACTAATGTTGTTTTTTTATTAATATTTTTATTCCTTTTTCTGCAAAACTACTAATGGCGCACTCACCCGCGGTGCGCCATTACTAGTTTAAACTAGTAATGGCGCACCGTGTGGGAGTGCGCCATTAGTATCTTTTTTTTTGCAAAACTACTAATGGCGCACCACCAGGGGGTGCACCATTAGTAACCTGGATTACTAATGGCGCATTTGTGGTTGGTGCGCCATTAGTAAGTGGGCAGCAACAAGATATTTTGGACAGCCTCTCCTCCCACACTCACTTTCTCCCCACTTCATTCTCTCCACCGCCTCCTCCTTGTCTCGGGTGCCTCCTCTTTTTCACCTCATTTCCACCATAGATTCATTCAAATTAAGTGGTTAAGTTACCTTGTTTTGGTAGGTAAGTAAGGGGGGAAGCTATATTTATGTTGTTCTCCCTACAACAATGTGCACATGCACTTTTTATGGCCTAGCTAGATCTATGTATGTTCGTGGTGTTGCATATGTTTGTGGTGTTGCATATGTGTTTGTGTTTGGAGGTGTACCGGTATTTGAAATGCGATAGTTGCCAATATTTTGCCGGAATGTTGATTCATTTCCGTTTTGGCGAGAATTTTGGCATTAAGCATTCTTTTTGGTCCTATTTTTAGGGAAAGTCATGCCAAATTTTTTCTTGGTTCTAAAATATCGTTTTGCTCTACCCCGCAGGCGACCATGGTCCGCATGATGACCGAAGGCATCGTGAATAGGTTTTTGAGGTCCGCGAAGGCCGAGATGCTTCAAAAGAACGAGGCGGAGATAAGATGTCCGTGTTGAAGATGCAAGCTGAAGAGCCTTATTGCGGACCCGGATTCCGGGCAGGTGCGGGACCAATTGCTCTTGCGTGGTTTCATGGATGGCTATCGGTGGCAAGGTGATGAAGATGACTACGAAGTCGTCCATGGGGGCCGGGCAAGAAATGAGGAAGGGCAGCAAGACAACCACCGCGGCTCAGGCTAGCGAGAAGACGAAGAATCCCCAGGAGATGATCACGACGGTGATGCTGTACACAGTCATCATGTAGAAGATGCAGGACATGATGATGATGCCGGCGGAGCAGACGACGCTGGACCATCGATGGGCTGGGTGCAGGACCCTCATATTCAAGAGCTGCTTCTCAAGCAGACGGATAACGCAAGAGCTGCCGCCCAAGAGAAAGCCAAGATGGATCAACTTGAGTTAGATGCGGTTACTCCATTGTATGAAGGATGCAGGCCCGAGGATACCCGCCTGAAAGTAACGCTCATGGCTCTGGAGATGAAGGTAAAACACAAAATGACCAACGCATGCTTCGACGAGAACATGTCATTCTGGCACGAACGTCTTCCCAAGGGGAACAAGTGCCCGACCAGTTTGGAGGAGGCGAAGAAAATCGTGTGTCCTCTGGATTTACCGCACGTGAAATACCATGTGTGCATGAACAATTGCATAATTTATCGGGACGAGCACTCGGAGTCTACCATATGTCCGGTGTGCGATGTCACTCGATACAAGAAGAGGAAGAAAGCTCCTCAAAAAGTGGTGTGGTACTTTCCGATCACTCCTCGTCTGCAGCGGTATTTCGCGGACCCTAAGGTAGCAAAGCTCCTGCGTTGGCACGCGGATAGGGAGGAGAAGAAGCGAGAAGATGACGCAAATGATCCGGAGATAGATAAAAAAGACAAGATGCTGAGTCACCCTAAGGATGCGAGCCAGTGGCAAGCGTTGAACTTCGAATACCCAGAATTTGGGAACGATCCAAGGAACATCGTGCTGGGCGCGAGCACCGATGGAGTCAATCCGTTTGGCAGCCAGAGAAGCACACATAGCACCTGGCCTGTGTTTGTGTGGATGTACAACCTTCCCCCCTGGTTGTGCATGAAGAGGAAGTACATTCACATGAGTATGCTAATTGAAGGGCCGAAACAACCAGGGAACGACATCAATCTGTATCTGGGGCTGCTGAAAGAGGAGCTTGACACGCTGTGGAAAACGCCAGCCAATACGTGGGACGCCGCAGAGAAAGAATATTTCCCTATGAGAGCCGCACTGCTCACGACGGTGCACGACTATCTCGGTTACGGATATCTTGCGGGGCAGGTAGTCCACGGATTTTCTGGATGCGTAAGGTGCATGGATGACACAACGTATCGCTAGCTAGATAGAGATCCCGGGTCTTCGAAAACCGTGTTCATGGGACATCGAAGGTGGCTTCGCGACGATGACCCGTGGAGGAAACGCAAGGATCTGTTCGATGGTGAAACCGAACCCCGAAAACGCCCATGTACGAGGAGCGACGAGGAAATAGACAAGTTGTTGAAAAATTGGTAAGACTGCCCACTGCCGGGAAAGAAGCAAGGGCAGACTTGAAATCAATGGGCATCAGGCAGGAGCTTCACGCTATATATGATGATGATGATGATGATGATGAGGCGAAGCAGGACACAGAAAGTCATCGCAAAGGCAAAAAGGCCAAGAAGACCGGAAATGACTACCCTCCCGCGTGATTCACTCTAAGTCAGGAGGAGATCGAGCAGTTTTTCACCTGCCTCCTAGGAGTAAAACTTCCTTACGGTTACGCGGGGAAGATAAGCAGATACCTAGACCCAGCGAAGCAGAAGTTCAGCGGAATGAAGTCTCACGACTGTCACGTGCTGATGACGCAGATACTTCCAGTTGCAATCCGTGGGATCATGGACACGCACGTCCGTGAAACGCTATTTGGCCTATGCAACTTCTTCGACGTCATCTCTCGGAAGTCGATTGGCGTGAGGCAACTCAGAAGGCTACAGGAAGAGATCGTGGTGATACTATGCGAGCTTGAGATGTACTTCCCGCCCGCATTCTTCGACGTTATGGTGCATCCCGCCCAAATTTCTAAATGGTTCACATTCCTGCCGCAGGCGACTGAAAGCAGTAGCGCGGGGTCGACTAAGAGCAACCCTTGGGACACCACTCTAAATAGGGGGTTGAATGTAATGAAGAACAAGGATAAGCTCAGTAAGCCGACGTCAGCTGGTCGTGTGGCCGGCAAAGGCTTGTCGACAAAATGGGGGTCATACTATACCGCTGGTGTGCGGAAGGAGAAAAAGACCAGCTTGGAAAGCCAGGCGCGAGAGGTTGAAGAACTCAAGGCACAGGTGGCGCGGATTCCGGAGATTGTCCAAGAGCAAGTGGAACAACGACTCGGAGCGACGATCACCGCCATTGTGCCTACCTTGATCTCGGGGTTGAGTGCGTGGATTGCGGGCGGCCAACAGGGGTCGCCCCCGATTCCTAGCTTCACGTCTAGCAACTCGCATAGTGCGATGGCGGGGCCATTGGTGCCTCCGGCGGAGGCGGCATTGGTGTCTCCGACACCGGCACGGGAGCTTAATGCACCCGGGTGTACGCCGGCCGGCACCTCTGCAGCAAGCGGCCCCTTCGTCAACTGCACGCCCGCCGTTGGCGGTGCCTCTACATTAGGCGAGCTCGACGCCATCATCACGGTAACTAATTAAGCCTCTCTCGGTCGAGGACTTCATCTCCTTGCCTTTGACTGGGCATCCCTGACGCCCTACATGTTTTCGCAGGGCGCCGCCGACGTTCCGTGCACTCTCCTCCACTTCGTGAACAACGAGTTGGTCGATGTCGCCAAGGGAAAAATAGTTCAACCGGGCAACCCCTTGTTCCACGGTACCCAGATGCCACCCAACTTGTTTAGGGTTCAACTGGTTCGGGTGCTGCCAGGCTGCGACGAGTTGTTACCTCCGATTCGACCCGTCGGGGTCGACGATGATGACGTGATGACCCTCAGCGCATGCTTGAGCTGGCCCCTGCTTTGGCCGAAGAGCCAGATTCGTTTGGGGGCGGGGGACACCACCCCAAAGACAACACCGCCAGTCGTGCCGGCGCCAAGTCGGCCCCATAGCAAGACCGCCGCAACGGTGCTGGACATCCCTATGCCACTGGATCCAAACATGCATATGGCACAGGATCAGAACGACGACGACGATGACGATGATACATTTGGCAACGTCGATCAGTACTTTGCGGATCATGGGTACGATGGCGACTTCATGGGGCCTCCTTCTCAAGAACCAAACCCAACAAAAGATGTGTGCGATCTAGCTGGTACCGCGGAGAAGCCAAGTTGCAACAGGCGCCGTCTGGCGTCCAGCTCTCAGGAGACGCCTCCAGCTGCCGACTTCACCGAGCCTCAGATAGGCGAGGTGCGAAACATTATCAGCCCCAACACACTCAAGAAGGCGGTATGTGAGCAAAACTCGGTTCCATTACAGGAGAAGAAGAAGGCACGCAAAAGAAAGACTAAGAAGGGTGCGAGCCAGCCGGCACAGAGTACGATCCGTGCTCAGGACGGGCCACCTTCACCGCAGGATATCTCGAGGAGGGTGCATGTGGCGGGTAGGGCGATGCTACCGACAAATATGCTCAATGCTGCAACCGGTGCTATGCGGAGTCTGCATGACAGTGTTCTTTCTTTGGAGAAGCGGCGTCTCAGGGAGAAGGATGTGGCATACCCAGTTTTCGCGGCCAAGGTGCCAAAGGGCAAGGGCTTTGTGGATAACTCCATCGGGCGTACGGTCGTCCTGCGTTTTGATGACATCCACGCTATGTTGAACCTTCATCCGCTGCACTACACCTTCGTTCGGCTATTTTCGCTGAGTATGGAGATGCAGATCATTCGCGACAAGACCCCGGACATCGTGATAGTCGACCCCTTCTACATGCGTGCCAAGATCTTGGGCAGCACTGGGGACCGGCAAGTCGCGAGTTCTTACCTCGAAGGCGTCATTATGGCAAACCAAGATAATGATAACTTCCTCGTGCCTTACTTTCCCGAGTAAGTCCTCCCCTCAACCGGCCCGTAACATATGAATTCTTACATTTCGATCGTTTTTCTTTTAACATTTCGTGTTTTCTGCAGTGACACACGTTGCACGCTCATCCTCCTAAGCCCCAAATATTCCATGGCCACGTATTTCGACCCGGACCGTCAGTCGAACGTAGACTACACAAATGTCAAGAAGGTTCTTGATGATGTTCTCCCCGGCTACGCCAAATCTGGAGGCACCTTCACCAAACCTATTCGTAAGTACGACAAGCACGTGTTCTCCCACAATACGACGTTCTGCTGCGTCAAGCAGCCGCCTGGCGGTCAGAAGGGTGCCTACTACGCCATCCATCACATGCGGGCGATCGTACGGGACCATCGTCAACTTCTGCTACTGAGTAAACTCAAAGATTGGGCAAAGAGCGTGTCGGCAATCCAGGACGCGGACCTCCAACAAGAATTCTTTCGCATCCAGTCGGAGTTTGCGGAAATCATCCATCAAGATGTCCTTCATACCTCGGGGCAGTTCTACCTCAACAATCAACTGTCCAACAGTGACATCGACACAATGCTACAAATGCAGGCTAACAACGACCGTTATTTCATGACTCCCACGATAGACGGCGGCTTCATCCACGCTCCAGTCCCTTGAGTCGAGTCGAAAGCAGTGATGCTATGTCTAGTTCTGAAACATCGATTGGCTCATGTTGTAATTAAACTTTAATGAACTTGTAGTATGTCTCTTTGGTTTCGAGAGTCGTTCAACTTAGATGTAATCGATGCTATTAATGTCTTGCTTTTCTCTTCCGATTGTTCTGTTGCATACTTATATATTGCTTATGTATTGTTTGTGAATTGGTACTAACGTTTCGTTTGGCTAGTGCATAGCGATGCCGACGTATGTCGTGTACAAGGGTAAGGTTCCCGGAGTCTACGATGACTGGGAGGAGTGTCAGAGACAGGTTCACCGATTCAGCGGTAACAGTTACAAAGGGTACACCACTAGGGCCGAGGCCAAATCTAGATACGCCCGCTATCTAGCGGGAGAGGGGAGGGAGCGTTGGAAGAACCGGATGAAGACGAGTTTCATCGTGATGATGCTCATCGTGATGACCGTAGCTCTCTTCTATGTGATGGTAGTTTAGATGATCGATATCGACTTGTAATGTGAAGACAAACTCGCTACTCGCGGTCTCGAGACTTGTAATATAATGTTCTATCTTTGTTCAGTCTTTTCAATCCGGAGACTAATATGATGAATTGTATTCGGAGACTAATATGATGAATTGTATTCAAAGACTAATCTTCTATTGTATTCGATGAATCTGTTGTTGATGTGTGCTGTCTATATTTTGTCAAATTATACATTTTGTAACCTGTGCAAAAAACAGAAAATAAAAAATAAAAAACCTAATATTCATACTAATGGCGCATCACATGACAGTGCGCCATTAGTATGACAAAGCATACTAATGGCGCATCACTGGACAGTGCGCCATTAGTATGCCGCGGTTACTAATGGCGCATCTCGTGGTCGTGCGCCATTAGTATGCCAAAGCACCTGGGTATACATGGCCCCTGGGAGGCATACTAATGGCGCACCGTGGCCTATACTAATGGCGCACCGGTGGTGCGCCATTAGTATACCAGATACTAATGGCACACCACTGGTGCGCCATTAGTAAAAATTACTAATGGCGTGCTAGTAATGGCGCACCAGTGATGCGCCATTAATGGCCAAATTAGGTGCGCCATTAGTAGCGGTTTTTCTAGTAGTGCCCGCCGCCTCGCGTACCGTCGCATCATCGTCATCATGTCCGGCGACCCAACGGGCAATCCCGATCCCTGGGCGGCCTGGCCCGCCCGCGTAGAGCCGCTTGCCTAGGGCGACCTCAACCCCGTGCCCCAGGCAGCCCACGGTCCGCAGGGCGCTGCGGGCCACGGCGACGCGGTCAGGCGGCGCCGACTCTCACGCCGCGGCAGGTGCGGTCGGCAGCAAGGGCCTCAAGCCACGCCGCGGCCACGGCGCCATACACCCGGCGGGAGCAGGTGAACTCAAGGGCCGCGCTCACGGTAGACCGAGAGCTACTACAATGCAGGCTGCTGGAGGGGGGCCACGACGTGCTACTGGAGCGGGTGGCAGAGCTCCTGGGCTCCGCCGCCTTGGGGGCTCACCCCTTTTGCACCGAGCCGCTGCCTCAGGCCCAAGGCGGACCACATGGAGGCCCCGCGCGTGCCCGCATAGCTCCGAGCGGATTCCAGGGCCTCTCCAACGCCAACCTGACCGTCGGCGCCTGGCTACCAACAGTGCCGCCTCCACCTCCGACCAGTGAAGGGGGATTCACCATAGCCCATGGTCCTGGTGGGCCGCCACGCTACCGCTCCTAGGTGAGCACCTCGAGCAGGACTACGTGGCACACTGGGCACTACAGCGAGGCATTCGGGGCGGCGGCCCCAGAAGCGTATGTGCCCCACATGGTGGATCAAGGGCACGCGCAGGAGGAAGACCATGGCTCCTTCCTCGGCCCAGGCTGGGGGGAAGAGACACCCGAAGCTGAGCTCTTTCAGGAGCCCAGGGAAGGCCTCGTCGACCGCGCTGGAGGCAGCGACTATCGGGTACCTCTAATTCCTCAGGAACAGGCATACGCTAACCATGGATCACATGAGGTATAGGTTGTCGCGGCGGATGGCTGCCCCAATCCGACAGCTTCCTACCCCTCAGGAGGAGGGCACCGGGGGCTGCAGGAGAGGGGCCGAGATCCGGCCTCGCCCACGCGGTGCTCGGAGCAAGGTGTCCTCAGGAGGTAGGCCCTCTGCCAGGGAGGTGCCTCAGGGCCTACCCCGGCAGAGGACCCGTGGTCGTCCGGGGAACCGCTGGCGACCGCTCTTTCCCATCGGCGGCGTCCTTGGTCTCCGGTCATCGTCGGTGGCAATAGAGTGTGGCGCAAGGCGAGGCCCTCATCTGGCGATATGAAGCAAGGCCGGTACCTGTGAAGAAGGCCCAGTGCCTATGAAGCTCGCCGCCCTGTGACACTCTCACGTAATAATGAGTGGGTTTGTACACGCCCCGGAGTCTCTGGAGAGCCGCCCTCGGGCCTCGGGGGCTCCTGCCCACGCCCAGTGGCAGCACTTAGCTCCGCGCTGGTGAGAAGACGTCGAACACTAGACTAGGTGCCGGACGCGGCCCTTCTGCTTTTTTGCCTTTCCCTTGGTTGTCGTTTTTCCCCTGTTTGGATTTAAGTTGGATTTGAGCTTGAGACATAAGTGTGTTCGGGGAAGGGGTGTTTAGTATCGTTCGAGCAACCTCCCACGTACTGGTTACCGATTTGCGTCCATCCAGCTTCAGCTGCCTCCCCTCGTGAGCCCCTCGCGAGCCGACCAGGCCCAGCATGCGCGCAGCCCAGACTGCCGTCGCCACGCCCTCTCAGGAGGTTCTCATTACAGGTTCAATGGGCTCATTCAGGAGGCACTCAGGACACCACGGCCCCCCGCAGGCTCGCTCAGGGCCCACGCGGGTCGAAGGTAAACAAGCTAGTCGATTCGTCACAAGACCAGCCGCTCGGCGTAGGCATGCGGGTGATATCATGTGTACAAATACGCTAACTGCAAGTTTTTTTACACGAGGGGCTCCCCCTCCCAAAATGCTCTTACAACCTTCAGGGCCAAGCCCGAACTCTCTCTGTGCAGGCTAAAAAGCAGGAACAGCGCGCGATCAATCAGATAAATCCCCCAATGCGTCCTCAGGGGCACCTCCGGAGTCGTCACTGGCATCGCTGGCCTCGCCATTGCCGTCATCAGCACCTGGGCCATTCACCACTCCGCCCTCATCAGCAACCACGACCACACCATCGTCATCGGAGGTGAAGGCCCTAACAAGGGCGTCCACGTTGTCTTCCACCCAATGCGCCAGATCACCTCGGATGGCCAGGGGCACCGGTGCGATTGCGGCATCGAAGTCAAAATGGGGGTCCATGTTCTGGAGATGACTAAAGACGCGAGAAAAAGCACGCCCAAGAGGGGCACGGCTCCTCTCCTCCACCAACCTGTCGGCTCCGCCCGACCGAGTCTCCAGCTGCGTCACCACATCAGTGAAGAACTGAAGGTTACCAGCATAGTTAACCACATGAGGCTCCCCAATGGCTGCCTCGCAGATGTTGCCCAAGGCCGTGTTAGTTCTTTCCCGAAGCGTGCGGAGCATAGGGCCATGCATGTGCTCCAAGGTCTGCCGCTGGCGTACCTCGTCCTCATTCCACCGCGCGACGGCCTCAGGCGCGTCCACCCTTTGATGGAGAAGAAGCACCTCAGCGCGGGAGGAAGCCAGCTCCACCTCTGCTGCACCAAGGGCGGCCCCGGCAGCGTCCGCACACCGCGTCACTTCATCCAGCTTGGCCTTCAGGGCGGCGGTCCTGCCCTCTGCCTCCTCATGTCTCTGGAGCTCCGCCCGGTCGACCGAGGCCCCCTTCATCGACGCAAGGGTCGCCTCATGCAACTCCACCTGCTGCTCCAGGGAGCTACTCCAGGCCCGGAGCTCCCACGCCCGCTCCTCTGCAGCCCTGCGCCGCTGGTCAGCCTCCTGGGCCTCCTCGACGGCCCCGGAGCAGGCCTCCCGAGAAGCCGCCAGCAACACCTCAGCCTTCTCATTGTCGAGGTCACGCTGGTGGCGTGCAAGGGCATCGGCCACCTTCAGCTTGCGCCTCTCCTCAGCTAGGCGCAGGCCCTCGGCCTCAAGGCGCGCGTCCTCGCCGGCAAGCTCTACACCGAGCTGGCTCACTGCGTCAGCCGCCCTCTGGAGAAACCCTTGGCGAAGGGCGCGGCGCTCCCGAGCACGCTCGATCATGTCTTCCGCATCGTCCTCCGCCCCGGGCGCGTGCTGAGGGCCACGAACCAGCACTCCCCTTCTGGGCAGGGGGCTGGGGGCTGGCGCCCTCGCGATGGCCGGGCGCACCCCGCCAGAAGCCTGACCCAGAGCCGGTTCATCCTCCTAGGAAGAACGCGAGACCGACCTCAGCGAGTCGCCGTCCACGACCAAGCGAAGAGCCCGGGGCAGGCTGGCTGTGCCCCGGGAGGGCTCGCGAAGGAGGGTCGCGAGGTGTATAGAATCAGGATACATCATAGGATGGCTCACCTCTCCAACCGGCCTCACCACAAGGGCAGTGCTCGAGCTCGGGGCGCTTGGGGACGGTGGAGAGGGCGAGGCCTGGGAGGATGGCTCCTCGGCCGTCTCCGCGAACTCGGCAGGAAGGGCCCTGCAGGGCAATGGTCAGCTGAAGCAACGGGAAGGTAAGGGACTAAGAAAGGAGAAGGCTTACTCATCAATGGCGAAGTACTTCCTGCACTTCAATAAGCGGTAGGGGTAATCATCACCCAAGGCATCCTTTCTCTTTCGGAGAGCCTTGAAGTCCACGTGGAAGCGGCCTAGGAGCTCGGCGCAAGGGTCAGTCTGCGATGAGGAAGAAGCGCCAAGGTGACCGGCGTCGGGGGCATTGCCCTGGGGCACGCCGCCAGACGCCGCCTCATGGAGGATGGTCGGGGCCTCGGGAGCCTCTGCCACGGGAGCCGCGGGCCACGGCTCAACACCTTGGGCCGCCGTAGGGCAGGCTTCAGAAGCTGCCACCTCAAGAGTTCCGCATGACATCATCACCCTGACGGCAGCCCCCTCAGCCCCGGTGGCCCTTGCCTCCCAGCTCCACCACTCGAGGAAGGACCGCCGAGGGCAACCGGGAGGGTGACCACCGCAACTGGGTTCTCACAAGGTCCCATGAGGTCTGCTGGGCGCAACCCCCATTCGTCGAAGCTGGGCATCTCCTTCACAAAATCAGCCCTGCCTCAGCAAAGGTACAACAAGGCACCCCCTTGCCGGAGGCTGCCAGGGGAAGGATCCCCAGTCAGAATCATGAGAACCTTCCTCAGCACTTCAGGCACCAGATCTTCCTTCTGGAGCCTCATGCGGTCTTCACGCCCCCCCGAAGGTCCACATCCAACAGGAGCGACGCTGTAGAGGGGCAATGCGGCTCTGGAGGAACTCCTTCACCACCTTGGGTGCCATCACACCGAGCGCCCTCAAGTTCTCGAAGCGACACCAGACGAAGACGAGGCGGGGGCTCGTGAGTGTCTCATGGCCCCAGCCCAAATTGGGGACAGCGGGAAAGGTTGGCTCCGAGAGCAGGGGGCTGGGCACTCTGACATCCACGTACAGCCACCGCTCTCGGAACCCAGTCACAGGCGGGGGAAGACTGAAATCAATCCCCGAGGCTGCCGCTTCTGGTATGGCGAGGAAGCTCATGCACCCCGAACATTGGGTGGGGTCACTGATGCGCAACGAGAAGAAGTGGTGCAGCAAGGCAACTGAAGGAGGAATGCCCACCATCGCCTTGCAAACAAGAGCGAAAACGGCAAGAGGAGCAATGGATTCGGGACCCAAATGCATCATGTGGATCTGGTAATGGGAAAGTACGGCATTGAAGAAATCGGAAAAGGGGGGATCCAGTCTCGCTCACAGGGCATCGGCGAAGTACTGGACCTTAGTGACTATTCTGTCGATGGAGAAGTGACACGCGGGCCAGACCGTCATCCTCCCACACTCGTTGAAGATGGTGGCAAGGGCGGAACTGACCTTATCCAAGGCTTCCAGGTTGAGTATGATCGACTGATCGACAGCAGGAGCCTTCGACGACGGCAAGCGGGGCGAGGGCACAGGTTTCTGCCATTTCCCCTTCTTCGTTGGCGCCATGGCGACAGGAAGGAGGAGGATTCGAGATTGGATTGGAAGCCGAGGCTGGAGCTCGAGAGGAGGAAGAGCAGGAGACGCACGAGCGGCAAGAAGAGGGATGACTGTGTGCAACCACGGGTCCGCCTAGTTGGGCGCAAAATAAGGAGGCATGGGGAAACAGGGACGCCCGTGTCTAATCAACCGCCACGCGACGCCCAAGGCCGCAGGCTGATGGGGCCCGCGGTGCTTCGCACTTGCCCTTTCGCTTCTCTGCTAAGCTAAGTCCAGGCGCGCCTTGGGCCCGGGGGCTACTGTCGGCGTTCTGGGAATGGGGGTACCCAGACTTGCCTGCCTGCGGCCTGTGGCGTGGCTCAAGGAGTGGCCCAGTACATCCCATCTTCATCAACACATGCTCAAGACCCTCACGAGGGGCCAAGCCTCACGAGGCGGACGACAGGAGGCTTCCTCGGGCACAGCCTCGTCAGGCTGGCTCGCGAGGAGGCGGAGAGATCAAGGCGGGGTACCTCACGAGGTGCCCATGACGTAAGCCATGACGACTGAGCCCAGGCGGGTGCCAGCCTGCGCAGAGTCCTTGTTTCCTCTTTGGTGCAAAGGGGGCAAGCGCAGGCAAGAGTATCAAGCAAAGGCAACCATTTTGGTGCAACAAGACCAAGACCAGCAGGACGGCAGGATGGAGGTCATCTTGGAGCCCAAGCCGGCGTCACCGTTAGAGTCTTTAGCAGGCGAGGACCGACTTTAGTCAGGATAAGTGTACTAGATGTTCCCCTTCAAAATGGCCAATTGTTGGCGCCCTTCCGGCTCAATATTTGGGAAGAGGCCCAGGGCCTCCCTCTATAAATAGAGCTAGCCACCGCAGAGTAGAAGGAGGAGGTTTTTGGGAAAACTAGAGAGAGCGAGAGACACAGAGAGAGAGAGAGAGAGGCGACTGAACTCACCCAAGCAGTTCATCGCACCAGCCAAGAACAGCCCCTCGCGAGGCTGTTCTTCCTTTGTATTGTTCATCATCAGCCCCTGAGGCAATCCACGACACCACAAACTAGAGTAGGGTATTACACCACAATGGTGGCCCGAACTAGTATAAACCTCGTGTCCCTTGTGCTGTTCTTCATGTAGTTTAGATCCTTGCGAGGCGACGAGACGTGGGTAGGTAGGGGGTGTGATCTCCGCGTGCAGCCCAGAGTTCGAACCTTGAGGGTCTGCCGGAACCCGAAATCCGACACGGGTATCTTCCAGCACTCACCCTTTGGCGACGTGCTGAAATATTGAAGTCTCTCTCTTTGTCAGGAAATTCTTTTCCCACCCACCACCCACTTCATTGCCACTATCGACGATTTGACCGACGTACTTGACTTCGACTCTGAAGACATCGACGGTGTGGACGACGATGCATGAGAAGAACAAGAACCAACCGCCCACGGGGCGTTGGACAGCCACCTCCTCGTATGATATATATATATATATATATGGTGGACACTCCCAAAGAAACGAATGGCGATGAGGCGATGGAGGATAACCCCTCCAGGAGGAAATCAAAGCATGGACGTCATCGGCACCGCTCTAAGCCCCGCCACAGCAGTACCGGCATAGGAGACGAAAACAATCCAGATGGTGCCGAAGACGAATGCAATCCCGGTCAGCCCGCCTTCGAGCAGGCCAGATAGGAAGACGGGCAGATTAGCCTAGATGAACAGGCGACGAACGGATACTCGAAGTAGGACAACCACGTGCCTCCCTCCGAAGACAAGGTAAGCCTCGGCGATGATGAATTTGGCGGGCCTGAGGATCCCGTAGAGCAGGTTTGCTTCCAGCGACGGCTTATGGCCATGGCAAGAAGCCTGAAAAAGAAACAGCAGCAACTCCAAGCTAACCAAGATGTGCTCAGAGACAGATGGACTAAGGTCCTGGCAGCCAAGGAATACATACTCGACTGCCCCACCAAAGGGTACCCAAAGCACAATTTGCTACCTCAACCTGAGAAGGAGGTCCTAAAGCCCACACCCCGACGCCAATACATCACGCTCCGGGGCAATATGCAGGAAACGCGAGGTGCTACCTCTTGAGCACGGCGTTGGATTTCCCCGAAGAGGAGAGGATGATGCAGCAAAGTAGCGTAAGTATTTCCCTTAGTTTTTGAGAACCAAGGTTTCAATCCAGTAGGAGACCATGCACAAGTCCCTCGTACCTACACAAAACGATAGCAACTCGCAACCAACGCGATTAGGGTTGTCAATCCCTTCACGGTCACTTACGAGAGTGAGATCTGATAGAGATGATAAATAATATTTTTGGTATTTTTGATATATAGATGCAAAGTAAAAAGTAAAAGGCAAAGTAAAAGAAAAGCAAGTAAATAAAGTGATAGAGATTGATATGACGAGAATAGACCCGAGGGCCATAGGTTTCACTAGTGGCTTCTCTCAAGAGCATAGATATTCTACGGTGGGTGAGCAAATTACTATTGAGCAATTGACAGAACCGAGCATAGTTATGAGCATATCTAGGCAATGATCATGTATATAGGCATCACGTCCAAGACAAGTAGATCGAAACGATTCTGCATCTACTACTATTACTCCACTCATCGACCGCTATCCAGCATGCATCTAGAGTATTAAGTTAAAAACAGAGTAACGCCTTAAGCAAGATGACATGATGTAGAGGGATAAATTCATGCAATATGATAAAAACCCCATCATGTTATCCTCGATGGCAACAATACAATACGTGCCTTGCAACCCTTTCTGTCACTAGGTAAGGAGACCGCAAGATTGAACCCAAAGCTAAGCACTTATCCCATTGCAAGAACTACCAATCTAGTTGGCCAAACCAAAAAGGATAATTCGAAGAGACTTGCAAATATAACTCAATCATACATAAAAGAATTCAGAGAAGAATCAAATATTTTCCATAGATAATACTAGATCATAAACCCACAGTTCATCGGTCTCAACAAACACACCCCAAAAAGAAGATTACATCGAATAGATCTCCACAAGAGAGGGGGAGAACATTGTATTGAGATCCAAAAAGAAAGAAGAAGCCATCTAGCTACTAGCTATGGACCCGAAGGTCTAAAGTAAACTACTAACACTTCATCGGAGGGGCTATGGTTTTGATGTAGAAGCCCTCCGTGGTGGATGCCCCCTCCGGCGGAGCTCCGGAACAGACCCCAAGATGGGATCTCATGGATACAGAAGGTTGCGGCAGTGGAATTAGGTTTTTGGCTCCTGTTCTTATCGTTCGGGGATACGCAGGTATACGGAGGAAGGAGTACGTCGGTGGAGCGTCAGGGGGCCCACGAGGTAGGGGGCGCGCCCAGGGGGGCACCCTCCAGCCTCGTGACCACCTCTGGCACTTCTTGGAGTAGGGTCCAAGTCTCGTGGATCACGTTCGGTGAGAAAATCACGTTCCCGAAGGTTTCATTCCGTTTGGACTCCGTTTGATATTCTGTTTCTTCAAAACACTAAAATAGGCAAAAAAACAGCAATTCTGGGCTGGGCCTCCAGTTAATAGGTTAGCCCCAAAAATAATATAATAGTGGAAAATAAAGCCCAATGTAGTCCAAAACAGTAGATAAAGTAGCATGGAGCAATCAAAAATTATAGATACGTTGGAGACGTATCAGGCATTCCCAAGCTTAATTCCTGCTCGTCCTTGAGTAGGTAAATGATAAAAAAGAATTTTTGATGCGGAGTGATACTTTGGCATAATTTCAATATGAATCTTCTTACTTGTGATATGAATATTCAGATCCGAAAGATTCAAGACAACAGTTCATATTGACACAAAAATAATAATACTTCAAGCATACTAATCAAAGCAATCATGTCTTCTCAAAATAGCATGGCAAAAGAAAGTTCATCCCTACAAAATCATATAGTTAGGCTATGCTTCATTTTCGTCATACAAAGATGTTCCCAACTTCTATACCCCCGATGACAAGCCAAGCAATTGTTTCATACTCAAATAATCTCAAACTTTTTCAACCTTCACGCAATACATGAGCACGAGCCATGGATATAGCACTATGGGTGGAATAGAATATGATGATGGGGATTCTGTGGAGAAGACAAAAAAGGAGAAAGTCTCATATTGACGAGGCTAATCAACGGGCTATGGAGATGCCCATCAATTGATGTCAACATGAGGAGTAGGGATTGCCATGCAACAGATGGACTAGAGCTATAAGGATAGTAGCATTGTCCCTTCTCTCTTTTTCTCTCATTTTTTTCATTTGGGCCTTTCTCTTTTTTTGCCTTTCTTTTTTTTATTTTTTGTCCGAAGTCTCATCCTGACTTATGGGGGAATCATAGTCTCCATCATCCTTTCCTCACTTGGTACAATGCTCTAATAATGATAATCATCACACTTTTATTTTTCTTACAACTCAACAATTAAACTCGATACTTAGAATAAGGTATGACTCTATATGAATGCCTCAGGTGGTGTACCGGGATGGTGCAATGAATCACGAGTGACACGTATGAAAAATAATGCATGGTGGCTTTGCCACAAATACGATGTCAACTACATGATCATGCAATGGCAATATGACAAAAGTAATGTATGTCATGACGATGATGATGGAAGTTGCATGGCAATATATCTCGGAATGGCTATGGAAATGCCATGATAGGTAGTTATGGTGGCTGTTTTGAGGAAGATATAAGGAAGTTTATGTGTGATAGAGCGTATCGTATCACGGGGTTTGGATGCACCGGCGAAGTTTGCATCAACTCTCAAGGTGAGAAAGGGCAATGCACGGTACCGAAGAGGCTAGCAAAGGCGGAAAGGTGAGAGTGCGTATAATCCATGGACTCAACATTAGTCAAAAGAACTCATATACTTATTGCAAAAATTTAGAAGCCATCAAAAATCAAGTACTGTGCGCATACTCCTAGGAGGATAGATTGGTAGGAAAAGACCATCGCTCGTCCCTGACCGCCACTCATAAGGATGCACAAGCCAGGTACACTCCATGTTTCAAATTTGTTACACAACTTTACCCATACGTGCATGCTACGGGACTTGCAAACTTTAGAACAAGCATTTCTCAAATCCACAATTACCCAACTAGCACGACTTTGATATTATCACCTCCATATCTCAAAACAATTATCAAACATCAAACTTATATTAGTATTCAATTCTCTCAAAAGAAAGTTTTACATATCTTGAACACTAAGTATATTAACATTAAGCAAATTACCATGCTATTAACGACTCTCAAAATAATCTAAGTGAAGCATGAGAGATCAATAGTTTCTTTAAAACAAATCCTCCACCGTGCTCTAAAAGGTATAAGTGAAGCATAGAGCAAAAATTATCACGCTCAAAAGATATAAGTGGAGTACTATGAGCAAAACTATCAAGCTCAAAGGATATAAGTGAAGCACATAGAGTATTCTAACAAATTCCAAATCATGTATGGCTCTCTCAAAAGGTTTGTACAGCAAGGATGATTGTAGTAAACTAACAAGCAAAGACGCAAATAATACAGGACGCTCCAAGCAAAACACATATCATGTGGTGACTAAAAATATAGCTGCAAGTAAATTACCGATGGAAGTGGACGAAAGAGGGGATGCCTTCCGGGGCATCCCCAAGTTTTGACTTTTTGGTGTCCTTGGATTATCTTGGGGGTGACATGGGCATCCCCAAGCTTAGGCTCTTGACACTCCTTGTTCCATAATCCATCAAAAGAATTCACCCAAAACTTGAAAACTTCACAACACAAAACTCAACAGAAATTTCGTGAGCTCTGTTAGAGAAAGAAAACAAAGAACTACATAAGGTACTGTAATGAACTCATTATTTACTTATATTGGTGTTAAACCTAGTGTGTTCCAACTTATCTATGGATTATAAACTATTTTACTAGCCATAGATTCATCAAAATAAGCAAACAATACACGTAAAACAGAATCTGTCAAAAACAGAACAGTCTGTAGCAATCTGTAACTAACGCAAACTTATGGAACTCTAAAAATGCTACCAAAATAGGAAGTCCTGGAAAATTTGTTTATTGAACAGAAGCAAAATGAATCAACGAAAAATCACATTCCTGTGATTTAACAAAATTATATTCGTGCGCGCAAAGTTTCTGTTTTTCAGCAGAATCAAATCAACTATCATTGTAGGTTATCCTATAGGTTCTACTTGGCAAACACTAATTAAAACATAAAAACACATCCAAACAGAAGGTAGATGGATTATTTATTCCTAAACAGAAGCAAAAACAAAAAACACAAAATAAAATTGGGTTGCCTCCCAACAAGCGCTATCGTTTAACGGCCCTAGCTAGGCATAAAAGCAAGGATAGATCTAGGTATTGCCGTCTTTGGTAGGCAATCCATAAGTGGCTCTCATGATAGATTCATATGGTAATTTTATTTTCTTTCTAGGGAAGTGTTCCATAACCTTCTTTAAGGGAAATTGGAATCTAATATTTCCTTCCTTCATATCAATAATTGCACCAATCGTTCTAAGGAAAGGTCTACCAAGAATAATAGGACATGAAGGATTGCAATCTATATCAAGAACGATAAAATCTACGGGCACATAATTCCTATTTGCAACAATAAGAACATCATTAATTCTTCCCATAGGCTTTTTAATAGTGGAATCCGCAAGATGCAAGTTTAGATAGCAATCATCAAAATCACAGATATCTACAAATCACATAAAGTTTTGGGAATAGTAGAGACACTAGCACCTAAATCACACAAAGCATGAAACTCATAATCTTTAATTTTAATTTTAATAGTAGGTTCCCATTCATCATAGATTTTTCTAGGGATAGAAACTTTCAACTCAAGTTTTTCTTCATAAGATTGCATCAAGGCATGAGCAATATGTTCGGTAAAGGCCTTATTTTGACTATAAGCATGAGGACAATCTAGCACGGATTGCAACAAGGAAATACAACCAATCAAAGAGAAATTTTCATAATTAAATTCCTTGAGATCCAAAATAGTGGGTTTAGCGACATCTAGGTTTTTATTTCTTTCAATCCCACTTTCATCAAATTCATCATCAAGATCTAGAAACTCCGAATCCTTAGAACGCCTTCTAGGTAAAGGAAGATCATATTCAGTTTCATCAAGATTCATATTGCTAAACAAAGATTTAATGGGGGACACATCAATAACTTTTAGATCTTCATCTTGATTTTCATAGGAATTGGAAGAACTCGCTTTAATAAAGGCATCTTTGGAAGCACGCATCCTAGCGGTTCTTTCCTTGCACTCATCAATGGAAATTCTCATGGCTTTGAGAGACTCATTGATATCATGCTTAGGATGAATAGATCTATGCTTTAAAGAATCAATTTCAAGAGAAATTCTATCAACGTTCCTAGCCAAATCATCAACTTTAAGCAATTTCTCTTCAAGCAAAGCATTAAAATTCTTTTGTGAATTAATAAACTCTTTAACACTACTCTCAAATTCAGAGGGCATCTTATTAAAATTTCCATAAGAGTTGTTGTAGGAATTTCCATAATTATTAGAAGGATTACTAGGATAAGGCCTAGGATTAAAATTCCCTCTATAAGCATTGTTTCCGAAACTATTCCTACCAACAAAATTCACATCCGTAGATTCATTATTATTCTCAAGCAAAGTAGATAAAGGCATATCATTGGGATCAAGAGGAGTATTTTTAGGAGCAAACATCTTCATAAGTTCATCCATCTTTTCACTCAAAACATTGATTTCTTCTATAGCATGCACTTTTTACTAGAAGATCTTTCGGTCTACCATTGAGAATAATTATCCATAATATTATCAAGCAATTTTGTAGCATCCCCTAACGTAATTTCCATAAACGTGCCTCCCACGGCCGAATCTAAAAGATTTCTAGAAGCAAAATTCAATCCGGCATAAAAATTTTGTATGATCATCCATAAATTCAAACCATGAGTAGGGCAATTGCGAAGCATCAATTTCATTCTTTCCCAAGATTGGGCAACATGCTCATGATCAAGTTTTTCAAAATTCATGATATCGTTCCTAAGAGTGACGATCTTAGCGGGAGGAAAATACTTACAGATAAAAACATCTTTGCACTTGTTCCAAGAATCAATACTATTTTTAGGCAAAGATGAAAACCAAACTTTAGCACGATCTCTAAGTGAAAACAGAAATAATTTCAATTTGACAATATTGTTATCCGTATCTTTCTTCTTTTGCATATCACACAAATAAACAAAATTGTTTAAATGAGTAGCGCCATCTTCACTAGGAAGGCCGGCCAATTGATCTTTCATAACAAGATTCAACAAAGCGGTATTGATTTCACAAGACTCATCCTTATTAAGAGGAGCAATCGGAGTACTAAGGAAATCATTATTATTGGTATTCGAGAAATCACACAATTTGGTATTATCTTGCGCCATGGAAACAAGTAATCCAACACACAAGCAAACAGAAAGGCAACGGGAAAAAGGCAAACGGAAAAGAGAGGAGGAGATTGGGAAAGAGAGGGTGAATAAAACAACAAAGGCGAAGTGGGGGAGTGGAAAACGAGAGGCAAATGGCAAATAATGTAATGCGAGAGATAGGGATTGCGATGGGTACTTGGTATGGTTGACTTGCTTGTGTGAGCCTCCCTGGTAACGGCGCCAAAAATTCTTCTTGCTACCTCTTGAGCACTGTGTTGGATTTCCCTGAAGAGGAGAGGATGATGCAGCAAAGTAGTGTAAATATTTCCATCAGTTTTTGTGAACCAAGGTATCAATCCAGTAGGAGACCACGCACAAGTCCCTCGTACCTACACAAAATGATGGCAACTAGCAACCAACGCGATTAGGGGTTGTCAATCCCTTCATGGTCACTTACGAGAGTGAGATCTGATAGAGATGATAAATAATATTTTTGGTATTTTTGATACATAGATGCAAAGTAAAAAGTAAAAGGCAAAGTAAAAGCAAAGCAAATAAATAAAGTGATAGAGATTGATATGATGAGAATAGACCCGGGGGCCATAGGTTTCACTAGTGGCTTCTCTCAAGAGCATAGATATTCTACAGTGGGTGAACAAATTACTATTGAGCAATTGACAGAACTAAGCATAGTTATGAGCATATCTAGGCAATGACCATGTATATAGGCATCACGTCCAAGACATGTAGATCGAAGCGATTCTGCATCTACTACTATTACTCCACTCATCGACCGCTATCCAGCATGCATCTAGAGTATTAAGTTAAAAACAGAGTAACGCCTTAAGCAAGATGACATGATGTAGAGGGATAAATTCATGCAATATGATAAAAACCCCATCTTGTTATCCTTGATGGCAACAATACAATACGTGCCTTGCAACCCTTTCTATCACTGGGTAAGGACACCGCAAGATTGAACCCAAAGCTAAGCACTTCTCCCATTGCAAGAACTACCAATATAGTTGGCCAAACCAAAAAGGATAATTCGAAGAGACTTGCAAAGATAACTCAATCATACATAAAAGAATTCAGAGAAGAATCAAATATTTTCCATAGATAATACTGGATCATAAACCCACAATTCATCAATCTCAACAAACACACCGCAAAAAGAAGATTACATCGAATAGATCTCCACAAGAGAGGGGGAGAACATTGTATTGAGATCCAAAAAGAGAGAAGAAGCCATCTAGCTACTAGCTATGGACCTGAATGTCTGAAGTAAACTACTCACACTTCATCGGAGGGGCTATGGTGTTGATGTAGAAGCCCTCCATGGTGGATGCCCCCTTCGGCGGAGCTCCGGAACAGACCCCAAGATGGGATCTCGTGAATACAGAAGGTTGCGGTGGTGGAATTATGTTTTGGCTCCTATTCTGATCGTTCGAGGATACGTAGGTATATATAGGAGGAAGGAGTACGTCGGTGGAGCGTCAGGGGGCCCACGAGGTAGGGGGGCGCATCCAGGGGGCGCCCTCCACCCTCGTGACCACCTCTGGCACTTCTTGGAGTAGGGTCCAAGTCTCCTGGATCACGTTCGGTGAGAAAATCACGTTCCCGAAGGTTTCATTCCGTTTGGACTCCGTTTGATATTCCGTTTCTTCGAAACACTAAAATAGGCAAAAAAACAACAATTCTGGGCTGGGCCTCCGGTTAATAGGTTAGTCCCAAAAATAATATAAAAGTGGAAAATAAAGCCCAATATTGTCCAAAACAGTAGATAAAGTAGCATGGAGCAATCAAAAATTATAGATACGTTGGAGACGTATCACGAGGCAGCATCCATAAACCTCGATGCAACATACATAAGCGTCACAAAAATAATGATGACGCCCAAGACAAGGCTGTTGGTGCCGGAGTCCGCAGCTCCCAGTCCGGTCAGCGGAAAGAGAACAACTCAGGACCATCCAGCCCGGGCAACATACTCGACCAACCATGTCAAATTCATGGTACACCTAGAATGGCAGCCAATCATACCAATAGAGAATGCCGACTCTTCAAAACAATACGGCCGATCATCTCCGATCACATAGACCATCCAGACTATATCAACCATGGCAATTTAGTTACACTTACCATCGACAAAATAGTTGGTGGGTTCCACCTCACACGAGCCCCTATGGGCATAAACAGCAGCCCAAACTAGCTGCGCCAGGACACAATTCACCAGATAGGTATTGACCGCTCGAGGATCAAACCCACTAAAAAAATCTTCTAAAAGATGTCGTTGCAGGTGCAAAGGCCAAGTTTTACAGGCCCACCACCCTGGAGGTTGTCTTCGGATCACCAAACAAACACCATACCGAAGAGTAATTCTTCGGCATTATCCACTTATACAGTAACTATTATGTACTATCGGGACGAACCACGTTGGCTCGATTCAACACGGTGCCACACCATGCCAGACCCACGTGACATAGTCACAACTATGGGCAAGGCCGAACTCCACCCCGACACTGGAAAGTACACCGTCGTTGAGGTAGCGAGTTTTGCCTTTCTATCGAACCTCGATTCGACAGCCAAACCCCCGGACACCAATAAAGGAGTCCGAGCTACTTTACGGCACGATAGCCCAGCTCGACCAGGCTCTGATCAAGTACTCCAACATAAGCTGGGGAAGAGCCCCGCGGTTCAACCACCCTATAACATGCAAATGCCTCCAAGCATTTTTCTTTACAGGCTCACTTTTGTGCAGAAACAGGACTGGCGACATGGAATTAGCTCGAACGCACAAGGCGGAAATACACAAGTATTCCCCAAGAAGACAGTCCGGATACACTTCGGATCCGCACACCATCTTCCTCCCGCCAGGTCGCAACAGGTTCCGCCAGTATACCTCCTTTCATAGCACAAACCACACTTATACGCATAAGCATGTCACTCCACTACAACATGTAGAACTATATGACACTTATCGGCCGTCATTCCTCATTGACGCCTTTTTCGTCATAACGGCACTCACACATAGTGTCATGCCCCACTATGCCAGGGGCTTCATTGTCTTGATAATATGGCAACAAAGTCCAGCCACCCTCTCGGTCGCTCGGCACCCCAAACTTATAGCACTATATGCATTAGCTCTGAATCATGTATGGGGTCATTAGTTGGGTTTGCCCGGCTCCCATGTTTTGGTACCTTACGTTCCGCTCCATCGGCTAAGGTAGCGCTGGGAGAACTACTGCGATTGTGTCCCGGTTCTTCCGGACGAGCACCTCAATAGAGAAAGCCGAAAACTGACTGTCATGATACGGCGAGAGCTGGTCAGCTATTCGAGAGGTTGTAAAATCTTTAAGGATTTATTCCGCATAATGCCATAACAAATGCAGAGTGCGACGGATCGGTCTTCCGATCAGGCGCTGTTAGAGCCCCTCGTACGGTCTTCCGAACACCAGGGGCTGCACCTACCATACTTGAATTCCTATGGCTAAGTGATAGTGATAAAGCCTTATAGTCTGATTGCCTGGTTCGCTGTGATGAACACCTCCTTAAAGGACCCAATAATGGGATAAAGAGTGTTCAGGTATGTCCCGGACACCCCCGTACTTTCTACGTGGGGGCAGAAGCCGACGACTGGCCAACTCTCACGATTCATATATACTAAATGGCCGGACAGGAAGAATTTTTTTTTCACATAATAGGCAATAAATAATAACAGTGCCAGTATCCCGCATTACAAAGGATAACATGACTGCCTTCAGGGAAATATAGTGTCTTTGGTACATTGTTCCGCCACAAGGCGGGCTCCTTTCAGGACACCATCATAATATAATTCGGGCTTGCGGTGCTCCTTACCCTCTGGTGGTCCCTCAGTCATCAGCTTTTCAGCATCAAGCTTCCCCTAGTGCACCTTCGCATGGGCAAATGCCATGCGTGCACCTTCTATACAGACCGACTGCTTAATGACTTCGAGCTGAGGGCAAGCACCAACAATCCGCTTCACGAGTCTGAGGTAACTGCTTGGAATTGGCTCAGTGGGCCACAGCCGGACAACTAAGTCCTTCATGGCTAGTTCGGCCACCTGGTGCAGCTCGATTAGCTGCTTCAGCTGATCGACAAAGGGCACCGGATAATTCAGCGCCAAATACTGCGACCAGAAATGCTTCTCCGTAGACTTCTTCTCTTCAGCCTGGTAGAATTGGGAAGCATCAGATATGCTGCGTGGAAGGTCCGCAAACGCTCCTGGAGAAACAAGAATTCAACTTGTCGCTTAGAGTTTCTCCTATTACTATATAAAAATCGCTTTGAGTAAAAAAGCCTTATCAGCCGCAATCCTCCTTGCCTCCCGAATGTCCTTCAGAGCACCTCGGGCTTCCTCCCGAGCATCATTTGTGGCTTGGAGAGCTTCGGCGAGTTCGGATTCTTTACCTGCTAGACCCTGCTCCAAGGTCTCTCTTTTCTTCACGGCCTCCTGGAGCTCTCGTTCAGCTTCAATGCCCCTGGCCTTGTGCTTCTCGCGAAGAGCCTGCTCCGTGGCGGCCTTCTTGTCGGCTTCGGCCACAGCCTTCTTCAGTGCCTCAATTTCGGCATTTGCTCCTAGAGCACACAATACAAATATCTTAATCATGCACAACTACTCATTTGTGCTTAACTTATCAAAAGGTTCTGACATACCTTGCTTGTCCTCTAACTGCTTCTTCACTTGGCCAAGTTCTTCTTCGGCCCGTTCCAGACTCCGCTTTAGTCCGGACACCTCCGAAGTATGAGAGGCGGTCGTCGCTATAGATGCCTGTTTTCAAACAAAGAGATATATGTCATCAACCGAGTCTCCTGCGTAGCGGAAATTTGATCCCCTGTCCGGTTCTCTCTCTTTCATCGGACAGTGCATCAGGGCTACTGGTCATACTATGACAATCTTCAAAGGTTTCTAAAACGTACCTCAAAGCCTTTTATAAGGCTAAGGCAGGATTCATTCAGTCCGCTCTCAGCAGACTGAATCTTTTCAATCACCGCACCCATGAGGGCGCGATGTTCATCGACGATGGACGCATTCTTTAGCGCTGTCGATAGGCCGCCCTGCAGCTCTGCTTGGACAGAGGTTGCTGGCAAAGCGGGCTTGCCTCCCTCCGTCAAGGGGGGCTGCCCGCCTGATCCTGGAGCTTCAAAGGTCTCCAGGACCGTGTCCGGCTACGGGCTGAATCCAAAATCGCCCCCGCCGTTGACGTTCATGGTAACCGTTGCCCCCGTGTATCCGGCCCCAAAGGTGTTCCCTCCCTGGTCTGGGTCCTGCTGAGACGACACCTCGGTGTCACGCCCAGGCTTCGGGGAAGGGGCCTTCAGAGGCGTCTCGCTCTCTAGGGCATCTGAGCTCAGCAAATCCTTCGAGGAGGACTGTTCGGCGCGAGACCTCGCCGGGCTGCACAAAGTATGGCGCAAGTTAAAATATTGCACCTTAGTAATCGTGGGTGCTTATGCGTATTCGGATTTCGTGTACTTGCGATTTTACCAGGGGCTGGGCCCTGAGATCCCACTTCGGGCTAATATTGGTAGCCGTGGTGGACGCCTCTGGAAGGAGATTTTTTCCCCTCTTCGGCGATTCGGCCTCCAAGGATGAGGAGGCCGTCCTTTTCTTCCCTCCCCTCGTGGAGGACTCGTATTCTTCCTCCTCCTCTTCATCTTTGGAGGAAGGATGGGCGCTGGAGTCTTCAGATTTTGTGTCCGAAGCACCGCGGCGACGGAGGCCACTCCGGGTCTCCTTGGCCTCCTTGGAGGCCACTTTCTTCGGCGCCTTGTAAGGCGCTGGGACCAATATCTTCGTCAGAAGAGGCCCTGCCGGTTCCTCTGGCAGCGGGGCCAGACAGTGTATCCTCCCCACCTTCTTCGTCCATTCCTGGGATAATTGTGGAAAGCATGATAAAGCATCTCCCTCAGAATATGCCAGCTAAACATGGATAGACAGAACATAGCGATAACTTACCAGACTTGCGGAGCGGGACAGTAGATACCCGCGGTCCTCGGCGGAGCCCGGCCACGGTTTGCCGGACTTGAAGAGCACCTTCTAGATATCCTTGTGTGAGGAGCCGTAGAGTTCCCGCAGGGTCTGGTGCTCGGTCGGGTCGTATTCCCACAAATTACAGGCCCGGTGCTGGCAAGGGAGAACCAGGCGAACTAACATCCCTTGGACTAAATTGACGAGTTTGACATCCTTGTCTACCACGCCCTTGATGCGTGTTTGGAGCACCGACGGCTCGTCGGATGAGGACCAGTTCAGGCCCTTCTTGGGCCAGGACGTGAGCTGCAGGGGGGCTCTAGATCTGAATTCAGGAGTGGCGGCCCACTTTTTAGCGCGCGGCTCGGTGATATAGAACCACTGCTGCTTCCACTCCTTGACGGAATCATTGAAGGTGCACATAGGCCATGTGACCTTGGGCACCTTGCTCACCATGGCGCCGCCGCACTCAGCGTGCTCGCTGTTCACCACCTTGGGCTTCACATTGAAGATCTTCAGCCATAAGCCGAAGTAGGGAGAAATGCGGAGAAAGGCCTCACACACGACAATGAACGTCGAGATGTTAAGGAAATAATTAGGGCACAGATCATGAAAATCATTCCCATAATAATACATGATGCCGCGAACAAATGGGTGAAGGGGAAACCCGAGCCTGCGGACAAAATGAGGAAGAAACACGACCCTCTTATGGGGCCCCAGATCGGTGATGATCTGTCCCGCCGTCGGAAGATGGTGGCCGATTTTCTTGGCCAGGTACCCGGCCTCTCGAAGATTTTTGATATCCTTCTCCCGGACGGTAGAGGCCATCCATTTGCCTCCTGCTCCAGATCTGGACATCTTCGGAGAACCTATTTTCGGTAGAGGAGACGAGTACTTGGGCGCTAGGGATCGAGTGAAGGGGAATGGACGAGCGGAAGGGAGAGGCGTGGGTGAAGAAGAAGAGGCCTTATCTCTTCATAGAGGCAATAAAGACTTTTGTGCCTCCCTACTTGCCTGGTGGAACCTGCTTGTTCCCCACTCGCCGCGATTGGTGGTACGATTGGGCTACCTGCGCCCATATTGATGAAAGCCCCGTGATAAGTGGAACACGATCTCTGCTTCGACCAAATGTGCCCAGGAAACCGCCTCGCAATATGTGCGGTGGCTGGCTGTGGGAAAATGGTTCGAATAATGACTCGACCATGGTGGGATGTCACGTTAGCTAAAGTTGTCAGCAGATTATATTTGTGGAATACCGTTCTCTCTACAGCAGTATGTGAAGATCGTCTTGTAGAGCCGGACACGATTTAAGTGTTCGAGGTTCACTTTGGAGTATTCGGAGGTGGAACCCACCTTGCAATGCCGAAGACAATCTGCGCACCGGACTCATCGTCATTGAAGCCTGGTTCAGGGGCTACTGAGGGAGTCCTGGATTAGGGGGTATCCGGACAGCCGGACTATATACTTTGGCTGGACTGTTGGACCGTGAAGATACAAGACTCAAGACTTCGACCCGTGTCCGGATGGGACTCTCCTTTCCATGGAAGACAAGCTTGGCGATCCGGATGTTAGATCTCCTTCTTTGTAACCAACTCTGTGTAACCCTAGCCTCCTCCGGTGTCTATATAAACCGGAGGGTTTAGTCCGTAGGACAAGAACAATCATAATCATCATAGGATAGCTTCTAGGGTTTAGCCTCTACGATCTCGTGGTAGATCAACACTTGTAATACTCATATCATCAAGATCAATCAAGCAGGAAGTAGGGTTTTACCTCCATCGAGAGGGCCCGAACCTGGCTAAAAAATCGTGTCCCCTACCTCCTGTTACCATTAGCCTTAGACGCACAGATCGGGACCCCCTATCCGAGATCCGCTAGTTTTGACACCGACAAGGACAGCGGCAGCGACGACGAGGGTAGCAGGCGGGAGGATGACGGGTCCGACTAGGTGCCAGACCACCCGTCCCAGGGCAGTGCCGACAGCAGTAGCATCTGCACCGGGCCCCTTCTCCTGGTGGGGCTGTCTCCTTGAACTTCTCAGGGTCACCTCCTTGGGCGGCTGGCGTGGGAAGGCCGGAGAAGGCGAAGAAGGCGTGTGGCTAGCCGTCAAGTCGGAGTACGATGGCACTGACGCCTTCATAGCGTATTGACGGACCGTTGCCTCATCTTCCATTTCTTCTCCCGGCACCACCATCACCGGCCCTCCCCTAGGCGGCCGCCGACATGTTCTCTTGGCATCTTCTGCTGCTCGTACCTCGCCTAGGCGCTCCTTCTGCCCTTTCGCCTTCTTGTTCCGTTTCCTGAGGAGAGGGACAAGAAAGGGATTACAGGCACCTTATCTTTTTTAGCTTGTAAGCCCACGGGCCTTAGTTAGATCTAAAACCTATAATCCCTTTGCTCATGTTTACATTCCGTATGAACTATACCTGCATGGAACGTATTAATGAAAAAGGGTGCTTGTTGGGTCCTGTGTGTGTGAGCAAAGCCCATACCAAGGAACGAATCCTTGTTATTTTTAACTTAAACATCGTTGCCCGACAGCAAGCCTTGCCGCTCCCCTACTCCATTCGACCATACTCACGCCTTTGGCGGAGGCAGGGGCAAAGTAGGGGTGGGCCCTATGCTTGCTTCCTTGCCGCCGCAGCTACAACCAAATTCCAAACCAATAAGAGGTTCTCGGGTGGCAGGAATGAAGGGAGCACGACAGTCTTGGAATAAAACGAGGCTTCATACGTCCCAATCTTATACGGAAATGCATAACAGGGGATAAGAGAACTTATCTTAATCTGCAGCCCCCGGCAGCCCTAGCTTGCCGTGGGTGGACCTTCGTGTCTTCAGCCCCCGGCACGCTTGGCTTGCCGGGGCCGGAGCATCGGCTTGTTCTCTTTCTCCCACATAGCTCTGCAGAAACATTCATGTACCCTGCAAACCAAAGGGGACGGAAAGGAACAGAGAGACGCAAACTCAACCTTTATGCTAGGTGTTAGTCGCCGCTAAGCACTATCAACCCTAACCGAGGGAGTGACTCAACCTAGCATGCATGCTATGACTTAGGGCGCCAGCGCTTTGTTTATTTATGCTCAGGATCTGCGCCTGGCTTTGTACAGAGGGTTACATGCCTTGCCGGCAAGGCTTGTACAAAAGGTGGCTTGCCGGGGGCCCGGCAGCCGCGCCTCATGGGTAAAACTTATGAAGATGCTCGATGTTCTAGGAGTTTCTCATTGGAATGGCATCTTCGGTCTCCAGGTGGACTGCGTCGGGCCTGGTGACTCGTGTTACCCGATAAGGGCCTTCCCACTTTGGTGTCAACTTGTTGGAATTCTTGGCCGACTGAACATGCCGAAGAACAAGGTTGCCTTCCTCAAAGCTTCGGGCATGAACCTTGCGGCTATGGTAGCAGCGCAAAGCTTGCTGGTAGCATGCTGCTCTCACAGCTGCCCAAAGATGATCTTCCTCGAGGAGCGTCGCGTCATCTTGCCGCAATTGCTCTTGCTCAAGCTCATCATAAGTGAGCACTCGAGGTCACCCGTATATGAGTTCCATGGGGAGAACTGCTTCTGTCCCATATACCAGGGCAAAGGGCGTCTGGCCGGTGGCTTGACTTGGCGTCGTTCTGATTAACCAAAGAACCTCCGGCAGCTCATCAATCCAGCGTCTTCCGCTCTTGTGCAGCCTGTCAAAAATCTTTGTCCTCAGGCCTCACAGTACTTCAGGATTTGCCCTCTTCGCTTGGCCGTTGCTCCGTGGGTGTGCTATGGAGGCGAAACAGACCCTGCTGCCGAGGTCTTCAATATATTGCATGAAGGTGTGGCTTGTGAACTGCGTGCCGTTGTCAGTGATGACTCTGTTTGGCACACCAAAGCGGCAAACTAACCCCTTGAAGAATTTGACGGCTGACTGCGCTGTCACCTTCCTTACTGTTTCCACCTTCAGCCACTTTGTGAACTTGTCGATTGCTACGTACAAGTACTCAAAGCCCCCGACGGCGCGGGGGAAAGGGCCCTGTATGTTGAGCCCCCAGACCAAAAATGTCCAGGAGAGAGGGATTGTTTGAAGGGCCTGTGCTGGCTGATGAAGCTTTTTTGAATGGAACTGGCACGCTTCACACTTGGTTACCAGTGCCATTGCATCCTAGAGGGTAGTGGGCTAGAAGAAACCCCGCCGGGAGAGCCTTGCTAACAAGGGCCCTCGACCCTATGTGGGAGCCACATATGCCTCCATGTATCTCCGCCAACAACTCTAGTCCTTCCTCCCAGGGAATGCATTTCAATTTCACTCTGTTTGGTATTTTTCTGTACAGGACGTTGTCAACGAACTGGTACAGGGCAGACCGACGGGCTACTTTCTCTACTTCTTCCTGCTCCTCAGGAAGCTCCCCTGTTTGGAGGAATCGGACGGTATGCCGTGCCCATGCCGGAGCTTGAGGCTCAACGGCAAGGACCAAAGGCATCTCCTCTGTCGCGGGGACGGCTGCCTCTACGGCCAGGGCTTGGCGCCCTATTGGAGTCGTTTGCCCCATGTCAGGCTCGGCGTCCACGGCAACGTCTCGCCGGCGGCTCCAGAGAGCTCGGTGGGGGAATATTTACCGAGGCCTGATTTCCTCCATTTGTTCTGCTCTGTTGATGGTTCAACGGATGGTTGAGTTAATCTAAGTACAAAAGTACCTGATTCCATAGGTAGCTTGAGGGCAGCACGCTTCGACAGGTAGTCATCAATGTCGTTCTCCATTCGGGGGACATGCTCTGCCTGTATACCGTCAAAGCGCTCTTCCAATTTCCTCACCTCATCCACGTAGGCTTCCATCAACAGGCTCTGATAATCCTTGTTGACCTGCCTGACGACAAGGTGTGAATCATCCTTGACGATGAGCTTCTTGACCCCGAGGTTTGCCGCGATCTTGAGACCGGCGAGCAATCCCTAGTATTCAGCAGTGTTGTTCGTGGGAAAGTGCATCTGGATCACGTACTTGAGGTGCTCTCCGGTGGGTGGGATGAGCAGCACACCAGCACCGGTGCCTTGTAGCGAAAAAGCTTTGTCAAAGTACATAACCCAGTTGCGACTTGTTTCCTTGCCGGGGAGAGTGGTCTCCTGGATCTCCTCATCGGGCGTCGAGGTCCATTCTGCAATGAACCCCGCCAAGACTCGGCTCTGAATCGTTGAGGTGCTTTCGAACCTCAACCCAAAGCTCGAAAGCTCCAAGGCCCATTCCAGAATCCTCCCCATTGCATCTGGGTTATGCAGTATCCGTTGCAACGGGAGGCAGGTAACAATGGTGATCTCGTGCGCTTGGAAGTAATGACGCAGCTTCCTCGAGGCCATAAGGAGGCCGAAGAGCAATTTCTGCACACCGGGGTACCTCGACCTAGCCCCCTGCAACAGAGAGCTGACAAAGTAAACTGGGTGCTGCATCATCTTCTTCCTCTGCACCACTTCACCTGGCTGTGTGGGCCCTCTCGCACTGGTGTCAGACCTTGCCGGGGGCCTAGCCTTGCCGGGCCCAGGCCCTACCGGGGGGAGCTTTAGCTCGCCATCCAACGACTCTGCCATTACCACTGCCCCTTCGTCGACCTCCCTCTGTGCCACCAGTGCAGCGCTAACCACTTGATTCGCCACTGCTAGATACAGCAGCAGCGGCTCTTGCGGCCTAGGCGCAACCAATATTGGCATGGAGGAGAGGTACTTCTTTAAGTCCTGCAGCGCTGCCTCGGCCTCTGGGGTCCACTCCATTGGGCCCGCCTTTTTCAGGATCTTGAAAAAGGGAAGGGCATGCTCAGCCGATTTCGAGATGAATATGCTCATGGCAGCGACTCAGCCAGTGAGCCGACGCACATCCTTGATCCGCCTAGGTGCCTCAATCTGCTCAATGGCCTTGATCTTGTCCGGGTTTGCCTCAATCCCACGCTGCGACACGAAGAACCTGAGAAGCTTGCCGGACGGGACACCGAAGACACACTTCTCAGGGTTTAGCTTGAGGTTGATCTTGCGCAGGTTCGCAAACGATTCCTCCAGATCTTGCACAAGTGTTGCCTTGTCCTTGGTTTTGACCACTATGTCATCCATATAAGCTTCCATATTTCTATGTAGCTGAGGCTCAAAACCAATTTGGACTGCGCTTGCAAAGTTTGAGCCAGCACTCTTCAACCCGAAGGGCATCCGTAAAAAGCAATACGTACCACTTGGGGTGATGAATGTTGTCTTCTCTTCATCTTCTTTTGTCATGAAAATCTGATGGTACCCTGAGCAGGCGTCGAGGAACGATAGCAGGTCACACCCGGCCATGGAGTCAACAATCAGGTCAATGCGCGGCAGCAGGAAAGGATCTTTTGGACAAGCTTTATTGATATCTGTGTAATCAATACACAGCCTCCACTTCCCGTTTGCCTTGCGCACCACCACTGGATTGGCCAGCCACATCGGATGGAGCACCCCTCTCACCAAGCCTATCACTTCTAGCTTTATGATCTCTTTTGTGATGAACTCTTGTCTTTCCAAAGCTTGCTTTCTGATCTTCTTCTTGATGGGGCGCGCATGAGGACAGACAGCAAGATGGTGCTCAATCACCTTACTGGGAACGCCGGGGATGTCAGATGCTTGCCATGCAAACACATCGAAATTCGCCCACAGGAAAGTGACGAGCTCGCCTCCCTATTTGCCATCGAGGGTGGAGCTTATGGTAAAAGCTCCTCCCGTGCCATCCTCCTTGACGGACACCTTCTTAGTCTCTGGTGATGTAGCTCTGGATCTCTTGCTTTTGCCAGTGGAGCTCTTTGGCACGTCCTCGACGGGAGCGCAACACCCCGAAGAGGTGCGCTTGCCGGAATGGGTGCGAGAGGTCTCGCCGGTCTTCTTCCCTCCTGGGGCTTCGATAGCATGAGCAAGTGCTTTGGCGGCAGCTGCTGCAACTGCTTCTCGGTAGAGTTGGTCAGCGCAAATCAGTGCATCTTTCTTGTCGGAGGGGACGGTGATGATGTTCCTCAGCCCGGGCATCTTGAGTGTGTTGTAGGCATAATGGGAAGCCGCCATGAACTTGGCCAGTGCCGGGCGGCCGAGGATCCCGTTGTAGGGCAAGGGGATCTTGGCTACATCAAAGACAATCTTCTCCGTCTTGTAATTCAACTCGCCTCCAAACGTCACGGGCAGCATGACCTTTCCCTTCGGCTGGCTCCTCCCCGGGTTGACCCCTTGAAACGTGCCCGTCTCTTCGAGGTCTCCATCAGGAATCTGCAGCCTTTTGATCACAATAGGCAAGATCAAGTTCAGACCGGCCTCGCCGTCAACTAGCATCTTCGTCACCTTGAGGTTGCGGATCATTGGAGAAACCAACAACGGCAAACACCCGACCGCAGTAGTGCGGTCAAGGTGGTCCTCGGTGTCGAAGATGATAGGAATGCTGGACCACTTGAGTGGCTTCCGGGCGTCGAGTGATGGCTCCACCACTGTGATCTCACGCACCCACTACTTGAGCTGGTGGTGAGATGCATGCAGCGAGGCGCCAGTGTCGATGCACATGGCCTCTGTAGCCTTCTGAAACTCATGGTCGCCGGACTCGTCATCCTTGTCATGATCATCGTCTTCATGCTTCTTGTTGCGGCCCCGGGCGGGCCTCTCTTGCTAGTTATCCTTGCTGCGGTGGCCTCCTTGGCCGCCACGCTTCTTGTCGGATCCTTCGGCACCATCTTGACCCTTCTCCTTGTCTCGCCTCTCATATTCAGCTTTCGGCTTCTTAGCGAGCAGCCCAACTTGTCGGCAGTTCTGGAGGTCGTGGCCTTTGGTGCGGTGAATCTTGGAATACTGCTTGTCGGAGCCCCCTGGCTTATCGGCAGCCGCCAAGGCCCGGCAAGCAGCTGTCGGTGTTCTAGGAACGGGGGTCCCCAGACTTGCCTGCCTACGGCCTGCGGCGTGGCTCCGCAGTGGCCCAGTATGACCCATCTTGATGAACAAACGCTCAAGACCCTCGCGAGGGGCCAAGCCTCGCGGGGCGGACGACACAAGGCCTCCCCAGGGGCGGCCTCACCAGGCAGGCTCACGACGAGCCGGAGAGATCAAGGCAACGGGCACCTCGCGAGGTGGTCATGACGCAAGCCATGACGATCAAGATCAGGCGGGAGCCAGCCTGTGCAGTGTCCTCTTTTCCTCTTTGGTGCAAAGGGGGCAAGCGTAGACGCGGGGTACCGAGGCATCAGGGAAAGATTTCCATATTGGTGCAACGAGACCAAGACCACCAGAGCGGCAGGACGGAGGTCACCGTGGAGCCCAAGACGGCGTCATCGTCAGTGCCTTTGATAGTCGAAGACCACCTTTAGTCAGGATAGCCTGTACTAGTTGTCCCCTTACAAAATGGCCGTTGTTGGCTCCCTTCCACTCAATATTTGGGAAGAGGACTAGGGCCTCTATAAATAGAGATAGCCACCACAGTAGAGAGAGATCAGCTAGTTCTCACCTAGAGCCAACAGAGGCGGATCGCATCCTTCCCAAGTAGAACACCACCACCACAAGAACACCCCTCGCGAGGCTGTTCTTCCTCTGTACTATTCATCATCAGCCCCAGAGGCAATCCACCACACCACACACAGGAGTAGGGTATTACACCACAACGGTGGCCCGAACCTGTATAAATCCCGTGTCTCTTGTGTTGTTCATCGTGCTAGCTTAGATTCGCGGCGAGGTTTTGGGGCGTAAATCGGTAGGGAGAAGATCTTTGTGCGCACCCCAGAGTTTGAACCTTAAGGGTTTTGCCGGAACCCGATATCTGACATTTGGCACGCTAGGTAGGGGTGTGCCGAAATCTTCTTTCCACTGTTCTGCGTTCCATCGCTTCGTCGCATCCATGGGAGATGCTCGCCGAGCTCGCGCCGATTGCCAGGCTGCTCTCGCCACCCGCGTCGCCCAGACGGCTCCCGTTGGTGGGCCTCCTCGTCATTCTCCGTCGCTTGCAGCCAACGCCGCCACCGGCCCGGTGGGGAACGAGCAGCAAGCATCTTCGCTGCACCCCTCGGTGCGGCGGGTAGGCCGCACCGCCACTCCGTCGCTGACCCCAGCCGGTTCATCATCTCACGCTCGTCGCGCTCCCACGGACGCGCATGCCGCATTGATCCTAGCACATGAGCTCCTGCACTACCGCCCCGTCGACGACCTCTATGAGGAGTGGCTCGCTCGCATCACCGAGCTCGTCAGCATCGCAGGGGGCTCTCCTGCGCCGTCCCTCTTGCTGCCTTGCCCTCCGTCCTGCATGGGCGACGCGGCTCAGGGAGCGCCTCTGCCACCTCCTCCCCAAGAAGGTGCTCTGGCCCCAAGGCGCGCGGCTCCTGGACGTGACCCAGCATGTCCAGCGCCCGCACGACAAGAAAGGAGCTGTCAAGAAATCCCTCGGCCTCAAGAAGGCGCGCACGTGCTCCCTGCACCAGCACGTCAAGACCACATCCCAGCACCAGCATGTCAAGACCCCGTGCTGCCCCTGGCGGTAGCACACGGGAACCATCAAGAGCAAGCCCCACATCTGCAAAAGGCTCCGGTGACCACGGCAGGTTGCCACGCCTTCACCACCGAGCTATGCAGCATCGCCTGGCCAGGCAAGTTCAAGCCGGATCTACCTCCTTGGTACGACGGCACTGCCGACCCCGCGGAGTTCTTGTAGCTCTACGAGCTGGGCATCGAGGCGGCCAACAGAGACGAAAAGGTCATGGCGAACTGGTTTCCCATGGCGCTCAAGGACGGTGCCCGCACCTGGCTCCTGAACTTGCCTCCCGGCTTGATCTCCTCTTGGGACGAGATGCACAGCCGTTTCATCACCAACTTCCAGGGCACTCGCGACCGCCCTCCGGCCGTGGGTGTCCTGCGCCGCATCAAGTATCAGCCTGGAGAGACCCCACAGAAGTACATCCAATGCTTCAACAGCGCTCGCATCAAGATTCCCAAGGAGACTGAGGAGGCCATCATCTCAGCGTTCTCCAATGGCGTCCGCGATGTCAAGACGAAGGAGGAGCTCGCCATCCACGAGGA
This sequence comes from Triticum dicoccoides, assembly GCF_002162155.2. Lineage (NCBI taxonomy): Eukaryota > Viridiplantae > Streptophyta > Magnoliopsida > Poales > Poaceae > Triticum > Triticum dicoccoides. Next base: position 412,283,274 of record NC_041391.1, on the reverse strand, counting down.
TCTATGCACATCTCTGTAGCTGTTCAACCTGGCGACCAAGTGCGCAAGAGCTGAGGAGGGGCGCCTCTCCCTCCTCGAGCTTCCAGCTGCTGACCCAGAAGAGAAGAAGGCCAAGGCCAAGGACATGAAGCGCAAAGGAGCAGCCGTGCTCGCAACAAAGCCAGACACGAAGCGCGGCAGGGACCAGCCGGAGTCGTCCAAGGGTAGCCGATTCTGCGCCTACCACAACCTCTACACCCCACAACACCAACGAATGCCAGGAGCTTAGAGCCGTTCGAGAAGGACGCATCGGTCGACGCCCCGAGCGCAACGACCGGAGCTACGGCCGACGAGGAGGAAGAGGTGGAGGACGATGGGCCGACCAAGGCCCGCGCTAGGAGTGGCGTGACCGACCTCGCGAGGATCGCTGGCAGGACCAGCCTCGCGAGGGGGCTTCGAGGGATCAGCCTCGCAAACCACCCACAGGGCAACACAAGCCTTCCTCCTCTGCCACCACCGCCAAGAAGGAATGATGACCACCACCAGGACGAGGGGACTAGGGGATTCCAGGAGCCACGTGCTATCACTTGCATCCTTGGCGGCGCCCAGGCCCCAGCTTCTCAGCGCATCTTCAAGCAGTTTGCTCACGAGGTGAATGCAGTCCTTCCTAAGCTCGAGGCCACGCACCCGCTCCGATGGTCCACGTGCGCCATCACGTTCAACTCAGCAGATCAACTCAAGTGTGCGGCCACAGCTGGCATCCTCCCAATGCTTTGCTCCCCAGTCATCAGCAATGTGCAAGTTACTAGGACCCTCATCGATGGCGGCGCAGGGCTCAACGTCTTGTCTGTCGAGACGTTCAACAACCTTCAAGTGCCATATGATCAACTTCAGCCTACCAAGCCTTTCTCAGGAGTCACTGATGGCTCCACCACCCCGATAGGGCAGGTCCGCCTCCCTGTCACTTTCGGACAACACAACAACTACCATATCGAGCTCATCGACTTCGACGTTGCCCACATTCTCCTGCCATACAATGCTATCCTCGGGTATCCGGCCCTGGCCAAGTTCATGGCGGTCACCCAACATGTCTACAAGGTCCTCAAGATGCCAGGAAGCGGCGGAATCATCATAGTCCCCTGCGAAGAGAAGGATGCGATGTGCTCCCTCGAGCGCACCTTCCAAGTAGCATCGATCGAGGACCCAGACAGCAACAGCGAGAACCCTCTTGAGGCAGTTCCCAAGAAGAAGAAGACATCGCCCAGCTCAAGGCCTCAGGAGGTTGGCACCTCAGGAGGTATCGCGTCAGGATCTGCGCCCGTGCAAGGGGTGCCTCCCTCCATCACATAGGAAGGCGCGCCCGGCGCTCTCCTCGGGCAGGGCTCGGGGGCTCTCTTCTGGAGGGCCTCAGACTTTGCCAAGATCACGAGGGAGGTGCTCGGGCACCACTTGCAAGCATGCTTTGCAGCACGTTTCCCTCAGGAAGGCATGGGGCAAGGAAGGCCCAACCCTCAGGAGTTCATCACCAAGACCACTCAGGAGCTACAGGAATCAGGATTCATACGCGGCGATCTTCGTTTACCTAGCGTGGCTCCCCATCCAGGCGAGGATGGCGGGCTGCGCGTTTGCATCGACTACCCAGGGCTCAACCGAGCCGCGTATCAGGAGCGCTTCTGGCCTTCGCGCGTGGGCTGTTGCGAGGGTCCGCCGCACAGCTACGTTCGCATGCCTTTCGGCCTGCCAAACGCGGCTGCCACTCATCAGTGCCACCTGCGGAGCATCCTGGCGGCTCAGGAGGCCAGGCATCACGCGGTCCTGGCGGAGATGGAGATGGTCCTCGAGGAACCGCGCAGATCCCTAGAGCCTCCAAGGCTCAGGGCTCCGGTGGCTCGTGAGGATCGGCCTCTTCGCCGCGCATCTTCAGCTACTCCAACACTCCCTCTATAATGGTACCAGGTGACATCTTTCGAGTTCATTTTAGCTGGGAGCACCCTCAGGGCTGCATCATTCCCAGGTCATGTGGGTCTGTCCTTGCAGCATGTACCCCTTTTGCTTATGTCTTTAGTTTACCTTGCTGGGGGTGCCCCTCGGGCTGCATCATCCGAAGCCGCTCGGGCCTGACCCAGTGACGTGTATCCTTTCTGCTTTTATCTAAGTTGATTCGCCTTTCATGCTTAACCTGCCTGTGATTACCGCCTACTTGATTCACACCTACCTCTGGAGCCGCTCACGCTGGCACGACGCTTGTGCATGGGTCCGTACCTGCAACATCGACAAATCTGAGTGGTCGAGCTCTGGCCCGCGGCAGAAACCCGCAAGCGTCACCTCACCAGGCCCTCGGTGCCCTCACCACTCTCTCGGAGCAATCAAATGGCCGGTCGGCAATCGTAATGGCAACCCCTACTCTCCTCCTTTTGGTGTGCAGGAACCTCTTGAGGTCTACAGCGGGTGGCACCACGAGCTCTCTCTTTCTTTCTCGCACGCTCCGCTCGCCCGTTAAAAGGGGGGCTCCTGAGATCGCGACTCAGGAGCTCTTACTGGCTCTCCAACCCTCACCCCCTGGCCTTGTCCACTACATCGCGACCTGGCATACCAGCGGCGGCTGAGCTCGCTCAAGGGCCGGGACCTGAGGACATAGAGCACGAAGGAGAGTGAGGAGAAGAGAGGGGAAGCTCGTGAAGGCCTAACCCGGCTACATGCTAGCTGCCGACGCGCAAGTCTGGCACATCACAAGGGAGCAACTCCATGTTTTCGAGATAAGTTTCGCATCTGGAATAGCTAATTGATGCGACACAGAATCTCCACCTAATGCGGCTCTGTGGCAGTAACGTTGCCTTCCTTTCTCACCTTTCGGTGGCTGCTTGAGCGGGACCTCCTGAGCATCGTGCCTCAGGGGCTCTTACTGGACCTCATGCTGCTCACCTCCTGGCCTTGACCACGGCATCGCGACCTGGCATACCAGCAATGGCTGAAGCCTGCCTGGGGACCGGGACTTGTCAGCGTAGAGCACCAAGTCGTCGCGAGGCTAGAAAGGGGGAACCAAGCCGGGACAGGACGATCATTTGCACCGCTTCGTAATAAGGATAATATCAACAAAAGACATTGTGGACCCTTTACATGCCCCCACGGGGTGTTTTCTAGATTCCTCGCACGGAACAAAAGGCGCGAATCCTAAGGAGCCCTAACTACATGCACCTCCATGGCCGACGCCATCATCAACAGTGGGCCACGGGAGGCCGACACCAACCACATCCAGATCAGCCGCGTCGGCGGCTTGACGCAGACGCCTTGCTCCGGGCAGGACGTGAGCTCGGGGGCACGTAGCTGTCGTCGCTCGTCTCCGGAGTCGCGAAGAGCTCGGGAGAGTTGCCGGACTCCCAAGCATCACCGCTGCTGCCAGAGGAGCCGTTGGGGAAGCGGGTGGCAGGCCTAGCCCTTGCCACGTCGATGTCCTGGCTGCCTCCTCTGGGGCAGCACTCCAGCCGGCGGCTTTCTGTGTCGAAGACCTTGAAGAGCATCAATGAGGCACCATCGTATTCGAAATGAATCACGGGGGCACCCCCTGTTCGGCAGACCCGGGCGATCTCGCCCCAGCCCCGGGTCAAGAAGACCTTGCCCAGAGTGACGACTTCAACGTCCGCTCCGGTCGCCGGGGTACCGCAGTCGGCGTGCTGCAGCCAAAGCTCGAGAGGCCCCCTCGGCGGCATCTCGAAGGCGAAGAATGGAGGTAAGCGGATCCAGGTGCTTAGAGGCATCACGGCATGGAGCACGAGCTCGCGAGAGGAGTCCGCGACGTGGACTCCAGGAGCGACGGCGCGCACCACCATGGCTCATCAACCTCGCCTACGGTACGGGCGGCGTCGCTTGTCGTCTCCTTCCCCAGGGCCCTCGGCCCGGGCGTACATGGGAAGTGGAAACCCAGGAGGCGGCCACTCGTACCAAGGCCTCGTCATCTCCGGCCTCGCAACCTCGTCGCGGCGGCCAGGGACCGGTCGTATCTTCAGCAGGAGCGGGTCAGGCCCCTCCCGGGGGGCCCTTCCTTTCTCTGCGGCTGAGAACCGGCGGATCGGTGCCATTTGCATCAAGAATGGAGGAGGAGTAGGGAGAAGAAGCAGGCGGGGCAAGAAGAGATGGGCAACGGGGGCTCACGCCTCTCCGTACTTATAGTCCAGAGGAGGCCAACCGTCGGCCTCCACAATCACAAGTAATGATGACTCTTTTTGCATGCAGCAGGGACTCGTCAAATCAGGCAGTTGCCGAGGTAGTGTGGGGAAGCGAGGACACCCACGTCCAATCAACCGCCACACTACGACCAAGGCCGCAGGTTGTTGGGGCCTGCGGTGCTCTGCACTTACCCTTTGGCTTCACTGCTAAGCCAAGTCCGAGCACGCCTTCGGCCCGGGGGCTACTGTCGGCGTTCTGGGAACGGGGGTCCCCAGACTTGCCTTCCTGCGGCCTGCAGCATGGCTCAGCAGTGGCCCAGTATGGCCTGTCTTCATCAGCAAACGCTCAGGGCGCCAACCAGTGCAGTGTCCTCGTTTCCTCTTTGGTGCAAAGGGGGCAAGCGTAGGCGCGGGGTACCGAGGCATCAGGCAAAGGTTTCCATATTGGTGCAACGAGACCAAGACCAGCAGAGTGGCAGGACGGAGGTCACCGTGGAGCCCAAGATGGCGTCATCACCGGTGCCTTTGACAGTCGAAGACCGCCTTTAGTCAGGATAGCCTGTACTAGCTGTCCCCTTTCAAAATGGCCGTTGTTGGCTCCCTTCCCGCTCAATATTTTCGAAGAGGACCAGGGCCTCTATAAATAGAGATAGCCACCATAGTAGAGAGAGATCAGCTAGTTCTCACCTAGAGCCAACAGAGGTGGATTGAATCCTTCCCAAGTAGAACACCACCACCACAAGAACACCCCTCGCGAGGCTGTTCTTCCTCTGTACTGTTCATCATCAGCCCTAGAGGCAATCCACCACACCACACACAGGAGTAGGGTATTACACCAGAACGGTGGCCCGAACCTGTATAAATCCCGTGTCTCTTGTGTTGTTCATTGTGCTAGCTTAGATTCGCGGCGAGGTTTTGGGGCATAAATCGGTAGGGAGAAGATCTTCGTGCGCAACCCAGAGTTCAAACCTTAAGGGTTTTGCCAGAACCCGATATCCGACATTTGGCTCACCCAGCAATCTCCTTTCCGGGGTCGCTTGCCTTGGCCTTCCTGGCAGTGCCGGTGTCGTCGGATCCCTCGATGGCAAGCACAGTCTCGCCCTTGCGCTTTCTGTTACGGCTTCGGGTCAGCTGCGTCATTGTCTGTGGAGTCGGTTTCCGCACCGGCATCCTCGCCAGGGTACTCCCTCCCCTCTTCAGATCAAGCTCATCGATCGGCCAAAACGTAAATCTCTGCCACATCCTTGAGCTTGTTCATCGCGAGCTCCTCATGCATCTTGAGGTTGCGCACATTATGGTGGAATGCACTAATCACAACGGCGGGATGAACGTCCGGGATATTGTACTGCACTCAGCTAAACCTTTGGATGTACTTGTGCAGGTTTTCTCCTTCCTTCTGGGGGATGATATGCTGATCGCTTGCCTGGCCATGAGCCTGATGGCCTCCAGTGAAGGCGCCAACAAACTCATGGCACAGATCAGACCAAGAAGAAATGGAGTCCACCGGCAAGTGCATCAACCATGACATGACATTGGGCTTGAGCGCCAACAGGAAGTAATTGGCAAGCACCTTATCGTCGCGGGCTCCAGCAGCTTGCATCTCGATGGTGTTGATGCTGAGGAACTCTGACGGTGAGTCTTGTTGTTGTGCTTCTCGCCAACGTCAGGCTTGAATGTGTAGTGGGAGGGCCACTGCAACTGCCATAGCTCAAGGGTGAAGGCCGGGTAACCCACCTCATAAGGTAGGCCACCGTAGCCTCCCGGTGCCGGGTGGTCCATAGTAGGCCCTACCCACCTATCTGACTGGTGGCGCGCATCTTGCCAGCGCTCGATCGTGGTTCGGGCATCTTCGAGGGCTCGCTCCCGAAGAACTTGATGCTGATCGCGGTGGGTCCGTGGATCGAACGGCTCTATGGAAATATTAACACAAGCGTCATCACGACGGATCGACATCCACTATAGCTGGCGTGGGGGAGGAGAATGCACCATGGCTGCATCACCCCCGGCCCTCCCACCGCTGGCATGTGGTGGCTCAACGGAGCGACGGCCTATAGGCCTTGCTGGTCGCGGCTGATCTTTGTTGGCGATGCCGACGAGGCTTCGGACAGTGGCTCTCCACTCGTCGAGCTTTTTCGCAGCGGGAGGAAACTTGAGGAGCAGCTGCGCGCGCGCCAGAGCTTCTGCTGGAGTGGGTGGTGGCGAAAGCTGCATGGACCGTGACGCGCTTTGACTTCTGATTATGTTAGAAGGAGCTCTATCACGGCCCTGTGGCTGTCCGTCATTCTCACCAGCACCTCGGCGTGCATGCTGGCCTTCCTCGTCCCGTGAAGGACGCGCGGGACTCTTCCTAGGGCGACGCCCAGGGTCACTAGTGTGGTGACGCTGCTCATCGCGCACAACTTGGGATGAGCGTGCCATTGGCGCCAGCGTAGGTGTCTTGGAGGCCGCCACACTGCTGTTAGGCGGCATGGTGACGCCCCTGGAGGGCCCCGCACCACCTGCGGGGGGCCCAACTCCATCTCTGGAATTTGCAGTGTGCGGTCCGTCGTTCGGCGCACGAACGACACCGCTCGCGGGGTCTAGATTGCCAGGCCGATGTGGGTGTTCGCGGATCGCGCCTCGGATCCTTTCTGCGACCGGCCCGCTACTGGCCCGCACCAGCGTGGGCAGTCCGGCTCTAGATGAACCGATCGCCGTGGTTATCTTCCTCTTGGGAGCCATGACGATGAAGAGCTGCTAGACTAGCTACTAGACCTGATTCTCACAACGGCGCCCCCTACCTGGCGCGCCAAAGATGTCGGTAGAAACGACACCTATGGGATCACAAGAATCCCTACTGTGGATGGCGGCGCTGGGTTGTGAGAAGAGCAGGTCTAGGAGCCAGCACAAAGGGAGTCTACCCAGGTTCGGGCCGCGGAGATGCGCAATACGCTATTCCTGCTTTGGTGTATATACCAGTGTTCTTGAACTAGCTATCGAGCGTCATTTTCCCAAAGAGTCGAATCCCTCTCCAGTATGCCTTGGGTCTCCTTGGAAGTCAAAGGTGGTGCTACAGTGGCACACAGGAGGTGGAAAGGGGTACAGTGGCTATGTTTATCTCTTGTCATTACGGGACAAGATGCATTAAATGCGCCTCCGAGGTGTCCCCCTACTTTATAGCCGCCTCACCCTGCTTCGACACGTGCCCGGGCCAGCAGGGCAGCCAGCGCCATGTAGGCTGGCTGGCTGCTGAGGTGGCGTGGTGGTGGCGTCTTCACGAAGATCTGCATGCCACCATGCAGGAGCTTGCTGAGTTGGATTCGGGACCGCACGATGCCATGCAGGTGCCCGCCTGCCTGGCTGGGCTGGTAACTATATGGGAACGATGGTGGGATCTTGACGCACCGGGCCTGGCTGCGGCCCCGCGGATGTCCTCGGCAAGGTCCTTGTCGGGTCCCCGACAAGGGTCTTGCCGCGGCACTGCGGTCGCCCCCGGCAAGGATGTTGTCGGAGGCCTCGTCTTCTGGTCTTCATCTGTTCTTGCGTGTTAATGGTCTTCACAAAGATCTGCATGCCACTATGGAGGTGCCTCCCGAACCTTGGTTCCAATGTGGTTGGTGATGTTGGAAAGCCTCGGGCTCAAGGCTGGCGCGCTCCGCTGGTGTTGGGCAAGTTGTCCTGGCAAGGCCCTTGCCGGGTCCATGGAGGCCGCCCCGGCAAGGGTCTTGCCGGGGGAGTCCACCTCGCCCTCTTGCTCTTCGTGTCTCTGTCTTGGCATTGCTTTGATCGCCTTGCGGCTTTGGCTCCCTTCTCCTACCCTGCTTGGTGTGGCCGTGGCGTGGCTCTAACTGCCCGTGCACAGGTAAAGGGGTACAAAGTAGAACCCCTACTTCTGTACACCGACATTCATGATTAGCTTGCATCCTTTCAAGCATATTCAGGTCTCCAGAAAATTCTTCAGATGTTTTAAGTTTGTCTAGAGAACTGACCCTGCATAAGAGATTAGTTCCTTTTCTTCACCACCCAAATCTGAAGGGGTGGCAAAGAGTTCATCATTCTGCGAGCTCCATAAGAAAAATGTGGCATAAATGCCAATCCATTTTGTTTCACATAAGAGGAGTTAGGGTAGGCATATGAGTAAGAAGAGAAATTCTTCGAGGACTTATGAACATAATAGTTTTAAGAATAATGCACATATTCATAGCCCTTAGTTCTTCCCTGCGGAATAGAAGTGTTAGCACGATAATATTCATATGAGGACTTTGATCCATATGAAGAATTTGATTTGGGGTTCCTACTCTTCAGAGATGGTGTGATGATGACATTGACCTTAAGACTTTCAAGGCACCTTTTAGGAACCCATATTTTCTTCATAGGGGAACCGTTCCTGCAGTTAGTGCCAACATATCTAGCAAATACTTCACCATTATGAGTTTTGAACAGCTTATAGTGGCGTCATATGACTCATCAGTAGAATGAGGAGATTCACATGTAAAGCGAGATAAAGTAGATGGATCTACTGGAGGTCACTTTGCAGCTACCCATGAGGTTTTGGGGTACTGCTCAGGCTTACAGTATGTTCCATCAGCATTGAGTTTCCTCTCAAAGGCAATACCCTCTTTCCTAGGGTTCCTATTGAGGATCTGCTTTTTCAGCACATCATAAAGAGCCTGATGCCATTTGAGGCTTTTGTACATGCATGTCATATACAATTCCTTCAGCCCTACATTGTCAGTGATACTAGCGATATCCTTAGATGAGGAATTAGTGATAGAGGAGACAGGTGAAGAAATTGCAGCAGTAGAAGCATTTGAACTTTCAGGTTAAGAATTAGCAGATTCACATTCAATGCACTTCAAACATGGAGGAATGAATTCTTCCTGGGCAGCGCTGATTTGTTGAGCAAGTAATGAATCACCCTCCTTTTGAAGATCTTCATAACTCACTATTAACTACTCAAGATCTTGCTTTCTTTGAATAAGTTCATAAGAAAGCTTCTCATGATCAGATAAGGGAGTGTTATGATGACTCTGAAGGTTGTCAAACTTGGACTGAAGTCTCTAAAGATTTTTAGTCAAGATTTTGGTGCGATCCATTTCTTCACCCAACATATCATCGCTCTTATCTATCATGTTTTGAACCTTTTCCAAAGCTCTTCGTTGTTTAGTGTCAAGGGAAGCAAGTTTGGTATAGTTGGGTCCTAATTCATCACTAGATTCAGATAGATAGCATTCCGTTACCTTGGCACCTTTTGCCATAAGGCATGGTGCAAAGGATGATGATTCTGAATCGGAAGTCATAGCCTTGCGCGATTCCATGAAATCCTCAAACCAGGGATCACGATGAGTTCGATGACCTTGATAGACCTCAGAGAATCGGTCCCAGATAAGCTTCGCATGGCTGAGATGCATAATGTTCCTAAACTTATTTTGAGACAGACATGGGCAGATGATGTCGTTCAACGTGAGGTTGAAAAGAGTGTACTTGCAAATGTCATCAACCTCCGCCATCTTGCACAGGTCGGTAAGACCAATCTCAGTGACGGTCCACAGCTTGTTGTTCATCGCCATGAGTCGCTTCTTCATCATGGCCCTACACTTGGGATAATCGTGACCGTCAAAGATGGGGCATGACACAATCTTCATTCCTGTGGTCGACTTAACTAAACCTCCAAGCGGTTAAACCAAAATCACACAAAACAAGGGAGTACCTTGCTCGGAAACCAATTGAAAGTGCGTTAAGTCGACTAGATGGGGGTGAATAGGCAATTTTTATGAATTCTTCACTGAGGAATTTTAGGGTGAGGAAATTCCTAAGCGAAGAACTACTTGCAGCGGAATAAGTACTCAGATGCACACATAACAGAACATAAGCACAATCATAATGATAAAATGAAAACAAGCACAGAGTATAGAAAGCGTAGATATAGGATAAGCAGGCTGAAGACAAACTGACTGAAGAAATTGAACTGAGGAAAATGAGAAAGTCTTCAGTCAAAGTCTTCAAACAGTAACGATCAAGAACACAACACATTAATGAGGAAATGAAAGGGTTGAGGAAATAGAACCAGTTAGCTTGGTGAAGACAATGATTTGGTAGACCAGTTCCAACTGCTGTGACAAATGTACATCTGGTTGGAGAGGCTAGGTATTTAAACCTGAGGACACAAAGTCCTGGACACTGTCCTCATGGTATTCTCCTTGAGCTAAGGTCACACAGACCTCGCTGAATCACTCTTGGTAAGTCTTCAGGTGACTTCCAAACCTTCACAAACTCGGTCACTCGGCGATCCACAATTTCCTCTTGGATGCTCTAGACCATGACGCCTAACCATCTGGAAGATGCACATTCTTCAAAGGTAACAAGCATCGAATCCACACAGGAACAATCTCTTCAATGATGCTCAATCACTTTGGGTTTGTAGGTGTTTGGGTTTGGGTTTTCCTCACTTGATGATTTTCGCTCAAAGTCCTCAGAGGATGGGATGCTCTCAATAACACGTGTCAGTTTCTCTTGGAGCAGCCAACCAACTAGTGGTTGTAGGGGACGGCTATTTATAGGCTAGGGAGCAGCCCGACATGATAAGACATAAATGCCCTTCAATGATATGACCGTTAGGTTCGTAGATACTTTGGGACAACTGGCACGTAGCACAACAACTGTCAGAAATTTGAGGTTCAAATTCCTCAAGGCTATCATGTTCCTCAGTTGTAGGCAATCCGCACAAGCAAATTCCTAACTCCTCAGTTAGAACAAATTCCTCAGAGACCAGAAGAACTTCGTCTCTGTCACTAAAGAAATTGACTGAACTGTATGAGATTTCCAATGGCTTCACTCGAAGAGATTGGTAGGTGTAGTATTTTGAGATGAGCATCACTTGGAAACTTTTCCTTAGTTTTTCCTCGACCCCCTTTAGCAGTACGCTGTTTCCTATGATTCAAGAAGGAGAAAATGAAACTACGAAAACAAAAGTATTCACGCTCCATATTCCTCGCATGATTATCAAGTCTTTAGGGTCACACCAATTTCTTCACTTTCAAAGTCTTCAGAAAGCCAAAGTCTTCAATTGAAGACATTCATTTTTAGGGGTCAACTTTCTCTGTAAATATCAAACTCCTCATAGACTTATAGTCCTGTGTACTCACAAACATATTAGTCCCTTAACCTATAAGTCTTCAATACACCAAAATCACTAAGGGGCACTAGATGCACTTACACTCTGGGACCAAGGCGACTAGCTATCGGCCTGAAAAATAGCATTGGTAGTTATAGCATGGCGTCTATTACTAGAGGAAATAATGGATACACACATGCATGCAGTGCTTCCACCCCGGGTACACACATGCATGCACTTACTCCACTCCATAGTACATCGAGAAAAATTGTGGACTTGATTGCCGTTACCACGCCCTAATTATTGAGCATTAAACTAAACACATCTAAAGTCTCTCTAGTGGTGGAAATGCATCAGAATAAAGCACGCCCTGTAAACTGTGACGGAGGGAGGAGTAGTATGAAGGTGCAAAACCAAGTACACATATGGCTAGTCGGTCAACGCACCTCCTCTTGGCATATCACTGACATGTGGGACCAGAGTGTGAGCAAAACAATCTCAATTGATGGCAAAATGGCCAACCCGCCGTTCCTTGAGAGAGACGAAGAGAGAGAACACATAGACGGGCTCACATGGAGGCCAAGATATATTCGAGCATGGTTGATCGATATCATCATTGCATGTTTGATGTTTTTTCATACTATAGTATTGGGCTTCCGTTTTCCGCCCTTCTCCCGAATAAATGTGTACTTCATCAGAGATTAAAATAAAATAAGAGTACAGACGCTCCAGCATGTGGTTCTAGTAGTAGTACTACTCGTACTACTAAACCTTGCGCTTGGCTCTTTGCCTCTTTGGGAAGTCGAACAATGATGGTACTCCGCATGTTGGGTATTATAGTGTATGCCTCTGGCAATCTAACACCTATTGAACTAATGCATGTCCACAGCCTGGGTGAGGGTAGGTTGCATTAGTCAAAAGGCATAAGCGAGCTTTAGCTTGTCCTGCAAGCTTCTCCTCATTCTGCGAGTTGATGGGACACACCAAAAAGTAGTGCTAGTCCATATACTCCCTCCTTTCCGGTTAATATGGCTTAATCTATTTTGCGGGTAAATGAGAGAGCTTTATTCATATATAAGCATTCTTAGGACGATCAGCCAAGATACTGGTCACTAGGAAGCGAGGTACCCTGCAAAAAAGAAGAAGGAAGTGAGGTGTTTCATCAAGCCAGCTCTCCGCCACATTCAAAGTGCAGCAAGCACGGTTCGCACAAAGATGCGTCGCAAGTTTTGCTGACCTGTTTACATGCTGAATAACAAAAAAAGAGGAAATATTACCGAGCGCTCCTATTTGTAACAGGATATGAGCCAGAATTAAGGGAGAATTGTGGCAAGTGTTCCATGCAATCAACTTCCATTATCACATGCGAGAACCCTCGAAGAGAACCAAATGTGTTGAACATTGGTTTATCACATTTTAAAAATATAATAAGAGTGCAGACGTTCCTCCACCCGGTTCCTAGTAGTATAGTACATACCTCTATAGTAGTAGTACTAGTACTAGTAAACTTTGCGCTTGGTTGTTCGCCTCTTCGGGAAGTCAAACAATAATAGTACTAGTATAGTGTATGCTTTTGGCAATTTGACACCAAACTAACTATTGCATGTCCACCGCCCAAGCGAGGGAGAGCTTGCATTAGTCAAAAGTTTCTCCTTGTCCTGTGAGCCACCACGCGCAAGCTTCTCCCGTCCTGCAAGCTTCTCCTTGTTCGGCAAGTTGACGAGACACAACAAAGTAATGCTAGTCCATGCTGCCTCCTTTTCAGTTAATATGGCTTAATTTCAAACGAGATAAATACACTGTCTGTCACTGTATATTTGTAAAAATACAGTCAGTGAACTTCATAATACACTCATTGCGCTCAATATATACATTTTCCGGTGTTTATACTGTCACTAGCTCACCCTGGCTGAGTATTTGTGTGCATGCACGTGTAGGTTGAGCACTTGAGCGTGACCGTGTGTGTTTCCTCGTGTGCTCAGACATGCATGCATTAGGGCGTCGCACGCGTTTTTGCGTCCATGTGTACGTGTGACTGTTGCATGCATGCACGAGGTTGTAGTCCCTCGCATTCACATGTTCATAAGTCAATGCTTTGTCAAAATGTTGTATGCAAGGTTTAATCATTCATTGTTCACGCATGCATTCCCGATATTAATAGGGTTGGTAAAGACAATTTCTTGAGGAAAACGAGCCCATGAATTGAGTGCAAAGGGGACCGATAAGCCAGGACGGAGGGAGTACCAGTAGTGAACCGGAAGGAGGGACTATGTACTAGTAGTACAGTACTTCGTAACAATGTGCAATAACAAAAATCCTCTATGTGCATCCTGTCTATGTGTCATGCAAGAAAATAGAGATAAGTACAGGAGAGACTCAGGAACGGTCATACACGTAGGGGAGTACGTGTAGGGGCCACTAAGGAGCAGTCAAATCACATAGTAAGTTAGTCGGAAGAAGCAACCATCATTTCACTCTTCAATGACATGTACGCAATATAAAATGGTTGATATGCAGAGAAAAAGAAAACCACTATATATACACTAGTAGGAGCCTAAGCTACAAGCCTGCTTGCTTGGTTACTCTCTTCACAAGCATAGAATGACGGTGGCCACACCGCTGGTCACATATACGGCCGGATCCCGCCGCTGGGGGAAGGGAAGAATGTTCTGCGTAGACGCGGTCGACATCGGCGAGGGAGAAAACCCACAGTCGATGCGTCCCAATCGGGGGTGCCCACGGTATGGGCTGATGCCACCTCCCAACCACCCTTCTAGCTACAGCCCGACGTCCCAGGTAGTACATCTTCCTTTTGGAGCCGGCTTGCTCCACTGCCGCAGCTCCACACGTAGCTCCATCTCCATGTCGATCTTTCTCTACTTCTACCGGCTTCTATTTGTGATGAGTTTATGTCTCATGAACTAGTGCCAGTACTATTATTCTAATCACACTTCTTAATATATTTGCCATCAGGGATGCTCAGCTCGATTTTACTAGAACTGCACAAAAGCATGGTATGATCCGAGGGTGCCAGCCATCTTTCCTTTGACAGGTTCTACCTCGCCAGGAAATTAAATCCTGTATAGTGCTTAGGGTTTAAGTTGTAGTGACCCCATCACTAGTTTTTCTTTTGTACACGCTCTCACAACTTTTGTCTCTAGTTGTGAAGTAAATATTGGCTATGATCTGTGAATCATTGACATGCATCAGCATGCTATCGGTGTCAAAATCGGCGGATCTTTGGTAGGGGGTCCCAAACTATGCGTCTGAGGATCAAAGGTAACAGGAGACAGGGACACGATGTTTACCCATGTTCAGGCCCTCTTGATGGAGGTAATACCCTACTTCCTGCTTGATTCTCTTGGATGAATATGGGATTACAAGAGTCGATCTACCTTGAGATCATAATGGCTAAACCCTAGCTGTCTATCCTGTATGATTATGATTGCCCCTACAGACTAAACCCTCCGGTTTATATAGACACCGGAGGGACCTAGTGTTACACAGAATCGGTTTACAGAGAAAGGAATCTTCATATCTGAACGCCAAGCTTGCCTTCCACGCAAAGGAGAGTCCCATCCGGACACGGGAAGAAGTCTTTTGTCTTGTATCTTCATGGCCCACTATTCGGGCCCATGTCACACAACCCGGACGCTCGAGCACCGCTTAATCCAAGACTCCCTCACATGCGTGTTAGTTTTCCTTTGTATTTGATGGATTGTGGTAACGGGGCAACCTTGGAGTAGGAATGAAAATGGATTGAAAAGTTTCCATTTTTCCGAAGAAAGAATGGAAACGGAGAGAAACCAACGTTTATGGCCTGCCGAAGCCATGCCCAGCAGCCACTTCGGGCTCGTGAAGCGGCTGGTCGATGCCTGCCCTCGGCTTGATGCCATAAAGCGGTCGGTCTGCATCGAAGGTGCACGGATGGCCTTCGCCTGTGTCAAGGTACAGTGGGCGAAGATGAACGCCGTCAAGCTTACGACCGAGGGACCGCCTTTGGGCAAAGAGCACCGCAACTCCGAGCTATATTTTGATGATGTCCTGGAAGGATCCCGCATTGTAGCGGGCAAGTGTGCGAAGGACATTATCTTTGAATGAATGTATCCGGTCATGTATTATGGAACAAAGCCTATATTTAATATCTTGCTTGTTGTTTTTTTGAAAATATTTCCTCCTGTGTGGCCGTTTATTAAATCAAAGAGTTGGCCAGTCGTTGGCTTCAGCCCCCATGTAGGTAGTACGGGGGTGTTCGGGTTGGAACCTAAACACACTTGACCTAAGAGTTTGGTCGTTGAAGGAGGTGTTTAGTGCATTGAACCAGACAACTGGACTATGTGGCTTTATCACCCTCACTTAGCCGTAGGAGTTTGACAATAGGAGTGTAGGCGCAACCCCTAGTTAGTATTTGTTTATTCGGACTAGGGTGATGTAAACAGCTGATCGGGCGAAGACCGATCCGTTGCATAATGCGGAAAAAATTGCAAGAGATTTATGTTTAGCCACCGAATAGTTGACCAGCTCTTGGTGCATCATGACAGTCAGTTTTCGGCTTTATCTACCGAAGTGTTTATCCGGATGAACCAACACAATCGTAGTAGTTCTCCCTTTACTACCCTAGCCGATAAGACGGAATGTAAGGTAGCAAGCACAGGAGCCGGGCAACCCAACTATTGACCAAAGACATGATTCGGAGTTGATGCATATAATGCTATATTCAGGGCGCTGAATTGTACTGTAAAAGTGTTCGGACTATTTCCATTATAGTCTGATTGATACGTCAAAGCGTATTTGTACAAATAATGCGATAAGAAACAGGGCTATTTAACATGCCGAGGCCAAGGGAAGCTACGCGCAGGTCCTAAAAACAGGCAAATATCATCTAGGTATTCCGCCACACGTCTATGCTGCTTGCCTCCTTGGTGCCTTTATCCTTCGAAAGGATCGATGATCAGGCTGTCGTGAGGGACCTGTGGAAAAGAAACCTGAAAAGGATAGAAAGAAAAGGGAAAGTATGAGTGCCCAGATAAGGTCGAGCCATATTATGGACCGTGATCGGGTTATGCCTCCATCTTTGCCCATGGTATTTTTAATGCGTAGTTATGTACGCGCGGGACGTACGCCGCAATTTGGTCGGGATTGAGACGGAGGCTGAATTGCTAGTCAAACTCCTGACGCGCTGGACTGTCATGCTGCGGAGTAGTCTGGACTCGTTTAATAGTGTCTGGGGGCTTGGCCACCGAATTGATGTTCTTCTTGATAAGGCCTCCCTGTACTTCCACTGCCAGGGTAGCGGTGTGCTCCTCGGTATGAAGGGAGCGTTCCATGTTTCCGTTGACTATTATGACACTGTGTGGTCTAGGCATCTTAAGTTTGAGATAGGCATAGTGTGGCACCGCATTGAAGCAAGCGAATGCGGTTCGTCTGAGCAGTGCGTGATAGCCACTGCAGAAGGGGGCAATATCGAAGATCAAGTCTTCGCTGCAGAAGTTATCAGGTGATCCGAAGACGACTTCCAATGTGATTGAGCCCGTGCAACAGGCCTCTACACCAGGTATTACTCCTTTAAAGGTAGTTCTTGTGGGCTTGAACCTTGATGGATCGATGCCCATCTTGCAGACTGTGTCCTAATAGAGCAGGCTAAGGCTGCTGCCACCGTCCATGAGGACTCGCGTGAGGTGGAATCCATCGATGATTGGGTCGAGGACCAGTGCGGCTGAGCCGCCATGACGGATAATGGTCGGATGGTCCCTGCGATCGAAAGTGATCGAGCAAGATGACCATGGATTGAATTTTGGGGCGACTGGGTCGATCGCATAGATGTCGCTGAGCGCGCATTTGCGCTCCCTCTTGGGGATATGAGTAACGTATATCATGTTCACCATTTTGACTAGGGGAGGAAATTTCTTCTGTCCCCCAGTGTTTGGTGGACGGGGCTCATCGTCGTCGTCCTCACTTGGCGACCCCTTCTCCTTATTCTCGATGTTTAACTTAATGGCTTGTTTAAAGACCCAACAGCTTTTGTTGGTATGATTGGCGGGTTTATCGGGGGTGCCGTGGATCTGACATGGTCGATCAAGGATTCCGTCCAAGATGGATGAGCCCGGATTACTTATTTTAAATGGCTTCTTCTGCTGAGCAGACTTGGAGCCACTGAATCCGGCATTGACCGCTGTGTCATCGGTATTGTCACCATTGTTCCGACGCTTGTGCCTGTTGCGTCGGGTCTTGTCGTTGCTATTTCTGGCTTCAGAAGTGCCAAGTTTGCTTGCATTGTTGTTGCTACGGGCTAGCCAACTATCTTCGCCCATGCAAAATCGGGTCATAAGTGCCGTGAGGGCTGCCATGGATTTCGGCTTTTCCTGGCCAAGGTGCCGGGCGAGCCATTCGTCGCGGATGCTATGCTTAAAGGCCGCTAGGGCTTCGACATCCGGGCAGTCGACGATCTGGTTCCTTTTAGTTAGGAACCTAGTCCGGAATTTCCTGGCCGAATCGCTGGGCTGTTGAACAATGTGACTCAAGTCGTCGGTATCTGGAGGTCGGACATATGTACCCTGGAAGTTGTCATGGAAGGCGTCTTACAAGTCCTCCCAGCTTCCAATGGAGTTTTCTGGAAGACTGTTTAACTGGTGGCAAGCTGGTCCCTTTAGATTTAGTGGGAGGTATTTGATGGCATGAAGATCATCACCGCGGGCCATATGAATATGGAGGAGGAAGTCCTCAATCCATACTGCGGGATCTGTTGTTCCATCATATGATTCTATATTCACGGGTTTAAACCCTTCTGGGAACTCATGTTCCATTACTTCGTTAGTCAAGCAGAGGGGATGTGCGGCGCCTCTATATCGGGCCAAGTCGCGACGCAGTTCGGATGGAGTCCGTCTGCGGTTTTCGGCCCGGACATGGTGATCCTTGTCGCGCCCGGCTAGATATCTGTCCTCGCGCATCGGGGCATGCCCCCGCGATCCATAAATCGATCTGGTCTGACCTGCTCGATTTTCCAAGTCTTGTCGTAGGTCGTACGTATATCCCCGAGCTGTTGTGTCTCTGCTTTTATGGCGAGGTCGTATGGGCTGGTGTTCGGCTTGGTTTGCCATTTTGTCACGGCCACGTGGTGGCCGGTCGGCCACGTTATGTGCTGATGGTACGGGCTCCAGCGCCTTGTCATTGAATTGAGGTAGCAGCTTGCGCTTTGGGTAACTCTTGGTTGGGCGCTGAGGCCGTTTCCTCAGCTGCCAGGACATTAGTCCACCTGTCGTTGAGTAGATCTTGGTCAGCTTGAAGCTGCTGCTGTTTCTTTTTCAGGCTCCTTGCAGTGGCTATTAGCTGGCGCTTAAAGCGCTCCTGCTCAAGGGGTTCCTAAGGCACGATAAAGTCTTTGTCGCCTAGGCTCACCTCATCCTCGGAGAGTGGAAGATTGTTATTATCCTCTGACTCTTCGTTTGCAGCCTGTTAATCAGGGCAATTTTCCCATCTTCCCGATCGTCCTGTTAGGAGGTTGGCTCGATGGGGTCTTCTTGGTCTTCGGCATCATCCAGTGTATTGTTATCTCTGGTGCCGGTATTGCTGTCTCTTCCACGGCGTGATTTAGAGCGGTGCTGCTGACATCGACGCTTTGGTTGTATCTCAGGAGGTTTATCCTCAACTGGATCTTTCTCGTTATCGCTATTACCCTCTTTGTGTGTATCCACCATGTACACGTCATATGAAGAGGTGGCCGTCCAGCGTCCGGTAAACGGCGGGTCTTCGGCCTGCTCTTCTTCGGCATCGTCGTCCATACCGTCAATGTCTTCGGAGCCGTAATGGAGCATGTCGATTAAATCTTCGACAGTGGCTATGAAGTGGGTGGTGGGTTGGACGTAAAATTCCCTGCTCTCAGCCCTTAGTCTGGGCTGGGCGTAGTTCGGACATTTCCCCTCTGTAATAACGAGGGATCGCATTAAGTCTAGAGCCTCGCTGAAAGGCGAGGTTTGGGAAGGGAGAAAAGAGTCTGTGGAGTACGGCGGGAAGAAAACTCCTCGGCTGAGCTCACACGATGCTGACTCCGAGGGTTCGGAGCCAGTGTTCGAGAAGAGTCTGGCTTCATGATGATTGCCAGTGGTGTTGCTTCATCCGGCTCTCCCGTACTAGGCTTGATAGCCGTAGAGAGTCCGGCGGGCTCGGGAATCCCGTCTTCGGACCTGGTGATGCGCTCCGGATCTAAGGCCAGAGCAGGGGTTGGGGTCACGAACCCTTGGAAGATCAAGTCTCCTTGGATATTAGCAACATAATCCAGATTTCCAAAACTAATCTGGTGACCTAGGGCATAGCCGTCGATCTGCTCTAGATGACCAAGCGAGTTGGCCCGCAGTGCGAAGCTGCCGAACAAAAAGATCTGGCAGGGGAGGAAGATCTCTCTTAGGGCAGCATTGTTGTAGATGACTGATGGAGCCATCGATCCTTCTGGCGACGACATAGCGGAACTCTCAATGAAAGCACCAATGTCAGTGTCAAAACCGGCGGATCTCGGGAAGGGGGTCCCGAACTATGCGTCTGAGGATCGAAGGTAACAGGAGACAGGGACACGATGTTTACCCAGGTTCGGGCCCTCTTGATGGAGGTAATACCCTACTTCATGCTTGATTATGTTGGATAAATATGGGATTACAAGAGTCGATCTACCTCGAGATCGTAATGGCTAAACCCTAGCTGTCTAGCCTGTATGATTATGATTGCCCCTACGGACTAAACCCTCCGGTTTATATAGGCACCAGAGGGACCTAGGGTTACACAGAGTTGGTTTATAGAGAAAGGAATCTTCATATCTTAACGCCAAACATGCCTTCCACACAAAGGAGAGTCCCATCCGGACACGGGAAGAAGTCTTTTGTCTTGTATCTTCATGGCCCTCTAGTCCGGCCCATGTCACATAGCCCGGACGCCCAAGGACCCCTTAATCCAAGACTCCCTCAGTAGCCCCTGAACCAGGCTTCAATGATGATGTGTCTGGTGCGCAGATTGTCTTCGGCATTGCAAGGCGGGTTCCTCTTCCGAACACTTCAAAGTAGTCCTTGAACACAGAAAACGTGTCCGGCTCTGCAAAACAGGCACCACACATAGCCGCAAAGAGTATAATATTTCACATGTCCCATCTACTGACAACTTTTGTAGCGAGATATTACGTCCTTGCCCGGTCATTATTTCAAACCATTTTTTAGCCTCCCGCTCCACGTCTCAAGATGCGGTTTTCATTGGCATGTATTGTCGAAGCAGAGATCATGTCCCCTTATCATGGGATTCTCCTTAATGCGGGCATGGGTAATCCAACCGTGTCGTCCGCACGACCCTTGGGGAATAGGCGAGCTTTAAGGCGAGCGGGGAGGCGCTTGATATTTGCTGACTTTATAAGAGGATAAAGATCCACTCTTTCACCCACACCCTCTTCTTCTCTACCCATCCGTTCTCGAGCTCCAGCGCCCAAGCTTCCATCCTTTCCGCCCCCAAAACACCACTCCGACCATGTCCGGATCTGGAGCGCAGGGCAAGTGGATGGCCTCCTCCATCACGGAGGAGAACATTACGGAGCTCCGAGAAGCGGGGTACTTAGCCCAGGAAATCGCCCACCGGCTTCCGGCCAAGGGGCAGATCGTCCTCACTCCGGAGCCTAACGAGAGGGTGGTATTCATCCCCCACTTCATCCGCTGGTTAGGATTTCCCCTCCATCCCTTCGTCCATGGACTCATGTTCTACTATGGGCTAGATTTCCATGATCTAGCCCCAAATTCCTTCCTAAACATCTTAGCATTCATTGTCGTGTGCGAGGCCTTCCTCCGCATCCCACCCCACTTCTGATTATGGCTAAAGATCTTCAATGTGAAGCCGAAAGTGGTGGATGGTCAACATGCAGAGTGCGGAGGCACCATGGTGAGCAAACTATCCAACGTCACATGGCCCACATTCACCTTTGTGGAGACCGTCAAAGTGTGGCAGCAGCAGTGGTTCTACGTCATAGAGCCCCGCGACACCACCTGGGACGTGGCCCCCGAATTCAAGTCCGGGCCCCCAATGCAGCTTACCTCTTGGCTGAAAAAGAGCCAGGACTGGGCGTCATCGGACGAAGTGTCAACGCTGCAAACGCGCATCAAGAGCTTGGTGGACAAGAACATCAAGCTCGTCAATGTGATCCAGGTGATGCTTTTTCGCCGGATCCTTCCTTGCCAAAGTCGGACTTGCCATCTGTGGGAGTTCGATCCGGCCAAGCACCAGACCTTGCAACGATTCTTTGGCTCCATGCTAGAAGGTATCTGGAAGGTGCTTTTCAAGGCCAATCAGTCATGGCCGAAGACGACCGAGGACTGCGGATATAACCTGACTCAACTAGCCAGTTTGGTAAGTTTTTCATACTTCAAGATGTATCTCTACCTATGCATTCAAGGAAGATTTCTAAGCTTCTCCATTTGTCTTTTCAGGGCTGGATAAAGAAGGCGGAGCGGATTTAGTGTCTGGCTCCGCTGCCTGAAAACCCAGCTATCCCTCTTCTAACGAAGATGCTGGTTCCGACCCCATACCAGGCACCGGAGAAGAAGGCCAAGAAGAAGGGCCAGGAGGCAAGAAGTGACCTACACCGTAAAGGCACTTGAGACGCAACGTCTGAAGACGCCGAAACCCACTCCTCCACCGCCGAGAATGATGAGGAGGAGGAGGAAAGCAATTCTCCCCCCAAGGGGGGAATGAAGAAAAGGGCGGCCTCCACAGATCTGGAGGCAGAGGCGGAGGCATCCAAGAAAGGGAGGGTCTCCCGTGCGGATAATCCCGAATCATACTCCGATAGCAGCTCTGAGTGGCACCCCAGGGAGAATCCCCTGGCCAAATCGTAAGTACTCAAAGGCACTTACGCACACATATATCCAGCTGCTTTAGTTCGTGGTTTTAACATGTTGAATCATGCACTGCAGTCCGGCTCATTCCCACCTCCAGCGATCCTCATCTTCGGGGAATTCGCTGGATTCAAAGGTGATGGACAGCGGGTCGCCTCCTCCGGCCTCCTCCCCCAAGGCTATGAACGACGCCAGGGCATGAATGCGGCACTGACCGTTTCGGGCAGGAAGCACGCGCAGGTGATGAAGAGGGTTCGGGTTGGTCAGGAGCGGGTGTGGCAGCAGTCCGGACGCCTGCAAACAAGAGATGTTGTATGTTAATATTGCTGCGTATATAATTAACAATGAAAATAGTGTGCTTGTTGGACAAATATGATTGGAGATGGAGATGGAGATGGAATTTTACGTAAACACGGATATGCATGTGTATGTCTATGTGTGTGTGCGCGACGACTCTTGTGACCTGGAAGCAGGGGCGTGTTTTTTTGATCGAGTTTTCTTTCTTGGTACGTTAAAAAATTGTCCGCCACTTTTCGGTTCTTTTTCCCAGGAACGCGTGTACTCTATTTAAAATCACTGCTATGAAGAGATTTTTTTACTCCATTGTATATATAGCCTCTTATTTGATAGGGTTTCTCATGTCTCGCTCTCTCACCCTCTCCATATCAAAAGAGGACGACAGTGTCCACTCTATCTCTCTCCTCACCGGTGGTCAGAGATCCGGCCAAATCCCGTCCACCACGGGAGGTGCGGAGGTGCAGTGTTAACGTTGTCGCCGTTGGTAATGGAGGAAGCCGATGCGCACCATCCTCTCGGAGCTGGTGCTGGCGCGGACGAAGGTCCTCCGCGCCCTTGTTCGCTTCCGTCGTTTGGGCAGATCCCGCCCGCCTAAGCGGCATCTCTCCCACCTGAGGTATAACTTCTTGTACTGGTTCAGCTCCCCAGGTTGCTGCATGTGGGTTTTCTTCTATGCAACTACTCCCCAGCTCCCCATGTATAGTAGCTAGGGTTCGTCGACTGGTCCAACATCACTTACTATTATAGAGGAAATGCCACTCGAAAAGTTGTCCTGATTTATGCCTCGGTGGAGGAATACATGATGTTTCGACAAAAAGTACATGGTGGTTGTGCGGTCGTTGTCCATATGCTCCTATTGTTGCTGCTAATCTAATACTATCACTGGTTAAATGAAGAAATGTTTTTTTCTCAGGTATCCTGGTTTAGTTCCCATCAAGATAATCATGATTCTTCTATTTGTTGGTGTACTTTTCATTAATTCTTATTGACAATTGAGATGTCGTTGTTAATCTTGTACCACTACCAAAACAAGTAACAACACTATATCCCTTTTTTTATATTTGTGCAAACAGCGATGTGTATTTCCATACCCGGGCATGTCTTCCTCAATTTTAGTGGAACTGCACAAAATTGGATGGCCATTGTTGTTCCGCCTCACTGTCCTCTGCCACGTGGTACTTCCTTCCTCGAGCTGGATTAATGAGAAGAAACAGACCACAGTGAGGATTTGTCGAAATTCATAGGTGCCTCACCCAAACTTGATGCCAAATGGATGATGCATCACCACGATGACCTGTCGATGCTCATGGTTGCGCCTCATGGTTGCGTTGGCTGGTGAAGCTGATTGATTTTCCATGAAAAACAAGCTGTCTATCATCAGTGCTCTTTGCTTGTTACCCACAAAGATGATATCCTTCATCAGTTCACCTTGGTTGTGTTGGAGACACAGTTGTCTTCATGTTGGTGCAATTTTATCACACAATTGGCTATGAACCAAATGTTTCATCGAAGAAGGATCGTTGTTGGTACTAAGAGCATAAGTTTTGTATTGATTTCTAAGCCTTCTCACAACTTTGTCTCCAGCTCCCCTTTAACTTTATTTGTCCAGCTATTAACTTTGATTTAAAAAATGGTGTGGACTAAAAACCCGGATGGACGTAGTAGCCCTCCATTTTTATTTACTCTGCATATTAGATTTGACTGAAGTCAAACTTTGTAAAGTTTGACCAAGTTTAGGCCGAACACAACAAACCATAATTATTGAGAGAGGGCAAACTGTACATACTCTCAAACCTTTCCGATAATTGAAATTGAAATTCTTTATTTATACACACTCTCACACGTTTCCGATAATTTGGCGCATGTGTGGTTGTTCACTTAAGGGAGGGTAGTGTACCGCACGTGAAGGACAGGAAGTGCAACCAGGACGCGTGGATCATTAGTTCATTGGAAGTAGTAGTTTTCTTCACTGGTACGTTAAATAAAGAGTTTCATTTCGTACTTACACAATTTAAAACAATTGTTACGGAGAGAATAAGAAACCCACTCTGCTATGTATTAGTAGTATACATGAGTACTATATGGACGCAGCTTCATTGACTTAGTGCACCTGCCTTTGGGTGTATGACAGGTGGGCCGAAAATGTGGCTGGCCCACCTGTCATACAGCCAAAGGCAGGTGTAGTTAAGGCACCGGAGCTCAGTCCGTAATACAGTATATATGTAGTACACTATATAAGCTGGAGCCTCAGCACTTGTTCGCTAGGGTTTGCACTCTCCACAATCTCGCCGCACTACATATATATATATATACACGCTTGAGGCTCAGCGTTCCTTTGCTAGGGTTTGCTATATTCACAGTCTCTCACCCTCTTCACCTGATCTAAACAAGACTGCGTTGTGGCCTCTGTCTCTCTCTCCCCCCTCACAGCTGGTGAAGGAGGCGTCTGGATCCCGTCGCACCGGGAAGGGGAGGAGGTGCAGCATTCACTCTATCGCCTTCGGCGAGGGAGGCAATCCACTACCGTCTGCACTGTTCTCTTTCACCCAGTGCCTATGCGGGAGGGCCACCGACCCCTTCTTCCTCGCTGTCATGCATAGTGTGGGCAGATCCAGCCTGGAGCTGCATGCCTTGCCACATCCCGACAACCCTAAGGTATAAGTTTCTTTGAAACCATCATTGCTCTAGCTGCATGCGGATCTTTTTTGATTCTGTAGTCGAATCTAGGTCTTGGTTCAAAGTGGAAAGAAGGGTGCGGTGGGGTGGAGCATGAATCTAGGACGTTGTTCAATGAGGAAAGGAGGGAGGGAAAGTAGTATAGACTAGCTATCCAGCCGCTTTGTTGGTCGAAAAGGGGAAAAGGGGGTAACCCAGTACAGACATCTGTAAGGAACCAATCTCTTTGTTGAAAAGGGAAAGAAACTGGGGGTCGGGTAGTTTGTGCAGAACTAGATTTGCTGCCCTCACATAAGAAAAAGTTTCATAGAGAACAAATATGGGACCAACGCAGATATGCTGCTTGGCTACATACTCTGCATCACCCATTTATACATGTGGACACACATGGTGCTGGCATGTCCCATGTCCCATACAACTATTTTGCTGTTGTTAATCTAAGAATGTTGCTGGAAAATTGAAGCAATGCCACTGTTAAAAGTAAATTACATTCTTAACAAATGTTGTTTTAAGAGAATGTCTCTGTTAATATGAATTAATGCAAACGTTTTAGAAATGCTATTGTCCTACTTTGTTTTCCATCAAGATAAGTTAGATGCTTCTTTTTGTCGCCATTTGTTTCATCCTCCTTTATTGGCCAGTAATTGTTTCCTTTTTTGCCTCTGTTAAAACAGGGATATCTATTCAACTTGTTGCTATAGAAAACTTAAATGTCACATCGGTGACTTTGCTTGATTAAAGTGCAACTGCACAAAACGAGATTGGGTTTCCTATTCGTGTTGGCAGATACATATTTTATCTTTGTCGTCTCATGAAAGGTCATTACAGGCCTTCATCCACATGATTGTGCAGTGTGCTTTGAGATGTTGTGCTACTTGTATTGGTACTATTTTAAATAAATGTTGAATTGAAGCTACTGTATTGTTGTCTTTTCCCATTAAGTAGTGAACAAAAATTGGACCAACCCAGACATGATGCATGTTGCTTTGTTACAACAAACTCCGCATCACCCTCTTTATAAGTAGATGGAAGCACATGTTGTTGTTGTGCCCATTCTCCCTTAGAACTGTTTATGCTTTTTGTTAATCTAATGCCGCTGGTAAAATTAAGCAATGCCACTCTCAGAATTAACTACTGAATCTTAGTTCAAAACTGCAACACTTGTTAGGGATTGGCGGGATTACCATTTTTGTGGCCGCATGTTTCATCCTCCTTTATTTGTCAGTAATTGACTCCTTTTTTGCCTCTCTTAAACCTGGGATATCTATTCAACTTGTTTCTATTGCGACATTTTGCTTCGCTACGTGAAACACTTTTGTTTTAAGAGTGTTTTGTGCAGTTCAACTTGAATGTCACACCGGCGACTTTGCTTAATTTTGGTGGAACTGCACAAAAGGAGATCATGGATTTTCATATATGTGTTGGGATTTATTTCAAGTCCTCCTCGTGAGTTGTTTCAAATCTTGGTCATGAAAGGTCTGTACGGACTTTCATCCACATGATGCTGCAATGTGCTTTGAGATGTTGTGCTACCTGTATTGGTACTGTTTTGGACAAATGTTGAATTGAAGCTGTTGAACCGCTGTCTTTTACCATTAAGTGCGCGAAAATTGTTCCAACCCAGACATGATGCTTGTTGCTTTGTTACAACAAATTCTGCATCACCCGCTTTATAAGTAGATGGAAGCACATGGTGTTGTTGCACCCACTCTCCCCTGGAACTGTTTATGCCTTTTCTAAATCTAATGCCGCTGGTAAAATTAAGCAATGCCACTCTTAGAATTAACTACTGAATTGTTTTAAGAGAATTTCTCTGTTAATATGAATCGATGCAACCGTTTTAGAAATGCTATTGTCCTATACTTTGTTTTCCATCAAGATAAGGTAGATGCTTCTTTTTGTGGCCGCATGTTTCATCCTCCTTTATTGGCCAGTAATTGTTTCCCTTTTTTCCTCTTAAAACAGGGATATCTATTCAACTTGTTGCTATAGCAAACTTAAATGTCACACTGGCAACTTTTCTTGATTTCAGTGCAACTGCACAAAATGAGATTGCATTTCATATTCGTGTTGGTAGATTCGTATTTTATGTTGGTCGTCTCATGAAAGGCCAGTACAGGCCTTTATCCACATGATTGTGTAGTGTGCTTTGAGATGTTGTGCTACTTATATTGGTAATGTTTTGAATAAATGATGAGAAACTATTGTATTGCCATCTTTTCCCATTAAGTAGTGAACAAAAATGGGACCAACCCAGACATGATGCTTGTTTCTTTGTTACAACAAACTCTGCATCACCCCCTTTATAAGTAGATGGAAGCACATGTTGTTGTTGCGCCCACTCTCCCCTAGAAATGTTTATGCTTTTTGTTAATCTAATGCCGCTGGTAAAATTAAGCAATGACACTCTCAGGATTAACTACTGAATCTTAGTTCAAAACTGCAATACTTGTTAGGGATTGGCGGGATTATCATTTTTGTGGCCGCATGTTTCATCCTCCTTTATTGGCTAGTAATTGATTCCTTTTTTGCCTCTGTTAAAACAGGGATATCTATTCAACTTGTTGCTGTTGCGACATTTTGCTTCTCTTAATTCTGGTGGAACTACACAAAAGGAGACCAGATTTCCATATATGTGTTGAGATCTCTTTTATGTCATCCTCACAAGTTGTTTCAAATCTTGGTCCTGAAAGGTCAGTACCGACTTTCCTCAAAATTAACTACTGAATCTTAGTTCAAAACTGCAACACTTGTTAGGGATCGGCGGGAGTACCATTTCTGTTAGGGATCGACCGGAGTACATGTTTAAGAAATGTATTGTTCAGATAATGTCTCTGTTATTATATATTAGTTACAGTGTTTTACAAATGGTACTTGTCGGTGTCAAAACTGGCGGATCTCGGGTAGGGGGTCCCGATTTGTGCGTCTAAGGCTAATGGTAACAGGAGGCAAGGGACACGATGTTTTACCCAGGTTCAGGCCCTCTCATTGGAGGTAAAACCCTACTTCCTCCTTGATTGATATTGATGATATGGGTATTACAAGAGTTGATCTACCACGAGATCATAGAGGCTAAACCCTAGAAGCTAGCCTATGATGATTATGATTGTGATCGTCCCACTAAGGACTAAACCCTCCGGTTTATATAGACACCGGAGGGGGCTAGGGTTTACATGGAGTCGGTTACAAATAAGGAAATACAATATCCGGATCGCAAAGCTTGTCTTCCACGCAAAGGAGAGTACCATCCGGACACGGGATGGAGTCTTGAGTCTTGTATCTTCACGGTCCAGTAGTCCGGCCAAAGTGTATAGTCTGGCTGTCCGGATACCCCCTAATCCAGGACTCCCTCATTAGCCCCTGGACCAGGCTTCAATGACGATGAGTCCGGCGCGCAGTTTTGTCTTCGGCATTGCAAGGCGGGTTCCATCTGCGAATACTCCGTAGTGACTATCGAACACTTGAACCGTGTCCAGATCTGCAAGATGATCTTCACAGCATAGCACTTCATAAATCTGATCTGCTGGCAATTCTTGCACGGCGTGCTCCTGCACCGTGGTCCGGCCCAACACGAATAGGTTTTACTTGGCCTCCCCCGATATGCGTTGCGAGGCGGTTTTACTGGCACACCTTGCTAGAGCAGGGATCGTTCTCCCCTTAGAGCGGGATTTTCCATTAACATAGGTGCACGCTTCCCCCCGACATCTGTTGGTATGACTCTTTGTTTTTGGGTAAGTCCCGAGCGGTTATGCTGAGGACGCTTGATATTCACCCCTATATAAAGGGGCCGAGGCCTGTCCCTCTTTCCCACCACCCTTGCGCCTTTTCGCATCTCGAGTTCTATGACCCGATGTAACACCCACGATGCGGCTATATCTCCCA
Organism: Triticum dicoccoides; assembly: GCF_002162155.2. NCBI lineage: Eukaryota > Viridiplantae > Streptophyta > Magnoliopsida > Poales > Poaceae > Triticum > Triticum dicoccoides. Next base: position 412,254,328 of record NC_041391.1, on the reverse strand, counting down.
TGTGTCGAACCACGACTTAGAGGCATAACCGCATGGTGGTTTTGTCGCAACAAGGGTCATCTTCACACAATCCCATGTAATGAACAAGAATGGGATAAAGAGAGTTGGCTTACAATCGCCACTTCACACAATACATAATTAGGATCATACATCATTCAAATACACTCATAGACCGGCTACGATCAAGTTCGAATGAAAAGAAGACAACCCCAAGTCCTAGATCCCCAATCATCCCGACTGGGCACCTCTACTGATCATCTGGAAACGATACATAGTAACGACCAAGGGCCTCATCAAATTCCCACTTCAGCTCAGTTGCGCCATCTGCGCTGGTATCCTCGGCACCTGCATCTGTTTTTGTAGAATCTGTGAGCCACGGGGACTCAGCAATCTCACACCCGCGAGATCAAGACTATTTAAGCTCATAGGTAGGAAAAGGGGTAATATGGTGGAGCTGCGGCAAGCACTAAGCATATATGGTGGCTAACATACGCAAGTGAGAGCGAGAAGAGAAGCAATGCATCAGTCAAGAAGCTAGAAGTGATCAAGAAGTGAGCCTGAAACTACTTACGTCAAGCATAACACAAACCGTGTTCACTTCCCGGACTCCGCCGAGAAGGGACCATCACGGCTACACACCCGTTTGATGTATTTTAATGAAGTCAAGTGTCAAGTTATCTATAACGGGACATTAACAAATTCCCATCTGCCTCATAACCGCGGGCACGGCTTTCGAAAGATAATATACCCTGCAGGGGTGTCCCAACTTAGCCCATCATAAGCCCTCACGGTCAACGAAGGATAAACCTTCTCCCGGGAAGACCCGATCAGTCTCGGAATCCCGGTTCGCAAAACATTTCGACAATGGTAAAACAAGACCAGCAAGACCACCCGACTGTGCCGACAAATCCCGATAGGAGCTGCACATATCTCGTTCTCAGGTCACAACGGATGAGAGAGGCTACGAGTAAAACCAGACTTCGAGTTTCCCCGAGGTGGCCCCGCAGGCGGCTCAGTTCGGACCAACACTCGAAGGAGCACTGGCCCGGGGGGGTCTAAAATAAAGATGACCCTCGGGCTCGCGAAAACCCAAGGGAAAAGGGCTTAGGTGGCAAATGGTAAAACCAAGTTTGGGCCTTGCTGGAGGAGTTTTATTCAAAGCGAACTGTCAAGGGGGTCCCATAAATCACCCAACCGTGTAAGGAATGCAAAATCAAGGAACATAACACCGGTATGACGGAAACTAGGGCGGCAAGAGTGGAACAAGTCACCAGGCATAAGGCCGAGCCTTCCACCCTTTACCAAGTATATAAGGTGCATTAATTTAAACAGGAGATATTGTGATATCCCAAAATATCCATGTTCCGACCAGGAACAAACTTCATCTTCACCTGCAACTATCAACGCTATAAGAGGGGCTGAGCAAAAGCGGTGACATAGCCAAACAACGGTTTGCTAGGACAGGATGGTTAGAGGTTTGACATGGCAATAGGGAGGCATGATAAACAATGGCAGGTAGAGCTAACATAGCGATAGAGCGAGTACTAGCAAGCAAAGATAGAAGTGATATCGAAGGTATGGTCATCTTGCCTGCAAGGTTCTCAGAGTTGTCGAAGGCTTGATCCTTGTTAGCGTACTCAACAGGTTCCTCGTGCACGTACTCATCTCCCGGCTCTACCCAAAGCAAGAGCACAAGCAAAGGAACCACAATAAATCACGGTGCAATGCACAAGCAACATGATGCAATACATGTCATGATATGCGAGATGTGATATGCAATGCATATGCGTGCTTCGGGAGGAAAAAGGATGAACAAGGCATCAACTTGGCAAACCAAGTATGCCGCTGGAAAGATGAGATGATTTCGGTTGAAATCGATATAAGGATCACCGGGAACGGATGCACGGTTTGCAAATGGCAAGCAAAACAAGAATGGCACAAAGCTGCGATTAACAGCACGATGCTACTTAGCATGCAACAAGAAACTATGCTACAGCACCCCAGCATAAAAACAAAACATAGAACAGTGATCTACAGGAGATTCTTAACAAAAGAGGAACACTGAGCTACGGCTAAATCACATCATAACAGGTTCAAACAAGCATGGTGAAAGTGCAAAAAAGTATCAGGTTGGACATGGCATAAACAACATCACGAAGCAATGTTCATAGCAAGTTATCAATAAGCTACAGGAACTTATAATGGCAAAACAAGACATGTCATGAATCTACTCAAATCATAGATCAAAAGTCCCTTACTGACCATAAGCGAAAAAGGATCAGAAAATATGATGGCACCCATGTGAACTTAGCAAGTATCGTTAACAGATTCAGCAAACAGAGCATGGCATAAACAGAATTACGAAGGCACCTTCGCGAGCTTGATGCACTCACTACAGAGCATCTCAAGATAAACTAAGCATACATCCATCAAGAAGACATGTCATAGAAGCTATACATGGCAAGAACAACATCATAGCATACACGGATCAACTACAACAACCTTGGCAAAATTGAATAACATGTAAACAATCTGCCAGGAAACATTTTGAAGCAAAAGTAGAGCACGAAAATGACGTGCTAGGCTGCTCCATAATTGCAACGAGGGCCATGGATGGAAGATCATAACCATATGTTCAAAACACCCTTACTGAAGTATCTCAAAATATGCATGGATCTCTCTGTAGCATCATGTTTACATGGCATCAAAATATCAGCAGAACAGGGACTAAAATCAGCAATATCACGAAGCCTAGTTTGCATGCTTGTGCTAGTTACCACGTTGATCACAAAAATACATGGCCACTACCTCTGCAAAGAATACATGGCATAGTCCAACTCACATGTAGGGCTCAAGTACATAAGATGCACACATCAATCATGGCAAAAATGACAAAAGTGCATGTTCTGATAAGAATCTGAAACTAACATTATGAAGCACTCTTCCAGCAGCATTTCGGGCACCAAGATGAGATCAAATGCAAATGATGCAATGAGATGAAATGATGTACTCTTCGAGACAAACAATTCAGTATGTTACACGCCCAAAACGAAGCCACGGGTGCAAAGATGTGGGGCGATGAACATGCAACAAAATTTATGGCAGTTAAGGACAGACGAAAATCGGGGGAGGAAGAAAAGTCAACCGAGGCTTCGATCGGATCTGGTGCGCGCGGGCTTCGAGGTTCACCGGCCGGAGCTCGGGGAAGCCGGACGAGGACGGAGGAGAGGCCGGGGCGGCCGGATCTGGGCGGATCCGGCGCCGGCGGCGTCGCGCGGAGGCGGGGCCGGGCGGCCGGAGCGCGGCGGAGGCCGGCCACGGCGCGGCGACCGGACGAGGCGGCGGCGCGGTCTTTGGGCGACGGGGCGGAGGAGCGCGGCGGCGCGGCGACGCGGGGCCGGCGACGGCGGCGGAGGCCGGCGACGGGGTCGGGCGCGCGGGTGAGCGGCGGCGGGCGCGCGGGCCAGGCGGGGGCCGGGAATGAGCCAGGCGGGCCGGTGGCACGGGGGCGGCGGAGCGGCCACGTGTCGCGCTGCGATTGGCTCGGGCGGCGGGGCAGACGCGTCCGGCGGCGCGGAGAGGAGCGGGGCTAGGGTTGGACTGCGAAAAATCCGGGGGGAAGCACATATTTATAGGTAGAGGGAGCTAGGAGTGTCCAAATGAGGTGCGGTTTTCGCCCACACGATCGTGATCCGACAACGGAGAGCATGGAAGTGACTTAGATGGTTTATTAGGCTGTTTTGGAGGGGTGTTGGGCTGCAACTCAAAAGTGGCCTTTGCGGGAGTGCGGTTAACCGTTGGAGTACCAAACGAGCTCCAAATGACCCGAAACTTGACAGGTGGTCTACCGGTGCTATACGAGGGCCACTTGGCAAGGCTCGGTCCATTTCGAGAACGTTTAACACCCGCACATGAAAAGAGACAAGAGGGGTGTGGCGGTGCACGTGGGAGTGTCGGATTGCGAAAAGGACAACGGGGAAAAATCTCGGATGCATGAGACGAACACGTATGCAAATGAGATGCACATGATGACATGATATGATATGCATGACATTAATAAAATGAAAAACAAAAGACAAAACCCAACCATAGAGGGAATAACATATCACATAGCCAAAAATGGCAAGAGTTGGAGTTACAAAGATGGAAAGTTACATCCGGGGTGTTACAACACTCCACCACTACAAGAGGATCTAGTCCCGAGATCTAGGACTGAAAGAACTCCGGATATTCGGAACGGAGGTGATCCTCGCGCTCCCAGGTGGCTTCTCGGTCGGAATGGTGTGACCACTTCACTTTTAGGAATTTGATTGACTTGTTGCGAGTCTTGCGCTCGGTTTCTTCAAGAATAGCAACGGGGTGCTCATGATAAGAGAGATCTTCTTGGATGTCGATTTATTCGAAGTTGATAGTGCGCTCATGAGTCTTGAAGCACTTGCGAAGCTGTGACACGTGAAACACATCGTGCACGTTTGCAAAGTTGGACGGAAGCTCAAGTTGATAGGTGAGGTCGCCTCTTTTGCCAATGATCTTGAAAGGACCCACGTATCTAGGGGCAAGCTTCCCTTTGATACCGAAGCGACGAGTGCCTTTCATTGGAGAGACGCGGAGGTAGACATGGTCTTCGATTTCAAAAGCCAAGTCACGGTGCTTGCTATCATAGTAACTCTTTTGGCGCGATTGCGCGGCTTTGAGATTCTCACGAATGACTTTGCACATTTCTTCGGCTTCTGTGATCAAGTCGTTGCCAAGAAGTTGGCGTTCACCTGTCTCGGACCAATTGAGAGGAGTACGGCGCTTTCTGCCATAGAGAATTTCGAATGGGGCCTTGCCCGAACTCGCTTGGAAGTTGTTGTTGTAGGAGAACTCGGCATATGGAAGACAATCTTCCCACTTCATATCGAAGGAAATGACACAAGCCCTGAGCATATCTTCAAGAATTTGATTGACTCGCTCGACTTGGCCACTTGTTTGAGGATGGAAAGCTGTGCTGAAATGAATGTTGCTGCCCATGGCCTTCTAAAAGGAGTCCCAGAACTTAGAAGTGAAGATGCTTCCACGATCTGAAGATATCAATTGTGGAATGCCGTGCAAGGAGACAATTCTGGAGGTGTAAAGCTCCGCCAGCTGAGCTGCTGTGATAGATTCTTTGATAGGAAGGAAATGAGCCACTTTAGTAAGCTTGTCAATGACAACGAAGATAGCATCATTTCCACTCTTGGACTTAGGAAAACCAGTCACGAAGTCCATCTCGATATGGTCAAACTTCCATTCCGGAATAGCAAGAGGTTGAAGGAGACCAGCTGGTCATTGGTGTTCTGCTTTCACCCTTCTGCAGACATCACATTCATTCACGAATTGAGCAATTTCTCGCTTCATTCGAGTCCACCAATACGACTGCTTGAGGTCATGGTACATCTTTGTACTGCCAGGATGAATGGATAGGAGGAAATTGTGTGCCTCATTCATGATGACTTTTCTCAGATCACCTTTTGGAACCACAATCCGATCCTTGAAGAAAAGAGTATCTTTGTCATCCAAGCGATAGCACTTGTATTTGGGAGTGCCCTTGTCAATACCACGTTTCACCTTCTTCACCATGGTATCCAGGAGTTGTGCCTCATGAATTTGGTCTTCCAAAGTAGGAGAGACTATGAGGTTGGCAAGAAAGCCTTGAGGAACAACATGAAGATTCAGCTTGCGGAAAGCCTCACAAAGATCCGGTTGAAACGGCTTGAGAATTAGACTGTTGCAATAAGCCTTTCTGCTTAGACCATCTGCAATCACATTCGCCTTGCCAGGAGTATATTCGATACTCGGATTGTACTCTTGAATCATTTCGACCCATCGAGTTTGCCTGAGGTTAAGGTTGGGTTGAGTGAAGATATACTTGAGGCTCTTGTGATCGGTGAAAATTTCCACTTGCCTTCCCAATAAGAGATGTCTCCATGTTATCAATGCATGGACAACTGCCGCCAACTCAAGATCGTGAGTGAGGTAGTTCTTTTCATTGGGCTTCAACTGACGAGAGTTATAGGCCACAACTTTCTTCTCTTGCATTAACACAGCACTGAGACCTTGAAGGGAAGCATCACAGAAAACTTCGAATGGCTTGGATTCATCAGGAGGAGTCAAGACAGGAGCTGTGACTAGCTTCTCTTTGAGGGTGTTGAAAGCGACGTCACACTCAGGCATCCAGACATACTTGACATGCTTCTGGAGGAGGTTGGAAAGAGGCTTTGCAATCTTAGAGAAGTTCTCAACGAATCTTCGGCAATAGCTTGCAAGACCAAGAAAACTGCGGAGTTGTTTGACATTCTGAGGAGGTTCCCAATTCACGACTGTAGACACCTTCTCGGGATTAACAGCAATGCCCTTGGCAGAGATGATATGACCAAGGTAAAGAACTTCATCAATCCAGAACTCACATTTGGAAAACTTCGCATAGAATTGATGCTCTCTGAGCTTGTCGAGCACCAATCGCAAATGTTTGGCATGATCCTGCTTATTCTTGGAGAAGACCAAGATATCATCGAGATACACTAGAACGAATTCATTGGTGTAGGGGTTGAAGATAAAGTTCATCATGCAAGAGAATGTTGGAGCAGCATTGACAAGGCCGAAAGACATGACAGTATATTCATAAGAACCATAGCTTGTTCTGAATGTTGTCTTGGGAATATCTTGTTCACGAATGCGAATCTGATGATAACCCATACGAAGGTCAAGCTTGGAGAATACTTTAGCACCTTTGAGTTGCTTGAAAAGCTCATTGATGTTGGGAAGTGGATACTTGTTCTTGATTGTCTTCTTGTTCAATGAACGGTAATCGACACAAAGTCGGTCCGTGCCATCCTTCTTCTGGACAAAAAGAACTCCACAACCCCATGGGGATGAACTCGGTCTGATCAAACCCAGACGCTCTTGTTCATCGAGCTGCTTCTTCAATTCCTTCAGCTCCTTGGGTACAAGCTTGTAAGGACGCTTGCAAACGGGTTCAGTTTCAGGCTCAAGATCAATAACGAACTCGACTGGCCGATGAGGAGGCATACCCGGAAGTTCTTCTGGAAAGACATCGTGGTACTCACAAACGACTGGAATTTGAGAGATAGCATCCAACTCGCCCTTCTCATTGAGAGAAAACAACCGAATGGTTTCATCACGAGCGACATAGATGATAACATCCTTAGAATGGTGTGTCAATTGAATTTGCCTGGCAGCACAATCAAGCTGAGCCTTGTGCTTAGAAAGCCAGTCCATCCCGAGAATTAGATCAATATCAGAGTCACCAAGAACAATTGGTTTAGCCAGAAATTTATAGTCGCCCATCTTGATACCGACATTCGGAACCAATAAGGTAGATCTCCAACGCTTAGCCGGAGAAATAACTTGCATTGCTCTAGGTAACTCCTCTGTGTCAAAATTGTGCTTCGATGAAAAAGGATATGACATGAAAGAATGCGATGCACCAGTATCAAATAAGACTTTTGCAGGAATATCATTAACAGGAAGATTACCCATTATCACATCTGAAGAATCCTCTGCCTGAGCTGCATTCATCATGTTCACCTTTGCAGACTTTGGATTATGCTTGACCACAACATTGCTTGAAGATCTCACAGGAGGAGGAGGAGGAAGGCGCCTTTGATTGAAGCATTTGTTCGCGTAGTGACCTTTCTGCTGGCACTTGTTGCAAGTCACTTCTGAGAGCGGACGATGATAAGGAGCACTTGACCTTGGAGCTTGAGGCTGAGACTTGTTCTGATAGCGTGGGTTGGGTGGGTGGGAAGATCCATGAGCACCTGAGTTCTTCTGTTGGTAAGGCTGACGAAACGGAGGAGGAGGAAGGTAGATCTTCTGCTGCTTAGCTGCCACTTGTGAGGAAGAAGAAGACTGCACTGCATCCCTGATTCTCTTCTTAGAAGCCTCACACTTGAGCTGAGCACCTTCTTGCTTGAGTGCCATATTGTAGAATTGATCAAACTGAGTAGGCTCAACAAGCACGAGAGCTAACTGCAGATCCTCTCTAAGGCCACCTCTGAATTGATAGATCATACTCTTCTCATCAGGAACATCTTGCTTAGCGAAGCGAGCAAGTTTCTGAAACTACTTGTTGTATTTGTACACTGACATGTTGCCTTGCTTGAGATTGCGGAACTCCTCTCGCTTGCTCTCAACAACACTGGTAGGAATATGCTGAGCTTTAAAGTCCTGACAGAAATCAGTCCAAGTAATCACTCTACCACCTCTGGAATCCTTGTATTGCTGGAACCAATCAGCTGCCTGACCCTTGAGCTGAAAAGAAGCGAACTTGACATAGTCCTCAGGCCTGACATTGCTGCATTCAAAATGCTTGTTGATATCCACGAGCCAATCATCGGCGTCTGTGGCCTCGACACAGTAGCTGAAAGACTTCGGCTGATTTGCAAGGAATTGGTTGAGGGTAGGAAATTGAGGCTGATGATTGAACTGCCCTTGACCTTGATTCCCTTGGTTGCCTTGGCCTTGGTTGCGCTCTTGCATGAGCTGAATCATCATCTAGGCATTGGCGTTTGTGGCTGCCATCAAAGCTTGCCATGCCTCCGGAGGCGGAGGTGGAGGTGGAGGGTGCGCCTGACTCCCATCATTGCGTTCCGGATTCTGACGCGTTGGCGGAGCCATCCTGAGAGGGTGACATCCGTTAGCATCTTGATAGATAGATAGACAAGTTGAATCAATGGATAGAAATTGCAACATATAGTCTTCACAATAAACATTCGAACAAGGATGAACGAATGAATTCCAAAGCAAACTTCACACGTCCATTAAGGTGAGAAGCCACTTGATAAGAGATTGATGAATGAAATAAACAAGGTACAACTGGAACAAATAAGTGGTAAGGATTACCCAATCACAAACCAAATATCTGCGGGAAGAAATGCTAGAGCTACTTGAATCCCACCTATAAACTCCCGAAACTTTCCGGTTATGCAATCAGGTGTTGGGGATACAGGGGAAGCAATATATCTCACCCAAACTAACAATCCCTACATCCAGCTATATCCATCCGTCAACACATAACCAAGAAACCTTCGGAAATCATGTACCTCAACCTTCGAAAAGCATTCATTATAGGAGTTATGGCAATACTCCCGAACTCCCCAGTACTGGGTGACGTCGAGGTTATCTCACCAACAACTGCATAAAAGAGATTTTCGATGTCGGCAAAACTCAGGTATTCCAGAACTGCAACGATAAAATTGTGACGACAACACCTCGGAGCTCAACTCCCTGGGACACTGCCACAACCCCTAAATGTCAGGAGGCACCAAGAACAATGTTCTCGTCACAAAACCATCGGAACGATTCCAAGATACCCGCGTGATCCTAAATTTTTTTTAGTGAAATTTGAGAAGAGGAAAGTCAAAACATCTACGTCAGGAGACGTCAGCAGAGCGACGAAGGGACTGAGGAGTAAAAAGAATCCTACTCTCCGATATATATAATCCTAAGACTCAAAACATTTTTGTTCTAGACTCAACTTCGCCAGCAAACAATCAGGCAGGGGGCTCCTAAGTCGGGGATGGCTCTGATTACCAACTTGTAACACCCATGATGCGGCTATATCTCCCACGTGTTGAAGCACGACTTAGAGGCATAACCGCATGGTGGTTTTGTCGCAAGAAGGATCATCTTCACACAATCCCATGTAATGAACAAGAATGGGATAAAGAGAGTTGGCTTACAATAGCCACTTCACACAATACATAATTAAGATCATACATCATTCAAATACACTCATAGACCGGCTACGGTCAAGTTCGAATGAAAAGAAGACAACCCTAAGTGCTAGATCCCCCATCGTCCCGACTGGGCACCTCTACTGATCATCTGGAAATGATACATAGTAACGACCAAGGGCCTCATCAAATTCCCACTTCAGATCAGTTGCGCCATCTGCGCTGGTATCCTCGGCACCTGCATCTGTTTTGGTAGAATCTGTGAGCCACGGGGACTCAGCAATCTCACACCCGCGAGATCAAGACTATTTAAGCTCATAGGTAGGAAAAGGGGTAATATGGTGGAGCTGCGGCAAGCACTAAGCATATATGGTGGCTAACATACGCAAGTGAGAGCGAGAAGAGAAGCAACGCATCGGTCGAGAAGCTAGAAGTGATCAAGAAGTGATCCTGAAACTACTTACGTCAAGCATAACACAAACCGTGTTCACTTCCCGGACTCCGCCGAGAAGGGACCATCACAGCTACACACCCGGTTGATGTATTTTAATGAAGTCAAGTGTCAAGTTATCTACAACCGGACATTAACAAATTCCCATCTGCCTCATAACCGCGGGCACGGCTTTCGAAAGATAATATACCCTGCAGGGGTGTCCCAACTTAGCCCATCATAAGCTCTCACGGTCAACAAAGGATAAACCTTCTCCCGGGAAGACCCATCAGTCTCCGAATCCCGGTTCGCAAAACATTTCGACAATGGTAAAACAAGACCAGCAAGACCACCCGACTGTGCCAACAAATCCCGATAGGAGCTGCACATATCTTGTTCTCAGGGCACACCGGATGAGACAGGCTACGAGTAAAACCAGACTTCGAGTTTCCCCGAGGTGGCCCCGCAGGTGGCTCAGTTCGGACCAACACTCGAAGGAGCACTGGCCAGGGGGGGTCTAAAATAAAGATGACCCTCGGGCTCGCGAAAACCCAAGGGTAAAGGGCTTAGGTGGCAAATGGTAAAACCAAGTTTAGGCCTTGCTGGAGGAGTTTTATTCAAAGCGAACTGTCAAGGGGGTCCCATAAGTCACCCAACCGTGTAAGGAACGCAAAATCAAGGAGCATAACACCGGTATGACGGAAACTAGGGCGGCAAGAGTGGAACAAGTCACCAGGCATAAGGCCGAGCCTTCCACCCTTTACCAAGTATATAAGGTGCATTAATTTAAACAGGAGATATTGTGATATCCCAAAATATCCATGTTCCGACCAGGAACAAACTTCATCTTCACCTGCAACTATCAACGCTATAAGAGGGGCTGAGCAAAAGCGGTGACATAGCCAAACAACGGTTTGCTAGGACAGGATGGTTAGAGGTTTGACATGGCAATAGGGAGGCATGATAAACAATGGCAGGTAGAGCTAACATAGCGATAGAGCGAGTACTAGCAAGCAAAGATAGAAGTGATATCGAAGGTATGTTCATCTTGCCTGCAAGGTTCTCAGAGTTGTAGCAGGCTTGATCCTCGTTAGCATACTCAACAGGTTCCTCGTGCACATACACGTCTCCCGGCTCTACCCAAAGCAAGAAGACAAGCAAAGGAACCACAATAAATCACGGTGCAATGCACAAGCAACATGATGCAATACATGTCATGATATGCGAGATGTGATATGCAATGCATATGCGTGCTTCGGGAGGAAAAAGGATGAACAAGGCATCAACTTGGCAAACTAAGTATGCCGCTGGAAAGATGAGATGATTTCGGTTGAAATCGATATAAGGATCACCGGGAACGGATGCACGGTTTGCAAATGGCAAGCAAAACAATGGCACAAAGCTGTGATTAACAACACGATGCTACTTAGCATGCAACAAGAAACTATGCTACAGCACCCCAACATAAAAACAAAACATATGGCAGTGATGTACAGGAGATGCTTAACAAAAGAGGAACACTGAGCTACGGCTAAATCACATCATAACAGGTTCAAACAAGCATGGTGAAAGTGCAAAAAAATATCAGGTTGGACATGGCATAAACAGCATCACGAAACAATGTTGATAGCAAGTTATCAACAAGCTATAGGAACTTATAATAGCAAAACAAGACATGTCATGAATCTACTAAAAGCATAGATCAAAAGTCTCTTACTGACCATAAGCCAAAAAGGATCAGAAAATATGATGGCACCCATGTGAACTTAGCAAGTATCGTTAACAGATTCAGCAAACAGAGCATGGCATAAACAGAATTACGAAGGCACCTTCGCGAGCTCGATGCACTCACTACAGAGCATCTCAAGATAAACTAAGCATACATCCATCAAGAAGACATGTCATAGAAGCTATACGTGGCAAGAACAACATCATAACATACACGGATCAACTACAACAACCTTGGCAAAATTGAATAACATGTAAACAATCTGCCAGGAAACATTTTGAAGCAAAAGTAGAGCACGAAAATGACGTTCTAGGCTGCTCCATAATTGCAACCAGGGCCATTGATGGATAGAGCATAACCATATGTTCAAAACACCATTACTGAAGTATCTCAAAATATGCATGGATCTCTTTGTAGCATCATGTTTACATGGCATCAAAATATCAGCAGAACAGGGACTAAAATCAGCAATATCATGAAGCCTAGTTTGCATGCTTGTGCTAGTCACCACATTGATGACAAAAATACATGGCAAGTACCTCTACAAAGAAGACATGGCATAGTCCAACTCACATGTAGGGCTCAAGTACATAAGATGCACACATCAATCATGGCAAAAATGACAAAAGTGCATGTTCTGATAAGAATCTGAAACTAACATTATGAAGCACTCTTCCAGCAGCATTTCGGGCATCAAGATGAGATCAAATGCAAATGATGCAATGAGATGAAATTATGTACTCTTTGAGGCAAACAATTCGGTATGCTACATGCCCAAAATGGAGCCACGGGCGCAAAGATGTTGGGCGATGAACATGCAAGAAAATTTATGGCAGTTAAGTACTTGGACGAAAATCAGGGGAGGAAGAAAAGTCAACCGAGGCTTCGATCGGATCTGGCGCGCGCGGGCTTCGAGGTTCACCAGCCGGAGCTCGGGGAAGCCGGAGGAGGACGGAGGAGAGGCCGGGGCGGCCGGATCTGGACGGATCCGGCGCCGGCGGCGTCGGGCGGAGGCGGGGCCGGGCGGCCGGAGCGAGGCGGAGGCCGGCGACGGC